>NW_006795130.1:1451023-1494179 GCF_000442215.2 Lipotes vexillifer | reverse complement strand
AAAAAGGTTAAAAAAAAAAAAAAAAAAAAAAAAACAGTGAGGATGGTGATGGTCCTTGAAGACATTATCTAGACATTAAACCACTCCCAGCAACTGTTTACCTCTAGCCTCCTTGTTATGTGAGAAAATGGAGCCCTTTGTGTTTAAGCAATGATTAGCTATTTATTCTTTATTTGAAGTTCAAAGCATTCCTAACCGATACAGGCACTCTAGCAGTGTGGCCCGTGCCCAGGGGTGATTGAGAGTTGGTGCTGAGATAACCCCTTTTGCTTTTTTTCAGGTTGAGTGACAGATTCCACACTGAACTCAAAATCACACTCTCCAAAGGTAAGGCCTCGTTTTCCTCAGGGGTCAGTTTTCTCCCAGGAGATGCCCTATTCCTGCCCCGCCTCACAAGTGGAAATGCCAGTACCGTGCACCCCACCCTTGCCCTGCTGCAGACTTGTGGTGTCTCATCAAGCCTCCCCAGTCCCTGGTGAGGCAGGCATGATCACCCACCCTTTACAGACAGGGGACATCTGGGGTCTCATAGGCAGGATGTGGGGATTGTCTCCAGTTCTGTATGGCACAAAGCCTGGGGTCTCCCCACTCCAAGGAGAGTCTCTCTATTTGCATCAGAGCCAGGGGTGCAGGGGCTTCTGGGACAGTGGATGACCAGACAGGGTGGGAGCTTCTCTGCAGCAAGCTGGGTCCAGCTTGGGGAAGCCCATGACCTCCCAGCATAGCGGTCAGGTTTCTGCCGCAACATTGCTGTGTGGCAGCCCCAAGTCTCAGCAACTTCCAAAATAACCACCTACTTTTCTCACTGCTGGGTCAGTGGATCAGCTGGGCTATTTCTGCTTGGGGTTGTGGGTCCAGATCATTCTGAGACCAGCAGCTACCTGGGGGTGCTCTTTCCCAGGGGACAGCATGGGGGCAAGAGGCCAACCACACAGGTGCTTTGAAAGCCTCTGCCTCAGTCAGGTCTGCTCATGTTCCAGCGGCCTCAACAAATCACTCGGCCAAGCTCTGCATAGGGGGCAAGTGTGTGTACTCTGCCCTCTCTGTGGGGTGGCCCTGTGAGCTCACGTGGCAAAGGGTGTGGCTGTGTAGCCCTATTATGGGTCAGGGAGAGAAGAGTCAGGATCAGCAGTTCAATCTACACACAGATCCCAAGGGCTCCTGTGTGTCCCCAAAGCCGTGGGTGCAGAGATCCCCACAGGGCAGGGCCTCAGCAGGGGCAGGAGGGCCAGGGTCCCTGCCTTGTGCCTGAGCTGAAGATTCCCCAGTCTGTTTCTCAGAGGAGGAACTTGGAGCTCTGGTAGTCAAGAGTGTCACCTGAGGTCGCAGGGCAACCTCCTGCCTCTCCACCTCACTGCCATCCTGAACCCAGGGGGAAGGGAGCAAGGGGTCAGGCTCACCTTCCCTGTGTTCAGCCCAGGGCGCCTACCTCCCCGGGGAGGACGAGCCCCTTTCTTTTATCCCCACGCTCAGCATATGCCCATTTCCCCCCGAGACACCAGGACATGGAGCCTGGAACTCAAGGATTCCGATTGCATTGCATGGGAGACCTCTCAGTGCTTGTTTACTTCTGGTGGCCCCTGAGCTGGCCTGGGGACATATTTTGTTTGTCTCGATCAGTATTTTATTTATTTGAATGGAGCCAACACTAAACAATCAGAAAATTTCACAAAGAATTCAGATTTGATTTCCATTTCTTTTGAAAGAGCAGCAGATTTGACAACACTGGGCCCGTTTTTTTTGTTTGTTTGTTTTTTTGCAGTACGCGGGCCTCTCACTGTTGTGGCCTTTCTGGTTGCGGAGCACAGGCTCCGGACGCGCAGGCCCAGTGGCCATGGCTCACGGGCCTAGCCGCTCCGCAGCATGTGGGATATTCCCGGACCAGGGCATGAACCCGTGTCCCCTGCCTCGGCAGGCGGTCTCGCAACCACTGTGCTACCAGGGAAGCCCCCACTGGGCCCATTTTGCTGCAGGACAGGTTGGCTGGTGCTGTGTGTTGCCTCCTCCGTCCCCCACCGGTCATGTGCCCTTGCCCCAGTCCCCACTGCTCCCTGCTGCCTCAAACCCAAAGAGGTTCCCTCATATTCCACATTGGTCTTTGAGGTGCTGGCACATGAGCTATAACCTCTGGTTTAATCCACTCCCCAGAGGCCCAGAGAGGAGAGACACCTGCCCAGGGTACACAGCCCATCTCAGGCTTTTGTTTCTCTTTCTCGCTTCCTGAGTAAGAACTTCACCTGGATTCCAAAGAGCAATCCCTCTCGTGGGCTCCAAACAAGGATCCCAGACTCTGCCGCCCACCCCAAGCAAAACTGTTCATGTCATGGTTGAAACTCAGAACACCTCTGGTGTTGCTACCCTGAGAGCACAGACACTTTGAGGGGAAAATCTAGACTGAGGTGAGCTTTGGGAGATGTTACAGGGACCCAGGTCCCTGAGTTACATAGGGAATCCCCCTAGATCGACAAAAATGAAATACTAACGGCTGATATTTATATAGCAATAACTGTGTGTCAGTCACTTCAATTACTGTGTGTCAGTATAGCAATTACTGTGTGTCAGTTAAACTTCATATTAACTCACTTAATCTTCACATAAACCTTGTAAGGGGAAAGGTACCATTTTTATCCCCATTTTATAGGTGAAGAAGCTGCAGCACAGAGAGGTTAAGCAACATTCCTAAATTTGCACAGCTTATAAGTGGTAAAGTTGGGATTTGAACCCAGGTTCTCTGGTTTCAGGGCTTATAGTTCTTAACCACTGACATATCCTAGAGGAAATACCTACTGAGGTGGCCACTTTTCCTGTAATAACTCATTTCACCCTTGGACTTGCCCAACAAGGTAAGGTTGAGTTTGGCTGTGAGAGACAGAAAAATCCAAAAAATAAGTTGGTTTCTACTTTATACAGATGTAACTTGGAGGTTGTACGGAGCCTCCAGGGTCAACTGAGACTCAGGCTTCTCCTCTGCTGTGTTGCCATCCTCATCATGTGGTGTCTTCTCATTAAACAGGATGACTGCTTGAGTTCCAGCCATCACACCTTCAACCCAGTTTTTAGGAAGAAGAAAGGGACAAAACAGAACTAACCTCGTTCCTTTAAGGACACTTCTTGAAAGTTTCATAAGATATTCTACTTGCATCCCTTTGAGCAGCACTTAGTCACATGACCACACTTTGACCTGGAAGTAGTCTTTATTCTAGAGGGTTATATGTTCAATGAAAAAATCAGTTCTATCATTAAATTTAAAAGGGAGAATGGATACTGGGAACATTCAGCATCATCACTGTGTTTTTTACAGATAAAGAAACTGAAGCTCAGAGAGGTGAATGACCTTCTGGTGGTCACACAGCCAGGAAGAGGTGGAGCCTGGATCTTCTGTCCCTGGGCCCTTTGGAGCAGGTGGGCTCCAAAGATATACTCTGCCGATTTCTTAAGGGGTGAGGAGGACTGTGGATACGTGCATAATCCCCTCTACAGACCCCAGGAACACCCATTGCCCAGGTCCTGCCAGCCAGGCAGCCTTGTGCCTGCAAGCCCTGGCAGCCTGTCCGGGCCCAGATCCATCACCCCGGCACCAACCATGCCCTGGGCCTGACTCCATCCATCCCTCTAATGCCGCATCGACTGTGCTCGGGCACGTTCCTGAGGCGGCCTCAAGAGCGCTGAATAATTCAGTTCTGCATAATGGGATAATGAATTTACTGACAACCCAGTGTGGTCTTGGTACTTACATTTCAAGAAATACTGACTCCCTAGGCCTGCTCTGCAGGCTGGAGATGTACACGTGCCAAGAAACTGCTGCCTTTACTTGCCTCGTGGGGTTCAGGCTTGACTGAATGGAGACCCTACTTTGGTCTCACTGATTCTAAAACTGCTTCGGCTAGTGGGGAGCCTGGGGGTAGGGGGACTGCCTGGTTGGAACTTTGGGGCGAGGTGGAAGTGGAATCACAGAAGCTGGGACATGCAGATCTGGAAAGGACCCCTTGGTCCTGCATACCCATTTTATGAACCGGGAAACTGAGGTTGTGGCAGGGACGGGCCTCTGCTCCTGCACACTGTGTTCTGTGGCTGGGAACACCGGGGATGCCTCGGGACTCCGGGGAGGAGACCTGCTTGTTTTCCTTCTAACCTGCTGTTTTCCCCGTCCCCCAGCTGCTGAAGGGTTGCTGCTAATGACTCCCAGCTGCCCCTTCGCTGGAAACGATCCCTCAGCCAAACGAGAGGCGTCCCCCGGAAGGCCAGCTCACCCTGCCTTCCTTTCCTGACCTGGGCAGATGATGGCTGATGACTTGCTGATGTGGTACAAAAGGCCACCCCAAGCCTCAAGGTAGGACAAACTCTGTGATGCTATTAGGGGTCCAATATCCTTGGTGGGACTGCGGCTTGACCCCAGCTGAGACCGTGTTCTGGCTTAGCTTTTACCCCTTCCCTATCCTGCTTCCCTCACTCCCTTTCTCCTCAGGGCCTCCCCCCCACCCCATAAATCATCTCAGTGGGAATCTCTGACTCAGGTTCTGCTTCTGGGGAGCCCTCCTGAGGCAGCTGCGTTTCCTGGTCTGAGCCCTCCTTTCTGAGGACTCCTCCCAGAGCACTAAGAAAGGCTCAGGGCCGGGAATTCTTGCCGCTGGCTCTGCTGTGTGATGGTGAGGAAATCACTTCTCCACCCTGAGCCTCAGTTTCCCCTTTTGTATGGCTGGGGTTGAGGGAGCCTCTCTCAGGTCCCTTCCAGCTCTGAAGGTCTGTGATATGACCTGAGGTGCCAGGAAGCCTTCTCCTTTCTTAACTAGTGCCACATGTGCATGGAGTCCTACCATCGGGGACTTTTCTCTGAAGGCTTTTTCAAAATGCAAAAGCATCTGAGATGAGAATGAGTTTCACGTTAGGTGATCATGCTGCAGGGCAGACTCTCTTAAGGTGAGATCCTTGGGTCACCTGAATCTATCACCTGAAGGGGTGCTCATTATTAATATTTCCCTTCCCTTCTTTGTATTTGGACAGGTAGCCACTGTCCATTCATTCATGGAGTTTTCCAAACAAGTGTGGCCAGATTCTGGTACCAAGGACGAGTGGAAGGCTGAGGCCATTTTGGAGTGATTCTGGCCTCTAAGCAGCCCTAGACTCCTGTGTGGGGGTTACAGTGAAAGAGGGACAGAACGCAGACAGAAACAGACAGACAGGGATGGAAGGAGAGGGAGAGAGAGGCAGAAGTCGAGGAGGAGGAGGGCGAGAGGAAGGGAGAAGAGAAGGAGGACAGGTTTTAGAGATAAACGTTGAGACAAACGTGACAGTGAACCTCAAGTCAGACACAAGCTAGTCCATCACCTTGCCCCCGCCCCCATGCCGCAGCTGCAGCCTCTTCACTGTGTAATGGAGTAGGCTGGGGCACCTGCCTCGCAGGGCGGTCGGCAGGGACGGATGGCTCAGCACGGACCCGGAGCAGGCGCTCCGCCAGTGGGTGCTTCTGCCCCACCCAGACTGGTCTGACGGCTTGGTTGCTGCTCTGAAGGTGGAGGGAAGATGATGTGGCCTCAGGTGAACCTTTGTCTCACATCTTCTGGAGAGCAGTGGCCTCTTGGAGAAAGGGGAGCAGCGTTTGTGTGTATGTGTATGTGTGTCCCAGACTAGGTGCTTTCAGGTCATCAGAAGGCTGGGTATTTTGCTTGATGGGAAAGTGGGCTCCTGGACTAACAGCAATACGAGGAACGCATTTGTCTCCTGACCAAGAGGGTGGGGTGGGGGAAGATTTTTAAGGAGCCGTCAGAAGGAAGGGAATTGGGGAGCCACATCTGGGCTGAGCTGGGGGGAGAGTCACTGTTCCAGACCCCGAGACTGAGCTCCCAAACCTCGGGGGTTGATATGTGTGTGTGGAGCCCTCTCTGAGGGGCCTCCCATCTGCCCCAGATTAGTGAGGACGGCAGGGACAGAAATGGCCCCAGACTAAGGACGAAAAGAAGGATCTCTGAGTGGCGGGGTGGAGGGGGGATGAATTGGGAGATTGGGATTGACATGTATACACTAATATGTATAAGATAACTAATAAGAACCTGCTGTAAAAAAAAAAATATATAATAAAACTCAAAAACCAAAGTATTCATAAAAAAAAAAAGAAGGATCTCTGTCAGGAAAACAAAGCACCTGTGGGTGGTGAGCAGCAAGGAGCCCAGGGATCACCTTTGCCTTGGGTGCTCTCTGGGCAGAGTCTGACCTCCAGGGCCTGGTGTGGAGCCTCAGCTGAATGAGGGAGCCCTGGGCTCTGCCAGGCCTGGGGGCTGTGAGCAGGATGAAGGAAGCGGTACTCCAGCATCAGCTGGGGGCTCCGGGCTGGGGCAGGAGGGGTGGCTCCTCTCCCTGGCTCACGCCCTGCTCACCTGGCTAACTCCTCATGCCTGTCAGGGAGGCAGACAGTGCTGTCTCCCCCAGGCCTGATGTGCCCCTGACTCAGCCGGTGCAGTGGCTTAAAAATGTGACTGAATCCTTAGACCCTCCTCTCATCAGGAGGTGGGGTCTGTGTCTGCTCGCCCTGAACTGGGGCAAGCCTCCTTGAACAGAATGTGATGGAAGCGATGTTCTCTGACTTCTGAGGCTGGTTAGAAAAGGCCAGGTAGCATCTCCCAGGTTCTCTTGGGAACTTGCTCTGGGAGCTGTCAGCTGCCCTGTAAGAAGTCCATCTCTGCGGAGGCCGCCTTGTGCAGGGATCACAAAGAGTGAGAGAGATGCCTGAGGGGCCCTAACTCATCCATCCCCAGCTG
The DNA here is from genome assembly GCF_000442215.2 of Lipotes vexillifer. Taxonomy (NCBI): domain Eukaryota; kingdom Metazoa; phylum Chordata; class Mammalia; order Artiodactyla; family Lipotidae; genus Lipotes; species Lipotes vexillifer. The sequence continues at coordinate 1,487,427 of NW_006795130.1, read as the reverse complement.
TTTGAGTCTCCCCTGCCCCAGATATCAGACATGTGCATAAGGAAGCCTTTGAGATGTCCCTAGTCTCGGCCACCAAATGCCTGCAATGCATGACAGACCCAGAGTGAGAGCTGCCTGCAGTCCAGGCGACCTCCGGATTCATGAGTGGAAGACAAGATCATATATGAGTTTCCTAGGGCTGCCTAGGTAACAAATGGCCACAAACTGGGCAAAACAACAAAAATTTATTCTCTCAGAGTTCTGGAGGCTAGGGTCCAAAATCGAGGTATTGGCTTGTTCCTTGTGAGGGCTCTGAGGGAGAATCTGTTCCCTGCCTTTCTCCTAACTTCTGGTGGTTGTAGGCAGTGCTTGGCTTTCCTTGGCCTGTAGGTGCATCACTCTGGCCTCTGCTCCATCTTCGCATTGTGTTCTTGCTGTGTCTCTGTGTCCAAATCTCGCTCTTCTTATAAAGGACACTGTCACATTTGATTAGGGGCACCTGTACTCTGTATTATCTCATCTTGACTAATTACATCTGCAATGACCCTATTTCTCAAATAAGATGACATTCTGAAGTACTGAGGGTTAAGTCTTTAACATATCTTTTGGGGGGACATAATTCAACCCATGACATATCGTTATCATTTTAAGCCCCTATTTTGAAGTGATTCGTTATGTAGCAGTAGTTACTCAGAACATGAGAATTAAAGGATGGCTAGGGAAGCAACTAAAACATCAGTGGAAATGTAATTTACCAGAACATCCTTCTAGGAGGCTACTGTATGTGGTTGGGATAATTGATTTTCTAAGTAGCTTGGGGTCAGGTCTGGATCCTCCCCACAAAAGATGGATGTTCCAGCAACAACATGTGCTTGAATAGTAACAGACAGCTTCCCTAAAGCCTTCTAATGTGGGAAAAGAGCTTGAGTTTTGCTTCGTATTCCTCTCCCTTAAATAAATGTTGAATATTTACTTAAAGAGAATCAATATGATTATTAGAGTGTTCCTGGCCTCCATATATCTCAGCATGGCCTTGTTTACTAAGGCTGATTAACTGTGGGCTACAGTTGCCTGGTTAAGTGTCTGGTTTCTCCATAGACTGGAAGCAACCCTAAGAGCAGGGACAGGCTATGTCTTGTTCTCTCCTGAATCCCCAGCACAGTTCTTGGCACATAGTAGGTGCTTAATAGTCTCTGAAAGCATGGATGTTGGAAAAGGAACAAAGGGACTTAAAATCTATATGATGATGAAAGGTATATAAATATATCAGCTACAGAACATCTAAGGGTGCTAGAAAAAATATTTTTGAAATTTGAAATTCTTTTCTGTTAATGGAAGAGTCTATAAGCAAATAAGGGAATTATGAGAGGCCAGGAACAAATTGGAAACATCAGTCCAGGGAAGTAAAGACTGCTGGACACCCTGAGGACTTCTACCTTGTTGGGCAGCCTACAACTTCCACACCTTGAGCTTCTGTGGCACAAGAAAGACAAGGAAGAAGCAAGGGATGATAAACATGACCAGGAAGATTTGAAAAAGAACCAGACAGAGGTTCTAGGAATTTAAATATATCACATATGAAATTTAAAACTCAATGGAACAGTTAAATAGAATAGACACTGCTGGAGATGGAATTAGTAAACAGGAAGATAGATTTGAAAAATTATACATAATGCAGTACAGAAAGAAAAATGAAACTATGAAGAAGAGGTTAAGAGACATGGAGAGTGGAATGAAAAGCTCTAATATATGTCTAATCAGATATTTGGAAAGTGATTATAGGAATAATGGGAGAGAGGTATTATTCAAAGAGATAGCAGCTGAGAATTTTCTATGATTATTAAAAAATATGAATCTTCAGATTCAGGAATTCCAGTGAATCCCAAAAAGGGTAAATAAAAAGAAGTCCATACACAGATACGTCATAATCAAATTAAAGAATATCAAAGACAAGTAGGAAAAAAACAAAGACAAGTAGAAGATCTTAAAAATACCCAACAGGAAAAAACTTTGTTGTTCACAACTTCTCTAATTAGAAGAAATTAGACTAATGGTGATTAGTTATAATAGTATGAATAGTAACGATGAAAAACAGAATAATGATGACTTTAAAGGGCTTTTAAAATTCACACCAACTAGGGACTGTATACCCCAGCCCCTAATAAGACTGAAGTAATTTCTTAAAAGATAATTTGTCTTTTAAGGATAAATGTAGATCCTAAGTATGTGCTAAGGAAAATTGAAAACGTATATTCATACAAAAACTTGTACACAAATGTTTATTGCAGCATTATTTATAATAGTGAAAAAGTGGAAACAACCTAAATATCCACCAACTTATAAATGGATAAACAAAATGTGGTATATTCATACAGTAGAGTGTTACTTGCCATAAAAAGGAATGAAGTTCTGATCCATGCAACAACATGGATGAATCTTGAAAACATAGGCATATCGATAGAGACAGAGGTAGATTCGTGGTTGCCAGAGGCTGGAGGGGAATGTGGAGTGACAGCTAATGGGCATGGGCTTTATTTTTGGGTGATGATAAGTTCTGGAATTAGATGGTGGTGATGTTTGTTAAATCTTATAAGTACACTAAAACCACTGAATTGTACACTTTCAAAGGGTGAATTTTATAGTATGTGAATCATATCTCAATAAAAATGCAAAAAATAAGAATAAGGGTAGAAATAAGGACATTTTCACTTACAGGCATACCTTGGAGATGTTGCAGGTTCGGTTCCAGGCCACTACGATAAAGCGAATATTGCAGTAAAGCAAGTCACAGAAAGATTTTTGTTTCCCAGTGCATATAAAAGTTATGTTTTGGGAATTCCCTGGCGGTCCAGTGGTTAGGACTCGGCACTTTCACTGATGAGGGCCCAGGTTCAATCCCTGGTTGGGGAACTAAGATCCCACAAGCTGCATGTCGTGGCCAAAAAAAAAAAGAGTTATGTTTATACTATACTATGTTCTGTTAAGTGTGAAATAGCATTATGTCAAAAAAGTGTACATAGCTTAATTTAAAAATATTGCTAAAAAATGCTAACCATCTTCTGAGCTTTCCAATGAGTTGTAGTAGTAACATCAGAGATCACTGATCACAGATAGCCATAGCAAATATAATAATAGTGAAAAAGTTAAAAATATTGTGAGAATTACCAAAATGTGACACAGAGCGATGAAGTGAGCAAATGCTGTGGGAAAAATGGCGCAGATAGACTTGCTTGATGCAGGGTTGACACAAACCTTCAATTTGTAAAAAAACACAGTAATGAAGCACAATAAAATGAAGCTCAATAAAAGGTATGTCCATTTAGTATAACTGAGAGAATTTATAAACAACAGACCCCCATTCAAGGAGTTTCTGAAGGATGAGCTTGAGAAGAAAAATGATCTGAGGAAAAAAGTCTCAGATACCAGAAGTGATGATGAATTTAGAAAACAATAAAAATATAGGTAAATCTAAACAAACACACTGATTGTCCAAAATGGTGTCTATTCTGTGGGGTTAAACAGGAGATGGAACTAAAAGCCTGGACCATAAGTATAATAAATGGAATTAAAGCTTTCAAAGCACTTTGCATTGTTCAGGAGAAGGGTAAGATATTGATTAACTTTAGACTAAGTTAAGTTAGGTAATAATTTCAAAATGCTAAGTCACCAATAAAAAAAAAAATAATAGAATGCCTATCCTCTACACAGTAGAAGGGGGAGAAATGGGATGAGTAAAAAACCTCAATTCAAAACAGTGCAACAAAGAAGATGAAAATAAATCCTTAGGAAGCAGGACAAATTAAAATAAAAACAAAACAAAAACAAGATCATAGAAATAAAGTCAAATATATTTGTAAGCTCTATAAATATAAATAGACTGAACTCTCCAGTTAAAATTATATACTCTCAGATTGGATTGAAAAAAGAATAGCCAAATGCTGCTTACATGAGACACGTCTAAAAGCGATAAAAAATTGTAAGTAAAACAGTGAAAAAAAATCAGAAAAATACTAACCAAAAGAAAATTAGCATAGTTATATTACTATCAGACAAAATGGAATTTAAGGCAAAAAGGCATCATTAGAGATATAGAGGGTTAATGTATGAAATTTAAATTTACCAGGAGAAAATAGTAGTTCTAAATTCATGGATACCTAATAATGTAAGTCCCTTATCAGATATATGACTTGAAAATATTTTTTTCCCATTCTGTGGGTTGTCTTTTCACTTTATTGATGGTGTCCATAGAAGCACCAAAATTTTCAATTTTAAGTTCAATTTATCAATTTTTTTTCTCTTTTTTCTCATGCTTTTAGGGTCATATCTAAGAATACTTTGCCAAATCCAAGATCACGAAGATTTAACCCTATGTTTTCTTGTAAGAGTTTTATAGTTTTAGCTCTTACATTTAGGTCTTTGATCCATTTTGAGTTAATTTTTGTGTATGGTGTGAGGTAGGGTTCAACTTCATTCTTTTGAATGTGGATATCCAGTTGTCCTGGCATCATTTGTTGAAAAGACTATCTTTTCTCCATTGGATGGTCTTTACACCCTTGTCTTTACACCCTTGTCAAAAGTCAGTTGACCATAGATATATGGGTATATCTGTACTTTCACTTTTAGTTCACTGATCTATATATCTATCCTAGTGCCAGTACCACAATATCTTGATTACTGTTGCTTTGTAGCAAATTTTGAAATCAGGAAGTGTGAGTCGTCCTACTTCATTCTTCTTTTTCAAGATTGTTTTGGCTATTCCTGGTCCCTTGTAATTCCATGTAAATTTTAGAATCAGCCTGCCAGTTTACAGAGAAGTAGCTGGGATTCTGACAGGGATTGCATTGAATCTGTATTCAAGTCTCACATCTCTTTGCAAAGTGAGTGTATCTCCAATCAGCTGGTCCACGAGAGTAGGGCCAAAGGACATTCCTGACCAAGCTGGTCTGGTGTGCCCCCATGTATGTGTCCTCAAGAAGCTACGTTCAGTGTGGGTATCCCTGGGACTGAATGTGTGCAGTAAGAGTGTAAATGACTGAAATAGGAACCCAACTCTTCAAGACCTTTCCAAGGTTGTCCTCATGACTGTAGTAATGGATGATCTTAGGTTGGGTCCCCCAAGAAGCAGACCTTGAGGCGAGGATTCGCGTGAAAGTAGTTTTGTGGGAGGTGGTCTCAGGAAGTTCTGGAAGGGGAGTGAGGAAGGTGTCCAAGGAGGGGAGAGAAGTCAGGAGTGTGTGCCTAAATGGGCAGGTTGTTGCTATGGGCATCTGGGGCTCAATCCCATTGAGGACCTCTGTGAGAGGGTAGAGAACAGGGTTTCTCAACCTCAGCACTATTGACATTTTGGACTGAATAATTATTGGTTGTGGGGTGCTGTCCTGGGTGTTGTTGGATGTTTAGTAGCATCCTGGCCTCTACCAGATGCCAGTAGCAACCATCCAACCAAAATGTCTCCAGACATTGCTCCATGTCCCCCTGGGGGTGCAAAATTGTACCTGGTTGAGAATCACTGGTATAGATTTGTCTCAGAATTGTCCCATCCAAGAGGGGAGACGGTGAGGGGGGGGGGATATATACACCAACTCCCAATCATCGTTAAGGCTGCTTCTGAAGGTGTCAAATCCCTGCACTTCTGGCCTGTCCTGAGGGTCTCCCGAGTCCTAGGCCAGAGAAAGCTCTCAGGCAGCAGAGAAATTGCCCATAGTAAGAAGCCACCAGCATGCGTGGAAATAATGAGGGCTGCAGGGATATGGGCCCCCATAGTGCAGCTACCTGGATTATGCTGTGTGAGGCTTTGGAGACCCCAGCTCCTTCCCAGATCTGCAGCTTGGCCTGGACTTGCACATTCCTGGGGCTTTGCGGGTTCCACTGCATCACTGTGATGAAACCAACCCACCCCCAAGCAAGGTTTTAGCCCCTCAGCTCACTTCCTAGTCTCTGCATCTGTCACTGCTCCTGCAGGCTGAGAAAAGATGACTTGCAAAGACTGATAGACAGAAAAGACCTAAGTGATGTTGTTTCCCCAGGTGGAAGGCACTGGTGGGAAAGTTGCTCACAGAATTCCCCTCCTCTTCCTGTTTCAGCTCCTTGCACCCACTAGAGATGCTAAGGATGTTCTCCTTTTTCAGTATGCTGTGTGACTTTGGGCAATCACACCTCCTCTCTGGGCCTCAGTCTTCCTTCTATAAAAAACACGGGCCTGCTGGGGGTGGACCAGATGACCTTGAAATGTCCTTCCATCTCGAGTGGCTGCTGAGAGCCCTGGAGGCGGTGGGGAGTCACCAGGCAGCCAGAGCCTGGGGGCCGGCCGGAAAATGTGACAGCTCGGCCCCCAGTGGTGTTGCTGGCCTCTGATCTCCACTGTGTGCCCGATACTCTGGGTCTGGTCACAGCCCATTGCGGCCCCTCGCTCACTCAGGAACATCTGCTACAGCATTTACCACGTTAATAGACTAGCTTTGAGAATCGGGCAGGTGTTTTCCACCCAAGCCAGAAAACATCAAAATCAGATTGCTCTCCAAGACTTTCCGCACAGGCAATCGAGTTAGAATGACTCGTACGGTCTAACAGATAATAAAACACACATAACATTTGCTTTAAGGTACAGGCAGGGGTATTTTGTCCTGTGCTTAGGAGAAACAAAAACTCACTCTATTTGGGAATAGGGTAATTGAATACAGATGGGAGGAGGTAAATGAAAGAATTTAGCAAATATCTCAGTGGAATAGCTAATGGGAATGAGACAGAATAGGAAATTAAAAATTATTCGAAGCAGATGGACCATTCTTTGAGTTTTTAAAAATTTATTAGGGCCGCGAAAAAATGTGTCTGTTTATTTTCTACGGCCATGAAATTAATGACTTGGTGAGTTTTGCTTGTGCAATTTTATGACTGCCATGTCATCTGTCATAATTTGGGGGATGTTTGATATAGATTTATGAATGTCCCCACCCCCGCACCCCTCCCTGATTTATTGGCGTGGGTCAGACATGAATTAGGCTGTCCCCTATCAAGGGAGCAATGCCAATGGCAGCGTAACCCCACAGGCCCTGGGTGGGGGGCCTTGGGGGATTCTCAGCCCAGAGATGAGTGGAAAAGCCATGGAGAGGCTGTGGGAAAGGGGTAGAGGCCTGACCTGGCTGAACTTCCTCTGCAGGGATGACCCCAGCCTGCCCGGGCTGGGGAGGAGGTGTTCGGAAGGGGTTTCTTGCAAACTGTGGGGAGCAGGAAGCCAGCCCGGGCTGCTTGTGCTTGGCCGAGAGTGAGGTGAGGGCTGTTGCTGCTGCTTCAGCCCAGCCCAAGGGCCACCTGGCTTCCTGTCCCTTCAGACCCCATAGCTGGGCTCATCTGTCTCCAGACCTGAAGCTCAAGGAAGGAGAAGAAAATTCACAAATCTGTGTGCCTGGCTACATGCTGGGAGCTTACGTGCATCCTCTAGATGGTGGTTAAAATAGGGCTTTACAACCAGCAGATTTGGGTCCAGTTTTGCTCTGATTCTTCCCGGCTGGGTGGCTTTGGGCTGGTTACTACCCTCTCTGAACTTCTTTCCTCCTCTGTAAAGTGAGAATAGAAATGCCTAATGGAAGGGATGTTTTGACGCTCAAAGGAGATAATGTGACATCCCAGCACATAGCAAAGTGCCGGTAAATGGTAACTCTTATTATTATTAATAAGCATCTTGAGGTGGATATTATTATTTCCACCTGACAGATGGGGACACTGAGGCTCAGAGAGGTTAAGTGATTCATCTGAGGTCACATGGTTAAAGGGACGGAGCTGGGCTTTCCACATTGATTTGCTCTTTCTTCCATAACTCTGACACCCAGCCTATTCTGAACTGAGAAACTCCAGACCCCTGGGGGCACAGTTCAGGGCTACGGACTCATGACTCTGTCCTCTGCCTCCTCTGCCTGGGCCCGGCTTACTCCCTACCTGGCGTAGGTGTCCACTACAAACGTAGTCCTGGGGATTGGCCCCTTCTGCTGCTCGGGCTCCCTATGGGGACAGAGAGCCTCTTCTACACCCCATTGCTGGGCTAGCTGGGCACCTTGTCTAGGTGTGGGTGGGCGAGTCTGTCCATCCTGAGGGCCAGGAGCATCCCAATCCCTTAGCTCCCTCCCCCGACCCAGCTCCCGGAGGATGCTGCAGTGGGTGGGGCTCGAGGGCCCCTCAGGCTAGGGAGTTCTCTAAGGGCAAATCCCTGCCTTGGCCTGATGTCACGGTATGTGGTGTGTGGCCTCTGGACAGGCTGCGGGTAGCTTTGAGTCCCACCTGAGCTCTCTTCTCTTTAGCCCCACCTGTTCCCAAAGTCCAGGCCCTTTCATGCCTCTCTCAGCACCTCCAAATTACTAACAGTAATAACTCCTATTTCCCGAGCACCTGTAAAGGGCCGGGCACTGTGCAAAGCGACTTGTTCATGCAGTCAGCCATTCATTCCTCCATTGTTTCAATATTTATTTAGTGATTTCTGTGTGCCTGGCACTGTCCCAGCACTGGGGATACAGCAAAGAATAAAACAGATATGGTCCCTGCCCTCGCTGAACTTAACATTCCAGTAAGGAAGATAGGCATTCGGTAAACATATTACTCTCTAATGTGTTAGGTAGACGTAAGGGCTTTGAAGAAAATTAAAGCAGGGTAAAAGATAGGAAATAAGGTGGTGGGCGATGAGTGGTAGTAGGTGGTGGTGTCTGTTTTGTTTTGTTTTTTCTTTAATGTGTACACTTTATTGAACTGGTCTCAAGTCAGTGTACAGATAAGCCCTGGCTACCTCCGCACCTCAACCCGCTCCCAGGGGGACCAAGAGCCTTCATACATCTCAAGTTGGGGGACAAAAAGGGGGGCCACGATGGCTGACCATTTAAAATAAAACAAACGAAAAGAACAAGTATTAAAGCGAAGATTAAAAAAAAAATTTTGTAGTACATAATTTACACAAAAGCAATGTTATCACCCTCCCCTGTGTGGACTCGGGCGACAACTGGCCCTTCTTCTCAGGGAGAAGTGGGGCAGCTATTAGAAGGCAAAGGACTTCCTGCAACAATGCATCTCACGATATTTGGAATGACTATTTAAAAAAAAAGAACAGTGTACAATCAAAGTCCTCGGCTAGGGGCTTCCCTGGTGACGCAGTGGTTGAGAGTCCACCTGCCGATTCAGGGGACACGGGTTCATGCCCCGGTCCAGGAAGATCCCACGTGCCGTGGAGCAGCTGAGCCCGTGAGCCGTGGCCGCTGAGCCTGCGCATCTGGAGCCTGTGCTCTGCAACGGGAGAGGCCGCAACAGTGAGAGGCCCGTGTTCCACAAAAAGCCCTTGTCTACCTTGTAGAACTTTGGGGATGCTCCATCCAACCAACTGCTGTCACCTTCACCATTCCAGTTTTTAAATCCTGAGTCAAGCGCACACACACACACACACACACACACACACACACAAATCAAAAAAGACAAAAAAAAAAAACACCAGATAAAGCCATGCCAGTCTCATCTCGTTTTCTGCACGAGTTAGGTTTTGTCAAGAAAAGGGTGTAATGCAACTAACAGTCCACCTGGAAGCATTTGCGGTGGACGATGGAGGGGCCAGACTCAGTGTACTCCTGCTTGCTGATCCACATCTGCTGCAAGGTGGACAGCAAGGCCAGGATGGGGCCGCCGATCCACACGGAGTACTCACACTCAGGGGCAGCAATGATCTTGATCTTCATTGTGCTGGGAGCCAGGGCGGTGATCTCCTTCTGCATCCTGTCGGTGATGCCTGGGTACGTGGTGGTCCCGCCAGACAGCACCGTGTTGGCATAGAGGTCCTTGCGATGTCGACGTCACACTTCATGATGGAATTGAAGGTAGTTTCGTGGATGTCACAGGATTCCATGCCCAGGAAGGAAGGCTGGAAGAGACCCTCAGGGCAGTGGAACCGCCCATTGCCAATGGTGATGACCTGCCCATCGGGCAGCTCGCAGCTGTTCTCCAGGGAGGAGCTGGAAGCCGCAGTGGCCATCTCCTGCTTGAAGTCCAGGGCGACGTAGCAGAACTTCTCCTTGATGTCATGAACGATTTCCCGCTCGGCCATGTTGGTGAAGCTGTAGCCACGCTCCGTGAGGATCTTCATGAGGTAGTCCGTCAGGTCCCCGCCAGCCAGGTCCAGACGCAGGATGGCGTGGGGGAGGGCGTACCCTTAGTAGATGGGCACCATGTGGGTGACCCTGTCACTGGAGTCCATCACGATGCCAGTGGTGCGGCCAGAGGTGTACAGGGATAGCACAGCCTGGATGGCCACGTACATGGCTGGGGTGTTGAAGGTCTTGAACATGATATGGGTCATCTTCCACGATTGGCCTTGGGGTTCAGGGGGGCCTCAGTCAGCAGCACGGGGTGCTCCTCGGGGGCCACACGCAGCTCGTTGTAGAAGGTGTGGTGCCATATCTTCTCCGTGTCCTCCCAGTTGGTGACGATGCCCTGCTCAATGGTGTACTTGAGGGTCAGGATGCCTCTCTTGCTCTGGGCCTCATCACCCACACAGGAGTCCTTCTGGCCCACGCCCACAATCACGCCCTGGTGCCGGGGTTCCCCCACGATGGAGGGGAAGACAGTTCGGGGAGCATCGTCGCCCGCGAAGCTGGCCTCGCACATGCCAGAGCCATTGTCGATCAGGAGTGCAGCAAATATTGTCATCCATGGCGAACTGTGGGGAGAACAGGACCATGAGACGGGGGTCGGGTGGGCCGCCTTCGCCCTACCCACTTCCCTGGTGTCTGTTTTAGATAGACTGGTCTAGGAAGGCCTCTCTGACATGGTAACATTTTTTTAACATATAATTTTATTTATTTATTTTTAAATTTTTATTTATTTATTTGTTTTTGGCTACGTTGGGTCTCCGTTTCTGCGCAGGGGCTTTCTCTAGTTGCGGTGAGCGGGAGCTACTCTTCCTTGCAGTGTGCGGGCTTCTCGTTGCAGTGGCTTCTCTAGTTGCAGACCATGGGCTCTAGGTGTGCGGGCTTCAGTAGTTGCAGTACGCGGGCTCATAGTTGTGGCTTGCGGGCTGTAGGGCGCAGGCTCAGTAGGTGTGGCTCACGGGATTAATTGGTCCGTGGCATGTGGGATCCTCCTGGACCAGGGCTCGAACCCATGTCCCCTGCATTGGCAGGCAGATTCTTAACCACTGTGCCACCAGGGAAGCCCTGTGGTAACATTTTGAGCTGAGACCGGAAGGAAGTGAGCTATGCATATGGATATTCAGGAAGAGACTTTCCAGTTATAGAGAATAGCAAGGGCAAAGGTCCTGAGGTGGGAGGATGGTTGGAGAGTCTGGGAAAAAGCAAGAAAGCCAGAGCAGAATAAATGAGGAGGAAAGTGATTTTAAAGTCCATTATCTCATTTGAACCCTACCACAGTTCCCCAAAGTGGGCGTTATTAACCATAGTTTTACTGATGGGGATACTGAGACTCAGAGAGGTCAGGTCACTTAGCCAAAGTCACACAGCAGAGAAAGCTTCCAGCCCTGTGCCTCTGTGAATTTTTCCCGCTGTACCACATTACTTCTCTGGACATTACAATTGGATGGCACTGCAGAGTGGGACCAAGGGTCCAGAGAGAGGGTGAGAGCTGGAGAAAACTGCAAGGTGGTTTACAGTTCCTGAGATGTCTGGAAGGTGTGGCTCTGAGTGCAGGCAGGGCTTGCTTCTGTGGCCAGGAGGCCCGTGGCAGCCCGAGCTGTAAGGATTCTTTAAGGCTGAAGTGCTGGGCTGTGACAGGGCAAGATGGATGAGAGCACTGGGCTTAGTACCTGACTGAATTTCCTGAGCAGTTTTCATCCAGATGCTCTCTGGGAGAATAAGGTTTAAGAAGATTGATTCCCTGGGAAGGGAGGACAGGAAGGAGAAAGGGCTCCTGGCCTGTCTGCTCCCAGTGGAAACGTCTCTTGTCTTTGAATAAAGGAAACTACTGCTTTGAAAGGTGTGACTGGACGGGCTTAGTGGCTCGTGTGATTTGCAGGCCTCAGGAGTGGGGCGGGAAGACAGGAAAGGGGTGGTGATGGCTTTCCTGCCTGGGAGGAGGGCAGAGGGGGAGGTGCCCCTCCTTCTGGGCAGGGACACCTGCATCCCGTGCAGTGCTAAGGGTCCACTCGGGTGCAGTCTCCTCAGCCCCGCCTGGACTTCTCCATCCTCTGCTTCCTCTTTCACCTCTGAATGACTTCAAGTCTCCTGTTGACCCCAAGTGCTCACAGCTTCATGCCTCCAGGTCTCTTCTCATGCTGAGCCTGGGCTTGGAAGGCCACCATTCTGGGGTGGGGCGGCCAGTGACATGACACTTACTGTGTGTGTGTTAGGGGATAAATGAGACAGAGAACTGGCATCATGGCAGGAAAACTGGCATGAAAGTTGCAGAAACCTTCTGGGAGAGAAAGGACCAAGACTTGAAGGTATTCAGAGGTTTGGGAGCGTGTATGTGAAATGCCGTGAATGTTCTGAAACTAACTTGGTGATGGTTGTACATTTTTGTGACTTGACCAAAAACCATTGAATTGAACACTTACAACGGATGAATCGTGGGATGTGTGAGTTGTATCTCAATAAAGTAATTATTAAAACAACACCAAAAAGACCCAGTGGCAGGGAAGGCTATTGAGGTCCCTGAGATAAAAATCATCATGGGACAGGCTTGGGACCAGTGGGTTGGCTGGTGGCTCTGCGTGGGGCAGAGAAGGCAGCAAAGACTAAAATCCACCTCAGTCCAGTTGTTCTGGTTTGTGTCCTGGGATTTTGTGTGTAGCAAATTATTTTTTTTAATATACTTTTAGGAAATTTCAAACAGAGGAAGATACCAAAGGATTCATTAAGAAAATGTCAAATGGAACATTTTAAATATCCCAAAAGAGAATAGTATAATGAACTCCTGCGTACCCATCTTCCGACTTCAACAATTATTAACTCATGGCCATTTTTTTTCATTATTAACTCATGGCCATTTTTTTCATTCACATCCCCGTTCACTTCTGCCCTTTCCAGCTTATATTGAAGCAAATCCCACACATCATATTTCATCTGAAAATAACATTATTATACCTAAAAGAATTAATAGTAATTCCTTAAGATCATCAAATAGTAATTCCTTAAGATCATCAAATAGTAATTCCTTAAGATCATCAAATTCCTTAAGATCATTATTATCCAGATTTCCAAATGCTCCATTAATGTCTTATTTTTTAAAATTTTAGTTTGTCTGAGTCAGGATCTAAATAAGGCCACACATTGTGATTAGTTGATATATATATTTTTAAATACATTTATTTATTTATTTATTTATGGCTGTGTTGGGTCTTGGTTGCTGTGCACGGGCTTTCTCTAGTTGCAGCGAGCGGGGGCTACTCTTTGTTGCAGTGCAGTGGGTTTCTCATTGCGGTGGCTTCTCTTGTTGAGAAGCATGGGCTCTAGGCACGCGGGCTTCAGTAGTTGGGGCATGTGGGCTCAGTAGTTGTGGCTCACGGGCTCTAGAGCGCAGGGTAAATAGTTGTGGTGCACGGGCTTAGTTGCTTCACGGCATGTGGGATCTTCCCGGACCAGGGCTCAAACCTGTGGCCCCTGCATTCGCAGGCAGATTCTAGTTTTACCTTTTTTTTTTTTTTATGGTACGCGGGCCTCTCACTGTTGTGGCCCCTCCCGCTGCGGAGCACAGGCTCCGGACGTGCAGGCTCAGCGGCCATGGCTCACGGGCCCAGACACTCCATGGCATGTGGGATCCTCCCGGACCCGGGCACGAACCCACGTCCCCTGCATCCGCAGGCGGACTCTCAACCACTGCGCCACCAGGGAAGCCCCGCAGGCAGATTCTTAACCACTGTGCCACCAGGGAAGTCCCATCTGAGTCTTTTTTTAATCCATAAGTTCCTCCTCTTTTTTTTTTTTTTTCCCTCTTGAAGTTGGTTTGTTGAAGAAACGATTTTTGTTCAGAAAAGTTTCTCACAGGCTGAATTTTCCAATTGTATATTTAGCAAGCTCTTCTGGACTCTGAATTTCCTGTAAACTGAAAGTTGGGTCTCGAGGTTTGATCAGGTTCAGTTTTTTTGTTTGTTTTTTTCTGTTTTTGGCAAGGCTATGTTGTTGGTGATGTGTTATTCCATCAGGAGACACATAGTGTCTAGTTGTCTGTCTTTTTGTGATACTCAATGTCTAGGTCCATATATTCATAAGGGGCTGCAAAAACTATCATTATTCCTTCTGCATTTGTTGCAAAGAGAAACTTCTCCTCATCTACTATTTGGTTTCCCAGTGGTACAATTCATATAGGAAAGGCAGGATAAAGCTGGATTTATCCTTTTATCTACCAGTCTTGAAAAGAACGAGTTAGTTTCCTATCATCCTCCTGAGTTTGTTTGTTTGTTTGCTTTCAGTATCATTATGAACTCATAGATTTAAACATATTTGGTGAATTTCGATCCACTGCAGTTAGTTTTATTATTGATGTCTTACTTGTCCCATCTTTGTCTAAGGGGAACACTTCAGTTGGCTCCCAAGTCCTTTTGACACCACCCTAGTGGTCTTTGAGAGTCCTTGCTGGCTGATATGATATGGCTCATCTTGTCCATTCCCTGCCTCAGAATTGGGATTAGCCATTTCCTGTGGGTGAATAAACCTAGGTACATTTGTGGAGAGGAGCATCCTCTCTTACATCCTGTGTACCATTTTGGCTTGGCCACTGCATGACTCAGAGAGCTCAATCTGGTCCCATTGCTGTGGACAGAGCAAGTGGCCGAGGTCTCAGCATAAACAGCACTTTCTCAAGAAAGCCCTCAGTGCTCCCCCAGACCACATCAACAGCCCCTCTTTTACATTTCTTATTTTACTCATTTTGGCAACAGTCAACATTCTTGGTTGCAAGCAACAGAAACTACCTCTGCTGACTTAAATAGAAAAAGGATTGATTTTTTAAGAAGTATGTATTAGGATGTTGGTTTGGCTGTACTGATAGATAAAGATAGAGCATTTATTTCTCTCTTGTAAAAATGTAAGATGATAGGCAGTTGGAGCAGGGGAGGCTGCAGGGTGACTCTGCTCCTCAGAGTTGTCCAAGGACCCAGGTTCCTTCTGTCTTGTTGCTCTGCATCCTCCATGACAGTGCTGTCCAATAGAATTTTTGGTGATGATGGAGATGTTCCTTATCTGTGCTGTCCAGTACAGTAGCTACTGGCCACATGTGTCTATTGAACACTTGAACGTGGTTAGAGTGACTGAGGAACTGAGCTTTAAATTTTATTCTATCTTAATTAATAAATTTAAATTAATTTAGGCTCATGTGGCTAATGGCTCCAGGGTCAGACAGCATATGCCTAGAAGTTGTCCTCATCTGCCTGGCTGCGAAAGAAACTCTACCAATCTACCTTGTAGATTTCAGGATGGGAAGAAGGAGGAGGGGCAAGCAGCTTCCTTCTGAGGACACACATCAGTTCCTGTCCCTTCCCATGGGCCAGAACTTAGAGGGTCAGGCTTTGCTGCAAGGGAGTCTGGGAAATGAAGTCTCTAGCTGTAGAGCAGTTGCTGCTACTAAAAGGAAGAAGAGGGAGAATAGATATTGGTGGACAATTAGAGACAAGGAAACTGGGTAGCTTTAGACTGTTGCCAGGAGGTGCGGACAGCAGAGAATTAGGTTTTGAGACCTCCAAAGCAGACATAAATCTCAAAATTCTCACTGTGTTGCTGATCCTGTATCTTGCTCACTCTGTGTCTCCTGGGGCACAACTGAGGGGTTAATATTGCCACCCCAAATCTTACAACAGGATTCTCAAGTTCCACAGCTAGCTGTATGGTCATTTTATTATTTAATCCTCAAAAAAAATTCTAGGAGGAAAGAACTATCACTATTCCATCTCCAAATCTCAGCCTCCATTTTCACATCACCTCTTCGTGTCTGTCTCAAATCTCCCTCTGCTGCTGTCTCATAAGGGCACTTGGCATTGGATTTAGGGCCCACCTGGATAATACAGGATAAACCCCTCTTTTTAAGGTCCTTAACTTAGTTGCATCTTTTGCCATATAAGGGAATACTCTCAGGTGCTCAGAAAGGACATAGACATATCCTTTTGGGGGTCAGTCTTTATCCCACTACAACCCAACTCACAAACCTGGTAAGTAGGTCCCTGGGTTACACAATTGCAGACACATGGTGTTTAATGTGGTGGCCCTATTGGTGACGGCAGAGCTGGGATTTGAATCCAGGCCAGCCTGATTCCGAAGCCCACTGTTTCCATCTAGAATTTAACCTCTAAAGGTTTGAGAGTTAGAGCAGTTCAAGAACAGATAGCCGAGGTTAGCCCAACACTGGTTAGATTCACGCTGAAGGTTGGATCTGAAGTTCTCATCCCGGATGAACTTCTCAGCTCCAGCCAGGATCAGGGGTTTTCTTCTCTGTCTCTCTTCCCCCTCTTACTAGTTCCTCCACTGCGCTGGTGGGTTGTGCTGTGCCTCTAAAAGAGAAGAATTCCTCACATCTGTAAAGTGATTTACCCTTTATAAAGCAATTTCATATAATATAAAGTTTTTTTTTTTAGAATTGGTGCTACTTATTGTTCTTGATTTAAAAAGCAGAAGAGTTGAGATCTTTCGGTATTTTTAAGGAAAAACAGCCCCCAGATTAAGTTGACTTTGTAGCTGACCCTTGCTTGATTCCTTTTTAGGGTCAGTGGCCTTTGATAGAAAAAAAAAATACCCTCACTCCTGCAGCCTGAGGAAGTGGAAAGACAAAGGAGGCTTGAGCAGCTCAAGGCAGGAAGAAGGCAGCCCAGTGTGGGAGCTGCTCCCCAGGGCAGGGGGCTGTGGAGAAGGGAGCTGCCCAAAGGCCTTGCTTGCCTCCATGGGGAGGCTGGTTCCAGGCTCTTCAGAGCTGGGTGCCAGGCTGGGAAACAGTACCCAGGGGACCAGCCCCTGACTGGTTATGGCTGCTTTTCCCCGAATCCTAGCGTGTGCACCCTCAAGAGCACTCATGCCCATTCACTGCAAAGCTGCACACGTTTCCATACTCAGAACCCATATCGACACACACTGGTGCACACACACACACACACACACGTGTATTTTTGAATAATACTTGCTGGCACTTATTGCAGTACTTATGTGTACTGGCACCATTTGATCAAGTGCTTTTCATTCATGAATTGGTTTCAGTCATTACCACAACCTTGTGAGATAGGTAATATTATTTTTCCCATTTAACAGATGTAGAAACTGAGGCACAAAGAGACTAAGTCACTTGCCTGAGTTGGATTTGAACCCAGCCCATCTGGGCCTAGAGTCCACACTGCTTCACCCAGGCCCCCATCTACTCTGGTGTGACACATATGCATGTACACACACACACACATTGTGCCACTCACAACGCTACCACTTTGTGTGCAAATGCACTCTGACACACACACTTACTGCTGACCCTACACGTGCACTCCTGCTGCCCCTCCTGCCTTCCTTCCCCTCCTAGGGACCAGTTTTCTTCTGAAGCCAATGACGGAGGCCCGGCCAGCCGGGTGTCAGGGTCAGGATGGGGGCAGGGTGGCCGCTGACAGGGTGATGGAAAGCAGGAAAGTCACAAATAAGCAAACAGCCCTGCCTGGACACAGCCTCGCAGAGCGTTTCCTGAATGTCCAGGGACATGTTTATTTTTCGACGACTCTCCAGAGCCGACCCCAAGTCTTTTCCTTCCGAATGGCCGTCTTGATGGAGCCATGGTGCTGTGGGTCTGGCTTGTTCAGAGCTGATGTTTACAAATGTCTCTCTTCTCTAACAGGCTGGGAGGCCCTCGTGGGGTGGGTCCCGTCTTACTTTTCAACCTCATCCCTCCAACCCCAGGTTCCTGGCTGCTGGCTCTCTGACCCCACACCCTTCAGCCCACTCCAGACCCCTTCCTTTGTTTGAGCTGTCCTTTGCCTGGGATGGCCAATTCCTGTTTTCTAGGTAAATCCTACTCTCCTTCCTGGGTCTAACTCAAATGACATTTCCTCCAGGAAGCTTTCTAGGATTCTTTCAAGGTGTAAGGAATCTCTTCCTTTTCATGGCACTGAAAAAAAGTTAAATTTTAATTGTGATAAAATACACATAACATAAAATTTACCATCTTAGTCATTTTTAAGTGTACAGTTCAATAGTGTTAAGTACATTCACACTGATGTGCAACCATCACCACCATCCATCGACGGAACTCTTTATCTTGTAAAACTGAAACTCAGTCCCCATTAAACAGTACCTCTCCATTCACCTGTCTCCCCAGCCCCTGCAACTACCATTCTACACTCTGTCTCTGTAAATCTGACAGCTCTTGGTACCTCATATCAATGGAATCGTACAATATTTGTGTGTGTGTGTGTGTGTGTGTGTGTGTGTGTGTGTGTGACTGATTTATTTTACTTAGCATAATGTCCCCAGTGTTCATCCATGTTGTAGCACACATCAGAATTTCCTTCCTTTTTAAAGGCTGAATAATATTCCATTGCATGTATATACCACATTTTTTTTATCCATTCATCCATCAATGGACACTTGGGTTGCTTTTACCTTTTTGCTATTGTGAGTAACGCTGCTATGAACATGGGTATATATCTCTTTGGTACTTTGTTCTTTTAACACAGCACTTGTTCATTCATTTGTTGATGGATATTTGGCTATTTTCCAGGTTTGACTGTTACAAATAAAGCTGCTATAAATGTTTGTCTACAAGTCTTTATATGGACCTATGCTTTCATTTCTCTTGGGCAGATATCTGGGAGTAGGCTGGATATGCTAGGTGTATATTTAACTTTCTAAAGAGACTGTCAAACTGTTTTCCAAAGTGGTCATACCAATTTACATTCCTAGTAGCAATGTATGAGAGTTCCTGTTCCTTCATATCCTCACCAACACTTGGTATGATAAATCTTTTTTATTCGAACTATTTTAATAGGTGTGTAGTGGTGTCTCATTGTAGTTTTAATTTGCATTTCCCTATTGACCATTATTTCTCATTTCTCATTATTTTTCACTTATTTGGGAAAGTGTTCAAATCTTTTGCTGATTATTTTTTTTATTGGGCTGTTTGTTTTCTTATCATTGAGTTTTGAGAGTTCTTTGTATATTCTGGATATAAGACCTCTATCATATGTGATTTGTAAACATTTCTCCCAATCTATGACTTGTCTTTTTATTCTCTTAACAGTATCTTTTGAAGAGTAGAAAAATTTAACTTTGTTGAAGTCCTATTTATTATTTTTTCCTTTATGTATATGCTTTCAATGTCATATCTAAGAAATTATTGCCAACCCAAAGTGACAAAAATTTCTAGAATTTTTTTTTTCCCCCCTTTGGGGCTCCACCTTTTAATTGTCACATTTTAGGGAAGGAACGGAGTAGGTGATGTAATAAAACAAAACAGTAGGCATTTCATCACGATCACACCAAACTGGAAAGCAAAACATATCACTTGATAGCCTTGGAGGAGTGTATTTATGGAAAACTCCAGGATTCTCTGGAATTCACACTGTACAGGAAGCCCTAGTTTCTCATCTCTCCTTAGCAAGGTAGAGAATAAGAGAGAAAAGAAGCCACTACCGGCAGACCGAGAAGATGGCAGACGAGTGTCTCTGATAAACCACCTTATCGGGGTTTGGATGCCAGTTTCTTTTATAGCACAGAAAGGAGTTAGAGACGAGGAAGTAAAGTGAAAAAGGCCATACATTTTGCAAATATCCCCTGGAACTGCCAGCTTGGGTGAGGGGATGTGTTAATGTCTTTTTTTTTTTTTTTCTTTTTGGCAGCCATCCACGGGTGGGCAGGGTCAGACTGTCTCCCTCTGGGTCCCAACTCCTGGAGGTGGGAGGCAGCCACTGCTGAAACCGAGCACAGGTGACCGTGGCTCTCCGTGTCCTTCCCTGACAGCTTACGCCCTGCTGGCCAGTGGGCAGTGAGCCCAGCGTGGACGCCCTCCCCCCCTAGAATTTTTATAGTTTTAGATTTTACATGTAAGACATGATCTATTTTGATCTAATTTTTTTACATACATATACATAAGTATATGTATTCTTTTTTTACATTCTTTTCCATTATAGGTCATTACAGGTTATTGAGTATAGTTCCCTGTGTTATACAGTAGGTCCTTGTTGGTTATCTATTTTATATATGGTAGTGTATATATTTTAATCCCAAACTCCTAATTTATCCCTCTCCCTTCTTTCCTATTAGTAACTGCAAGTTTGTTTTCTATGTCTGTGAGTCTATTTCTGTTTTGTAAATAAGTTCACTTGTATCCTTTTTTTAGATTCCACATATAAGCAATATTGTATGATATTTGTCTTTGTCTGGCTTACTTCACTTAGTATGATAATCTATAGGTCCAACCATGTTGCTGCAAATGGCATTATTTCATTCTTTTTTATGGCTGTGTAATATTCCATTGTATATATGTACCACATCTTCTTTATCCATTCCTCTGTCGATGGACATTTAGGTTGCATCCATGTCTTGGTTATTATAAATAGCACTGCAGTGAACATTGGGGTGCATGTATCTTTTCGAAATATGGTTTTCTCCAGATATATGCCTAGGAGTGGGATCGCAGGATCATATGGTAGTTCTATTTTTAGTTTTTTAAAAGAACCTCCATACTGTTCTCCATAGTGGTTGTACTAATTTATATTCCCACCAGCAGTGTGGGAGAGTTCCTTTTTCTCCACATCCTGTATAGCATTTGTTATTTGTAGACTTTCTGATGATGGCCATTCTGACTGGTGTGAAGTGGTACCTCATTGCAGTTTTGATTTGCATTTCTCTGATAATTAGTGATGTTGAGCATCTTTTCATGTGCCTTTTGGCCATCTGTATGTCTTCTTTGGAGAAATGTCTTTTTAGATCTTCTGCCCATTTTTTGATTTTTTTTTTTTTTTAATTGAACTGCATGAGCTGTTTGTATATTTGGGAGATTAATCCCTTGTCAGTTGCATTGTTTGCAAATATTTTCTCCCATTTTGTGGGTTGTCTTTTCATTTTGTTTATGGTTTCCTTTTCTGTGCAAAAGCTTTTGAGTTAAACTAGGTCCCATTTGTTTATTTTTGTTTTCATTTCCATTACTCAAGGAGACGGATCCAAAAAGAGAATGCTGCTATTTATGTCAAAGAGTGTTCTGCTTATGTTTTCCTCTAGGAGTTTTATAGTATCCAGTCTTACATTTAGGTATTTAATCCATTTTGAGTTTATTTTTGTTATGGTGTTAGAGAATGTTCTAATTTCATTCTTTTACATGTAGCTATCCAGTTTTCCTAGCAGCACTTATTGAAGAGACTCTTTTGTCCATTTTATATTCTTTTCTCCTTTGTTGTAGATTAATGGACCATATATATGTGGCTTTATTTCTGGGCTTTCTATCCTGTTCCATTGATCTATATTTCTGTTTTTGTGCCAGTACCATACTGTTTTGATGACTGTAGCTTTGTAGTATAGTCTGCAGTCAGGGAGCCTGATTCCTGCAGCTCTGGTCTGCTTTCTCAAGATTGCTTTGGCTATTTGGGGTCTTTCATGTTTCCATACAAATTAAAAAATTTTTTGTTCTAGTTCTGTGAAGAATACAATTGGTAATTTGATAGGAACTGGATTAAATCCATAGATTGCTTTGGGTAATATAGTCATGTTGACGATATTGATTCTTCCAATCCAATAACACGGTATCTCTTTCCATTTGTTTGTGTCACTTGTCACTTTTGATTTCTTTCATCAGTGTCTTATAGTTTTCGGAGTACAGATCTTTTGCCTCCTTAGGTAGGTTTATTCCTAGGTATTTTATTCTTTTTGATGTGATGGTAAATGGGATTGTTCCCTTAATTTCTCTTTGTGACCTTCCATTGTTAGTGTATAGAAATGCAACAGATTTCTGTATATTAATTTTGTATCCTGCAACTTTACCAGATTCCCTGATGAACTCTAGTAGTTTTCTGGCAACATCTTTAGGATTTTCTGTGTATAGTATCATGTCATCTGCAAACAGTGACCGTTTTACTTCTTCTTTTTCAATTTGTATTCCTTTTATTTCTTTTTCTTCTCTGATTGCTATGGCTAGGACATCCAAAACTATGTTGAATAATAGTGGTGAGAGTGGACATCCTTGTCTTGTTCCTGAACTTAGAGGAAATGCTTTCAGCTTTTCACTGTTGAGTATGATGTTAGCTGTGGGTTTGTCCTATATAGTCTTTATTATGTTGAGGTAGATTCCCTCTATGCCCACTTTCTGGAGAGCTTTTTTTTAAAATTTTCATGGATTCCTTTAATGCCTCCAGCATAAGTTCTTTTTTTTTTTTTAAATCGAAAAATAGTTGATTTACAATGTGGTGTTAGTTTCTAGTGTACAGCAAAGTGAATCAGCTATACATATACATATATCCCCTCTTTTTTGGATTTGCTTCCCATTTAGGTCACCACAAAGCATTGAGTAGAGTTCCCTGTGCTATACAGTAGGTTCTCATTAGTTATCTATTTTATACATAGTATCAATAGTGCATATATGTCAATCCCAACTTCCCAATTCATCCCACCCAACATAAGCTCTTAATCTGAGGTCTGTAGATACAAAATGTGTGCATATGAATTATTCTAGGACGAGCCTGGAGAGGTTTTTTTTTTTGTCATAAATTGATGTTGAATTTTATCAAAAGCTTTTTCTGCACCTATTGAGATGATCGTATAGTTTTTATTCTTCTATTTGTTAATGTGATATATCACACTGATTGATTTGCAGATACAGAAAAATCCTTGCATCCCTGGGATAAATCCTCCTTGATCATGGTGTATGATCCTTTTAACATATTGTTGGATTTGGTTTGCTAGTATTTTGTTGAGGATTTTTGCGTCTATGTTCATCAGTGGTATTGGCCTGTAATGTTCTTTTTTTGTGGTATCTGTCTGGTTTTGGTATCAGGGTGATGGTGACCTCATGGAATGAGTTTGGAAGTATTCCTTCCTCTGCAATTTTTTGAAATAGTTTCAGAAGGATGGGTGTTAATTGATCTAATTTTTTGCACATGGTTTGAGGTATTGATTGAATTTCATTTTTTATATATATGTAAAAAAATATAAAAGAATTTCATTTTTTACATATATTCAGTTGTTTCAGCATCATTTGTTGAAAAGACTATCTTTTCTCCACTAAGTTACCTTTACATCTTTGTTGAAGATTAATTATTCACTTATTGTGGGTCTTTTTCTGTTCCATTGATTTGTCTACCTTGATGTCACCATCACACTATCTTGATAACTGTAGCTTTATAATAGGTCTTGAAATCAGGTAGTGTTAGACCTCCAACTTTGTTCTTTTTCCAAGTTTTCTGGGCTACTCTAAGTCTTTGTATTTCCATATGGATTTTAGAATCAGCTTGTCAATTTCTAGAAAAAAGCCTGCAAGGATTTTGATTGGGATTGCTTTGATTCTGTACATCAATTTGCAGAGAAGTGACATCCTAACCATCTCTGACCTATGAACATGGTATTTCTCTATATTTATTTGGATCTTGTTTATTTTTCTTTCAGTAGTGGTTTGTAGTTTCTAGTACACAGGCCTTACACATGTTTTGTTAGATTTATCCCTCGGTAGTTCATATTTTTGCTGCTATTGTAAATGATATTTTTCAATTTTAATTTCCAATTGTTTATTGCTAGTATATAGAAACACAATTTTTTTTTTGAAATTGATCTTGTATCCTGTAATCTTGGTAAACTTACCTATTAGTTGTAGTAGGTTTTTGTAGATTCCAAGGGATTTCCTATATAAATTATCATGTCATATACAAATAAAGACAATTTGCTTCTTCTTTTCCAGTCTTTCCTAAGATGTCTTCTTAGAAATCTTTCCTTGCCTTATTGGATTGTCTAGAATCTCTAGTACAATGTTGAATTGGAGCGACAAAATCTAACATCCTTACCTTGTTCCTGATCTTAAGGGAAAAGCATTCATCCTCTCACCGTTAATTATGATGCTGGCTGTGAACTTTCCATAGTGCCCTTTATCAAGTCAAAGATGTTTCCTTCTGTTTCTGATTTCTTGAGAATTTTCATCATGAGTGGGTGTTGGATTTTGTCAAATTCTTTTTCTGCATCTATTGAGATAATCAACTGGTTTTTAGCCCCTTCTTTCTATTAATGTGGTGTATCACATTAATTGATTTTTGGATGTTAAATCAACCTTGCATCCTTGGGAGAAACCCTTCCTGGTCATGATATGTTACTCTTTACAGATTGATGGATCCAATTTGCTAAAATTTTGTTAAGAATTTTTGTATCAAGTTTTATAAGGGATATTGGTCAATCGTTTTCTTTTTTAGTAATGTCTTTGGTATCAGAGTAATGCTAGCTTCATAGAATGAGTTCAGAAGTATTCTATCCTCTTCAGTTGTCTTGAAGAGTGTGTAGAATTGGTATTATTTCTTGCTTAAATGTTTGATAGAATTCACCAGTGAAACCGAGAGTAAAATAGTTAGCTAGTGGGAAGCAGCAGCATAGCACAGGGAGATCAGCTCGGTGCTTTGCCATGACCTAGAGACATGGGATAGGGAGGGTGGGAGGGAGGCTCAAGAGGAAGGGGATCTGGGGACATGTGTATGCATATGGCTGATTCGCTTTGTTGTACAACAGAAACTAACACAGTACTGTGAAGCAATTATACTCCAATAAAGATCTATTACAAAAAAAAAAAGAATTCACCAGTGCAGTCTCTGGGCCTGGGAAGTTTATAACTACAAATTCCAATTCAATACGTATCTATAATAGATATAGGAATATTCAGGATATCTGTTTCTTCCTGAGTAAGCTTTAGTAAGTTGATGAAAATTTTTGGCCATTATTTCTTCTTTCCCTTCTCCTTTCCTTTAGGGATATATTCATATAATATTCATACACATATTCATATAATATATATTATATGTATGTATGTGTACATATACATATATAGTGTATATATATATATATATATATATATATATATATATATATATAAAAGGCTGCTTGAGTTTTTCCACAGTTTATTGATGATTAGTTCAATTTTATTTCTCTAGAGTTGATTTGGGTCTTTTTTTATGTCTTCTGTGTCTCTTCTCAACATGTTTGCTCTTTCCTCTAGCTTTTGAATATATGGATACAGTTATAATAACTGTTTTATTGTTCTTGTCTGCTGCTTCTAATATCTGCATCATTTCCAGGTTTTACTAATTGATTCTTATCTTCATCGGTTGCACTTTCCTACTTTTTTGCATGTGTGGTAACTTTTGATGGATGCCAGACTTTTTTTTTTTTTTGGTGGTACACGGGCCTCTCACTGTTGTGGCCTCTCCCGTTGCAGAGCACAGGCTCCGGACATGCAGGCTCAGCAGCCATGGCTCACGGGCCTAGCCACTCCGTGGCATGTGGGAACCTCCTGGACCAGGGCATGAATCCGCGTCCCCTGCATCGGCAGGCGGACTCTCAACCACTGCGCCACCAGGGAAGCCCGATGCCAGACATTTTGAATTTTACTTTCTGTGTGCTTTGTGTTCATACAAGTCTTCTTGAGCTTTGTTCTAGATGCCATTATGTTACTTGGAAACAGTTTGATCATTCTGAGTCTTGCTTTTAAGATTTGATAGGTAGAACCAGAGTAGTGTTAATCTAGGGCTAATCTTGTCTCACTGCTGAGACTAGACCCTTCTAAGTACTCTACCCAATGCCTATTGGAAACCAAAAATATTCTTGGCCTTCTAACCTTTTCTGGTAGTTCTTCCCCTGGTCTCGGGTAGCATCCTTATGCACCACGCACTGCTCAGTACTCTGCTGAGTACCTGAGGGGAGGTGCTCATCTCTTGGGTTGTCTCTCTGTGCAGCCCTCTCCTCTCCAGGGCTCTATCCTGCAAATGCCAGGTGCCCGGGTTTCCTCAGAGACCATCTTAGCTCCATCTCCTTAACTCATCATATTAACTAAGCTCTGTCTGGGATTCCTCCTCCCTTTGTGGCATCCTGGAAACTCTCTCAAGGCAGTGAGTGATTTGGGGAAAGTGCATGGCTCACCTCGCTGATTTCCCATCTCAGTTGCTGTATGTTCAGTGGCTCGAAAATTGTCTCATATACTTTGTACAGTGTTTTAGTTGTTTCATGTGGGAGGGTAAATCCATTCCCTGTTGTTCTATCTTGGCTGGAAGTGGAGGGCGCTCAGTGCCCTTTGGCTTTTAGCAATAGTGCCATCAAACCGGGAGGCTAGCAGTTCTGGAGGAGTCTGAGGTGTGTTATGGGGTTGGCTGGAAGAAGAAGGGTCAGTTTATATGAAAGGGTGAGCATCTCTGTGCCCGTAGCTACGTATCTGCTATCCCTGACTGCACATCTGTCTGCACGTCTGAATACATTCTGCTGGAGTCTGGGAAGCTGTCTGTGGCTGGCCCCCTGGAACAGGGTCCCTCCTTTTGTCTGCTCAGGTGAAACTCCAGGCTGCTCATACAATCACTCTGCCAAATTTCTGGATGTCCCACACCAGAGTCCATTAGGCCTGCGCTGGCCTGGGTACAGCCTGAAGATGAGGCAAGCAGATGTTGCCTTTTGTAGTCAGGTTGGGAAGACAGGGTGGGGAGCAGAATGGTTTTCCTGTGTTGAGTCCGCTGGGGCTGATCTAGGGGCCCTGTCTCTCCTTTCCCTTACACAGAAATCCCATAGGCCCCAGGCTGACCCTTCTGTGGTTCCTGGCTCGAGTGCTGGTCTCTCTGGGCATAGGATGGGTCTGGTTGTTGCTATCAGCCCAGCCCAGGCCAGGCCTTGGAGGAGCACGACCTGGTGTTTTGCACTGTGAATTTTTCCATGGGCCTCCAGGAGAGCCAGTACCATCACACTTCCAGGCCATCCGGCCTTTCCCAGAACTCTCTGCTTTTCCTCTTTTGCTCTTGTCACTCATGCCAGGAGGTAAGCAAGGGCTGACATTGCCCAGGCCACCTCCACAGCATCCAGCTCATTCTGAGGCCTTTTTTTCTAAGGGTGGACAGTAGCACATAAAGCTGTGTCCATAGCAGGTGGCAAAGTTTCCATGATACTTGGAATAGAAGAAAGGTGTATTTTTAAAATCAAATTAAATTTGGTTTAAGGCCCCACTTGTCAGGACAGATAATTGGCCCTAAAATTCTAGAACTTGTGCAGACCAAGAAAAGGTGGGGGGGCGTTTAATCCAATTAAGTGTATTAGGTAAAAAATCCCTAATGACCTGAGAAATCTGTATTCCAGGGAAATTTTCTCACAGATCCATAAGGGGCATGGACATGTTCACTGAGGCATTGTAGATAGCGCTGTGGAGTTGGCGGCAATCTGGCTGATATCCTGCCTGAGGGGGTATGAGAACCAGGTGCAGGGAAAGCCTTACAGTGCAGTGTCTCTCACTCTATGATGGCCTTTGTTTAAGCTCCTCCTGTGACAGGCAGCTCAGAGTGATGTGTTATGTTGCTGGGAAGCTCCAGTTGTGCCAGAATTACTTATCACTGCAGACGATCGCAGTGAACCTGGTGGAGGTATGCATTTGGGAGAAACATCATGTATTCATTCATTCATTCATTCACTTGACAGTTGTGGGTCAACAGCCTCTGCTAGGTTTTGGAGATGCAGGGGGTCTCTGCTTACAATCTAGTGAGGAAACAGATATTAAACAAACATGTCATTCAATGGATGATTCTATCAATAAAGCAAAATAACAGCATTGGTATAATAGAATTAAAGTTCCTGGGGGATAGGTAAAGACACCTCTGAAAAAGGAACACTGAAATGAGACCTGAGAGCTGAGTAGAACTCTGCTAGAGAGGGAGCAGGGACAGTGTGTTCCCGGCGGGGTCCTGAGGCATTGGCCCTTCAGTGAACCCTCTGCCTGGCTGGAGGGAGGTGTGTGAGCCAGAGGGAGTAGAGGAGAGGAGCCTGGGGACAAAGACAGGGAACGTGCAGAGCCTACTGCTTGATAAGGTGACCACATAAGTTATCATCCAGACTAAGACACATTTGAGACCAAAAGGGGTGCTACTAATAATAATGTTGGGATAACAGGTCACCCTACTTGTGGGTCAAGGTAAAGAGTTTGAGTTTGATTCTCAAGGTTATGAGAAGCCATTGAGGTCTGGAGGAAAGGGAGATGTGACCCACTTTGCACCTGGAGGGCCTGAGGTGGGACCCTAGCACTCAGAAACCTCCCACCATCCTTCCCATCCACATGGAGGAGCCTCTTGAGAAAGGTTTGGGAGCTATCAGAAATCTGCAAGTGACAGCAGCAGCCAGGAGCACAGAAATGGCCTGTGGGATCCGGTGGGATGGGCAGTAAGCTGGTTACTGTTACTGTGTAGTAACCCGCCAACCCCAGTGGCCCTGATTTAGGTTCTACCTGTCTCCTGCCTGCTTACTGACAGATGCAGCTCCCAGCAAGTGAATCTGCCCCTAGCTGGATAAGGAGACAGTGATGAGAATTTTCTCATGGGTGCTACAGGCTTGGGGCATTGTCAGGGGGACACCCTGTCTTGCCCCAGCTGCAGGTGGAGGTGGGAAAGGAACAACCCCCTTATAATAGCCTAAATCAATTTGACTGTCAAAGATTTTATCAAGCAAGAGTGTGGGATGTATGAATAAGATGATAAGGCTTCCATTTTGGTGCCATTGGTCTCTAGCACATTGGTTTCCACCTTCCCGTGGGGAAGCCTGCTGGGAAGGGCTCCTCTTCCCAAGCGAAAAGACAGAGTTTTGACTGGAGAATTCCTTTTTTCCCTCTCTCTAACCCCTTTTCCCTCCCTGGACTGAAGACATGATGCTTCGTGGTACAGCAGCCACTTTGTAACCAGAAGGCGAGAAGCTAGAATGCAGGGATGATGGAATGGGGAGATACAAAGAGTCTGGGTTCTTGAAGTTCTTGTTGAGCTGCACCAGTCCTGGATGACCTGCCTTGGCCTTCTTGTTATAGGAGACAATTAACCTGTACTTGTTTAAGCTGCTGTAGCGGGCATTCTGTGACACACAGCCAAAGTCTGGCCTTGACTCCCACCTCTATGAAGCAGCTGAGGCTTCCAGTTTGGGGAACCCCTGTCCCTATCCTTAAAGGAGGAATTGAATGGCACAAAGAATTGAGAGACTCCCAAGATCATGAACCCCAGCTTGGCCTCTTCCCTAACAGGATGACCTTGGGTGAATTAACCTTGCTGGATCTTGGTTTCCTTGTCTGCACTTTAGAGGCAATAAGTAGTACTTTCCTCATAGAGTTGTGAAGGGAATGAGGAAATAAATGGGATGATGAGGAATCAAGAAAGTAATTCTGGAATCCCTGGATGTAAAGTAGCTGTTCAATAAAAGTCAGCCCCCTCCCCTCTGGGAGTTACAGAGAGCCACCCCTCCAACCCTGGCTGTCAAGTCACACACACACTCACTGTGCATGTCACCCTTCTTGCCAGGAGAGGATTTTGCATTATGGAACGTTGAGTTATAAATTAAGCGTCAAATATAATTTGGCCACACTAAGAATTAATTATGTGACTGCCCTAGAAAATCCAGGGACCTCAACTCTGACTGTGAAATTGGTGTCTGCCCACAAGGGAGGGACACCATCCCCCCACCCCAGGGAAGAGAATGGAAGGGGACACAGGCATGGTGCTTTGCACACTCAGCATTTCCCACCTGGACCCTCAGCAGCAGGGCTCCTTGAGAAGTGACCAAGGAGTGGGGCTGAGGGGTGGAGAAGAGACTATTTCTAGGAGATGTCCCGTCCCCCCATCACAGTGGCCCTGCCTTGGGTAGCTCCGCCCTCCATGGCTTGTGCACATCTGTCAGCTGCAGACACACATGTGGCTGCTGTCAGTCCTTCCCCTTTAAGGGAAGGAAAGCACTTCCTGAAAGGGTGGTGGGGGGAGAGGGAGACATGCAGCCAGCAGAGAGGCCACATTTGTCTAGATGGCAAACCAAGGACAGAGGCTCAGCCTGGAGCATTGCAGGAGGGGCCTGCCTCCTCCTGAGGATGGAGAGAGCCATCCTCTGCTGGCCTCGGGGTCCAGGGCACGTTTTGAGGAGGGGGAGACAGTGTGTAGGGAGTGAGCAGCTGGACCCGGGCATCCAGAACCCAAAGCAAGTCAGCAGCCACCACCCCCAGCCCAGGCCTCCCCAAGCTGAGGAGCCTGGGTTTAATTTTCTGGTCAGTGCAAAAAGGAGGCGGAAGAGGACGAGGAGGAGGGGAAGAAAGGAGAGAGTTGAAGTTCCAGTGCAGTGGGCTGGGATCTGTCACTCAGCGCACAGCCCGCTGACGACTAAGGGCAGCCGAGCTGTAACGGCCCATGATTTATGGACACCGAGTGAACTCCTGCGGCAGAAACCAGCCTTGAGATCAGAGCAGCAATAGGGCCCTTTTTTTGGCAGGAGACAGGGCCTGCATTTTTCTCATTCATGCCAAACTGCTTTGCACGGCAATTAGCTCTGTCCTCATTTAGTCTCCAGTCCCAAAGGGTAATGAAAGTCATATATCATCTTCAAGACTGCTAATTATTGAGCTCGCTTACAGGTAGGCTTTGTAGCTGTGAGAAGGGCCCGTCGGCCCAATATTTATTACTCTTCCAATAAGTAAGCAAAGAGGGGGAGGGTGCTGAGGGGAGAAGGGGGAGAGGGAGGGAGGGAAAGAAGGGGGCACAAGCAACTTTCTTGAGAGACCGCCCAACCCCAGCCTGGGATCTGTGACATACCTTCTGCAAATGTGCTCATCAGAGGGGAAACATCTTTATTCCACGGAGCCATTTTTCATGCCCTAACAAACCAGCCTGCTAGAGAGGAGAGAGCCGAGAGTGGGGAGGGGAGGCCTGTGGAGGGCGTGGCTGGGGTCTGCTCAGGAGGGTGGGGAAGGGGCCAGAGACAGGGCCCTGGGGAGGAGAGCACAGGAAGAGACCAGAGCGGAAGTGGAAGACAGAATCCACCCAGCCCCCACCCAGGTCCAGAACATTCCGCCTGTCATCCCAGGGCCTGCCAGGTGGATGGCGGGGCTGAGGGTCAGGACCCGGGCTGGGATGAGCCATGTCTGTCACTTCAGGGCCTGGCGTGTGGAAGGTAAATGCTGGAAGTTGGAGCCCCTTTACCTTTATTTAGTTGTCCTGCAACCAAGTGGATTTACCGTCTGTATTGGAATCCAAACCAACAGATTTCTGTGTATGTGATTAACGAAGGGGAAGGTAGGCCCTTATTTCCACTCAAAGGGACTTAAAAAGTGTAATGACTTTTTAGAAAAACTGAACATAAACATTAGCCAGATTACTGATGGGTTTTTTTTTTTTTTTGATGGTTGTTTTATAACAGAGGGTGCGATTAAAGCAAGAGCTAAAGAAATACAAATATCTAAAGACTGTTAGATGCCGTACTCAACATGCAGTTAATATTAATTGAGTGCTTCCTCAGTAAATGTATCAGGTAGTGTTCTACGTATGCGGATACAGCAGAGATCATGATACACCAGGTCCTTGCTCTCATGGAGCTTCTAGTCCAGCGATCAGTCCCTACTTATGGATCATGATTTGTTTTCTACCTGACTTAAATGGTAATAACAGCTAACATCTGTTTAGTGTTTATTATGTGCCAGGTACTGTGTTGAGATCTTTGTGTTCACATTTCTCATCGAATCCTCATAACTGTATGTGGTTGGCCCTGGTGCCATCCCCATTTTACAGATAGGTTAAGTTACGTATCCAAAGTCACACAGCTAGTTAGGATTGAAAACATACCATCTGGCTCCAGATTCCAGGTTCCATTCCCTAAACCATGGCAACGTATTTTCCTTAATTCATTCTGAACCATTAACATTTCTAGCTAATGACTTTGGTGTATTGGTCTGTTTGACATCAAAAGCCCTTACAGACAGACTTTCCTCTTCTGCCATCAGCAACCCTTTCACTCTGAGCGTCCGTGGATGGCAGACACATTGATTTCAGGCTAAATCGCAGGAAGACTATTAGGTTGACTGAAAAGTCCTTGCAGTTAGCACCAGCTGCTCTGGAAACTTTCCTTGACTGTGGGAGGTTCAGTGGTGTGCTGGAGTCCTCCCAACTGCATTCAGGGACATCATGTTGGAACACTGAAATTGACCATAGTAGGAGTATTTACACTATGGAAAATGGCAGTTGCTACAAGTCAGGTTTTTTGTTGGTTTGTTTGTTTTCTGAAGAGATGGTTATTAAACATTTACCAGCACACCACTGGGGAGGACCCAAGGGAAAGGGGAAAGCATGATGCTGTAGCTCATGGTAACCTCTTGGTAAGTTCTCTGCATCAGACGGAAGTACAGAGAGCACTGGAGAGGGAGTCAAGAGACCCGAGTTCTAGACCTGGTTTTGCCCCTGAGGGATCCTGACTTGAGTTCTTTGTCCTCATTTGTGTCAGTTGGCCTCTTAGGTGCCACCACAGTCATAGGTCATAGGATTAGGTACAAAAATACCTTCACAAAGAGCCTAGTGATACAAAGTTAAACTTAAGTTTTTGCTCACAAATATAAGGCAGTTCCATCAAACGTGTATACAGTGGGCTAGGGCCGTGGGCAACACGTGTTGCTCTATGAACTGTAGGGCGTGGCGGATATTCCTTCTGCTTCCTCTTTCTTTCTTCACCATTTCTGGAGCTAGACAGACCAGGGCCGAAAGCCACCTCTTCCCACCTCTGTGACCTTGGACAAGTTGCTTATCTTCTCTGTGCCTTGGTTCTCTACCAAGGCACAGAGAAGCTTCTCCTACCCAGCTTCTCCTCACAACAGGGGCACAGCTGCCAAAGCTGTGGCCTCGCATCAATACCCTTGGAGGACAAAGGCTATCTATCCCTGGTCTAGTTAAAAAATCCTGGGAAGGACTCTGTTGTCCAAGCCTGGGACCTGTGCTCACCTCTGGACACATCACCATGCTGAGCAGATGGGGTTCTAGGATGGGCCAGAAATGGGGCCCCTGCCCTCTCTTGTTTGTGGTTAGATGAAGTGTTGTCCAGAGGAAAGGGGAAGCTATGCTAGCGTGGAAGCGTGCCTCTGCTGCAGGTGGTGATGATCTGCCACCATTCCACAGTGTCAGGGCAGTGCCATTCCTGACAGGCTTAGAAGTGCAAGTTGCTTGAGCTTGGCCTGGGAATAGGCTGGCTAACTGGCATGAGGGCCAAGGTCACAGGGAGGACTGAAGGGGTATAAAAGGTCAGAAAAGGCTCACTGCAGCCCTCCTTGTTCTGGGCCTCGGCAGACTCTTATTCATGGACGTATATGTAAAGAAAGAGTAGAAGCATTTATTGATTTTAGGTGAATCCTCCTGAATTGACACATCCCCAGTATGAGGGCTCTCTCTGGGTCGCAAGTGACAAAAACAAATCTAAACCTAGTTTAAGCAAGAAAGGGAATGTGTTGGCTCACCTGCTGCGAAGGTCAAGGGTAGAGTGGGCTTCAGGCTTGACTAAATACAGGGACCCGAAGAAGTCATCAGGCTTGTCTTCAGTGGGCCCCACTGCCCTGGTTGGCCTCATTCGCTCCTGCAGTCAGCTGGTTTCCTTCAGGCAGCGGCAGCCCTGGTGCTGGCAGCTCTGGGGTCCTAACCTTACCACTCTCAATCCAAAAGGAATGGAGGGCTTCCCTGGTGGTGCAGTGGTGGAGAACCCGCCTGCCAATGCAGCGGACACACGTTCGATCCCTGGTCCAGGAAGATCCCACATGCCATGGAGCAACTAAGCCCACATGCCACAACTACTGAAGCCTGCGCGCCTAGAGTCCGTGCTCCGCAACAAGAGAAGCCACCACAATGAGAAGTTCATGCACTACAACGAAGAGTAGCCCCCGCTCACCACAACTAGAGAAAAGCCCGCACACAGCAACGAAGACCCAATGCAGCCAAAAATAAATAAATAAATAAACAAAAGGAATGGAGAACATCTCTCTTTCAGAATCAAGATATGAAATCCCAGGGAAGGACTCTGACTGGCCTGACATGGGTCCCATGCCTATCTCTGGGCTGATCTGTATAGGCAGAATGATGGGATAGAATGACTGGCCAGGCCTGGGTCACGTGTCTTTCCCAGCGGTCAGCTATCTCATAGGCATCCAAGGGCAGGAAGCAGTACAACCAGGACTCAGGGGACAGGAATAGGCGAGTCAGGAATTGAAGCTATGCTGTCTTCTGGGTCTACCTGGCATTTCTCATCTGCTTCTTTTTGCCCACCTGCTCTTTCTCTTACTTCACTTTGAAGGTCAGCTTTCCCCACCGCCCCCCCTTCTCCCAGCACGTACATGGCTCGTAGTGGCTTCCTCAGACCCAAACACTACCTGACTTTCAGGAGCCCAGCACCACCTGTGGCTGAGTTCAGATTTTCAAGGAAAAGAGAATCCGTTTGGTTGCAGGGATAGGCATTCACTACTGGAATGATCAACTGTAGCAAAAGGTAGGGTTATATACTGCAGACATTCCTGTGAGGCCTTCCCCTTGAGAAGACCTAGTAGGAGCGGTACCTTAGGGAAGGGGGCTATGGGTGGGGCAGGCATTTCAGAACAAGACATCATCCTGTTCCCAGGTGACCCAGAGAGGAGCAGAGCATGGCACCGTCCCAGGCCTTAAGTAGCTTCAAGTCTAGTTGGGCAGGCAAGATGCTCATCTGAGCCAGGGGTCACAGGATTTCAAGGAGGGCAAGGTCATTGTAGGCCAGGGTAAGCAGAGCAAGTAGAACAGGTGGTGGGAACAGAGCTGGCCTTCTTCGCACCTGAGCTGGCTCAGCTGAACCAATTTGCAGATGTACTTGAAGTGTATAGGCCTTCCTACCTCCACCCCCAGGTTCCCACCAGCCTCCTCTCAACACCCTTGGTCCCTGGCTGACCATGAAGTGACCCGTCCCCTCTGCTGCTCACCATCTCTGGACCTGTGTGTGGAGGTTGTAGGGAGTTTTTCATGACTTTCTGGAAAGTCAGGGAATGTCTTCTCTCCCCCAAAGCCAAGAATGAAAACAAAATACAAAAAACCTCACAAAAATACCCTCCAAGAGTAAAAGGAGGAAAATAACATTTTGCATCTGGAGAAGGTAGAGAGACCAGTAAGAGCCCTGAAATAGAGACTTCTACTCCCATGTTTGGATGAAGAAATAGAGGTCCAGGAACATTCCGGACTTGCCCAAGTTCTCGTGGTGGGACTGGGACCCTGGCCTCTCACCATGGGCCCCTGCTGACCAGTGGGGAGTGGGCCTGGCAGGGGAATATGTATGTGTGGAGTGGGGGGGATGCCCCACCTTCACAAGGCAGGAATAGAGGCTCAGCCCAGGAAAGTGTGGCCCAAACCAAGTTCTGTTGGGAGCCCTGGAGGGTTCAGAGAGTGGCTAAGAGGTCTCCAGCGGCTCATCAGGCAGCTGGGTGAAGGTCCATCCAATATGCTTTATCTGGGTAGATTTCATTTCCCGTTGGAGGAAAAGGAAGAGATCTTTGTGTTTCTCTGCTGTTTTTTCCCCTTTCAAACAGATCAGAAATCAGATCCTGTCAGATAAGCCCAGATGAAAAGAAACTGGCAGAGGCTGGCCCAAAGAGAAGGTTCCCTGGCAGAGGTCACACAGGAAGAACCCAGAGAGACCCTCCCCCTGCAGAGGAGGGAGAAGGGGGTTCATGTGGTCCTCACTTTCCCCAAGGACCTTGCTTTAGACTTTTAATATTTCCAAATGAGGTTTTATGTACAGTGATTGTATTATTATTTTTTGCATCTGGTTAAAAGTGACAGATGGTTAAATATAAGCTTGAAGACTTCACACTTCTTACCCAGAAGCGGCATCTCTTCATGGTTTCAGGCAGGGGCGACCTAACCAAATGCAAGTGGCTCAAACCTCACTTGACCTCTGGGAGGCCCAGAAGGCAGTCACGGGAGGGCAGGGAACAGGGAGGAGGAGGGGCGGGGGAGGGGAGGGGGCGAGACAGAGTGGGGAACGAGCCGGGAGGGAAGCCGGCCAGGGCCTGGAGAAGAGGCGTGGGGGAGTCAGGAGGGAAAGAAAGAGGAAAACGTGAGGGAGGAAGAGGAGAGGGCGAGGGCAGGCCGGGGAGAGGGCAAGGTGACCGCAGGTATCAGCGAGGGGCCAATTGTCAAGGTTCTATCTGCGTGATGATTGATGCGAGCCTGGGTTTTTCTGTCAGCCTGTCACGGCGCAGGAATGTTTAATGTTCTCATTATTGGTTACGCTGTTGTGTATATTTCTCTGTCAGCACCGCGGACCCAGCTGAACTGGCAGAGCACTTCAAAGGCCTGCGGGTCATTCATCATCCCCATGACGCTCCGGCAAATGCTCAGCTTCAGCTCCGCGCCAGGGATTTGTTATGACTTGCGAGCCGGCTGACAGACAGGGCTGTGGCGGCCGTGGGAGGGGACGCGGGAGGGAGGCGCGCAGCCCTTTTTGTCACTCTGGGCCCGCGGCAGCGCCCAGCGCCCGGACTCGGCGGCTCCCAGGGGCGGGCGG
>NW_006795130.1:1430657-1451013 GCF_000442215.2 Lipotes vexillifer | reverse complement strand
GGGGGGGGGGGCCGGACCCAGGCCCCCTTTCCGCCTCCCCGCCCCCCCGGCACCGACTCTCCCCTTAAGCCCAGCCGGCGCCCTTTCCCTCCAATCCTACCCTCCTCCTCTCGGCTGGCGGTGGCGTCTCCAAAAGTTGTGCTGAAAACCCAGAGGTTGGGGGAAAAAAGAGAAACTTTCAATGGTCCGGGGGCCTGGGGAGGGGCGGGTGGGGAGGGGGGAGGGGAGAGCAGAATATCGGAGCTTTGTTTCCTTTCCCAGGCCGTGACATGATTAATCGTTTTCTTCTGATCTAATTTTGGAACATGAAAAACAGCACATTTGTCTTGAAGAAAAATGATGTGCCGAACTGCGCAGATGGAAATTTCGAGCAATGAGAAAGATTAAAGTGAAACCCCACTCCTTAGACCTAATCATGAGTTGTAGATTATTCTGTCGGCCCAGCCAGATGGTAGCTCTGATTCCACAGCCCCTTCTTATATTAATGAATACTAGACTGTTATATTTGACTTAGGTAAGTGAAATGTCTATCAGAGCTAATGGACTGCCAGCCAGCATAACACATGTTGTACCGCTAAGGGTCCTTGCTGCATTTTTCATGTTTTATACTAATGTAGAACATTTTGTTTCCTACTGTTTTTCATCATTGTCACTGTTTGCTAAATATTTTCACATGGAAGCAGGGAGAGGGAGACAGAGTCAGGAGGAAAAAGAACCCCCCTCCAAACTTGTGTCCAAAGCTAATTTCCTCCGGTTGGGCTTGGCTATAACTCTACAAGTAAAACAGTCACCCTGAGCAATGCGTACAGGAACTCAATAGTAACGTGATTAAGTTCCTAGTCAACAAGACTACACTCCACTGTATGTTAACAAACCTAATTATAGCCCCGTGGTGATAAATTCGGCCAGGGCCCTTGCTGCACATCTCTGAGGTCATATCTCCAAGAGCAGCTTGACCCTCATGTCCCAGGGGATGGGATTGTCTGGGAGAGGAGTCCCAGCCTCAGCTTGGGGGGAGGGGCTGTTCCTCCTTCACCTCCTTGTCCAGTCCCTGGGGAAGGTGAGCAGATACTAGGAAATACTGCAGAGCAGAAGGTCAGAGGTCTGAGCAACTGGGCAGTAGGCGGCTGAGGCTGGATTGGCATTGGGAGCCGTTGGCCCCAACAGTGTCATAAGCAGTAACAGGATGCCTGAGAGGGGAGTGTAGTGCTCCCAGCCTGTTGGTTCCATGCAGGCCTGGGGGCACCCCTCTGGGCCCAGTAGAGGGTGGCTCAGGCCCTTCCCCTTCTTCCAGATGCCTTGTCCATACACTGGAAAGCCCCTGAAGAGCTAGCTGTGCAAAAGGCAATCCTCTTGTTTGTGAAGGACCCAAGCCTGGGTGGGGATGGTGTCCTGGAGAAAATGAGTCCCGGAGATGGAATCCAAAAGGTGTCTAGGGACAGATAAGATGGAGGCAGTTGAGGGACTTCTTCAAGGGGTGGTGTCTTGCGAAAAAAATGGAAAGAAATACATAGACAGGGAGGAGAGACTGTGAGACATGAAAACACATGGAGAGAGATGGAAGGAAGCGACGAACGCACAGAGAGAGAGACATAGACGTAAAGAAATGTAGATACCGACAGAATAGATGGCTTGTGAACTCAGAGAAACTCTTCTTTCTCCAGCCAAAATGAGTTCCCTAAAAAGCACATCTGACCCCTGCTTAAAAGTTCTCTCTTGGCTGTGATTCCCACAGGAGTCAGTTCAAATGTCTTGGCTGGGTATAGATGACCCTTTTCCATTTGCCCCTAACTTACCTCTCTGGCCTCTTCTCTCACCTTGAACCCTGCACTTCTGGGTATGAACCTCCACATGAGCCTTTTCCGGGTCCCCAAGAATGCCAGGCTCTTTCAGAACAATGTGCTTTTGTCTGTGTTTATCTCTATCTATCCCACTTCCTTGCATTCTTTCTCTGGCAAACTCCTACTCATCCTTCAAGACCCAGCTCCCATGTGTCCTCCCCTGCCACATTTTCCTGACATTCCCCAGGAGTCATTATTTCACCCTCTGGCCCCCACATAGCATTCTGTCCATATCCATGTGAAAATATTGTCCAGGCTGTATTGAAAAATGTCTGTGTTTACAGATCTCTCCCTCTATACCTCCCTTCCTCTACAACTGTTCCTTTGTTCATTCATTTGTCTGCTTATTCAAGAAATATGTATTGAGAACCTACTACATGCCAGGTATTGTTCTGGGCACAGGGGATTCAGTGATGTACAAAATCCCCTGCCCTCTCAGAGCTGACATTTTGGTAGCTATATGTGTGGGTATATTAGTCAGGTTTTTTCCATAGTGAGAAACAGAAACTCACCTACGCTAGCTCTAGTAGTGGGGGTTATTGTAAGATGGTGGCAATAAGGACACAAAAATCATCTGGGGACCCAAGAACAACTGTATAGCTGAGCCTCTCAACTTTTATAACTCGTAACTGGCTCATTCATGGCCTCTCTGAGCTCCTAATGCCACTTTTTAAACTTTTTGTGGTATAATATGCACACAGAAAAGTAAACGTATCATTAGAATATAGCTCAATAAATTTTCACAAACTGTAACCCACAATGAGCTCAAGAAACAGAACATTGTGTACTTCAGTACTGCCCGCCCCCACCGCTAGTTCCCATTTTTAATTTTTAAGTGAAATTCCCATCCCAACTATTTTTTTTTCTTTCTCATTCCATGATACTTTTTTTTTCTAACATCTTTATTGGAGTATAATTGTTTTACAATGGTGTGTTAGTTTCTGCTTTATAACAAAGTGAATCAGTTATACATATATCCCCATATCTCTTCCCTCTTGCGTCTCCCTCCCTCCCACCCTCCCTATCCCACCCCTCTAGGTGGTCACAAACCACCGAGCTGATCTCCCTGTGCTATGCGGCTGCTTCCCACTAGCTATCTACTTTATGTTTGGTAGTGTATATATGTCCATGCCGCTCTCTCCCTTTGTCACAGCTTACCCTTCCCCCTCCCCATATCCTCAAGTCCATTCTCTAGTAGGTCTGCGTCTTTATTCCCTTCTTGCCTCTAGGTTCTTCATGACCATTTTTTTTTTTTTAGATTCCATATGTATGTGTTAGCATATGGTATTTGTTTTTCCCTTTCTGACTTACTTCACTCTGTATGACAGACTCTAGGTCCATCCACCTCACTACAAATGACTCAGTTTCGTTTCTTTTTATGGCTGAGTAATATTCCATTGTATATATATGCCACATCTTCTTTGTCCATTCATCTGTTGCCCATCCCAACTTTTGCCCGCTATTAACTATGACATTTTGATTTCTGTTTTCAGTGGGTTTGGGTTTTTTTGAACAGCTTTATTGAGGTAAAATTTACATACCATAGAATTGCCCATTGTTAGTGAACAATGTGATGATTTTTAGTAAACTTATAATAGAGTTGCACAACTGTGGTCACAATCCAGTTTTAGAACATTTCCATCATTCCCTCCAAACTATCAGTCAATTTTCAGGGCCATTTTCAGTCAATCCTGGGTTCCAGCCCTAGTCCTAGGCAACCAGGTTTTAAGTTTAGGTCTACGATCCATTTAAAAAATATATAACGACTGTTTTGAGGCATAACTCACATGCCATAAAGTCCATTCTTTGAAAAGGTAAAATTCAGTGGTTTTTAAATATATTAACAAAGTTGTATAAATATCACCACTACCTAATTCCAGAATGTTTCATC
Source organism: Lipotes vexillifer (assembly GCF_000442215.2). NCBI lineage: Eukaryota > Metazoa > Chordata > Mammalia > Artiodactyla > Lipotidae > Lipotes > Lipotes vexillifer. The sequence continues at coordinate 1,447,281 of NW_006795130.1, read as the reverse complement.
ACCCCCCTCCCCGCAAAAAAAACATACCCATTAGCAGTCAGTCCCCATTCCTCCCTCCCCCTAGTACCTGGAAATCACTAATTTACATTTTGTCTCTATGGATTTTCCTACTATAGACATTCAATATAAATGGAATCATACAATATGAGGCTTTCTGTGTCTGGCTTCTTTCACTCAGGATAATACTTTTAAAGATTCATCCATGTTCTAGCATGTAAGAGAACTTCATTCCTTTTTATGGCCAAACAGTATTCCACTATTAGGATTCACAACATTTTTTTCCCCATTTCTCACTGATGTACTTTTGAGTTGTTTCCACTCTTTGGTAGTTATGAATAATGCTGCTATGATCACTCATGTACAAGTTTTTGTGTGCACATATGTTTTCAGTTTTCTTGGACATATATCTAGGAGTAAGTAGAATTGCTAGGTCATATGCTAACTCTGAGTTTAACTTTTTGACTGTGATTCATTTGAAGTTAATCTTTGTGTATGGTATGAGGTAAGAGTCTAAGTTCATTTCTTTGCATGTGGATATCCAATTGTCCCAGCATAACTTAAAAAAAAATCATGAATTAGCACTGGATTTTGTCAAATGATTTTTCTACATCTACTGAGTGAGGTATTGAAATTTCCAATTATTACTATTAAATTGTCTGTTTCTCCTTGAAATTATCATATGAGTTTTGTCCTTTATTCTTTTAATAATGGTTTACTATATTAATTAATCTTCAAATATTAAACCAACCTTACTTTCCTGTGATAAATACCACTTAGTAATGGTGTTGTATTTTTCTTAAGTTCTTTTTTGATGTGGACCATTTTTCAAAAGTTATTTATTTATTTATTTATTTGGCTGCATCAGGTCTTAGTTGCGGCATGTGGGATCTTTTATTGCGGCGAGCAGGCTCTTCACTGCAGTGTGTGGCTCTCTAGTTGTGGCATGCAGGCTCAGTAATTGCAGCACACAGGCTCTCTAGTTGTGGCATGCGGGCTCTAGAGTGCGCAGGCTCAGTACTTGTGGCCCATGAGAGTTGCCCCATGGCATGTGGAATCTTAGTTCCCTGACCAGCGATCGAACTTGCGTCGCCTGCGTTGGAACACAGATTTTTTTTTTAAAGATTTATTTATTATTTATATATTTATTTATTTTTGGCTGTGTCGGGTCTTAGTTGCGGCATGTGGGATCTTCTTTGCAGCATGGGGGCTCTTCGTTGTGGCACGCAGCCTTCTCTCTAGTTGTGGAAAGTGGGTTTTCGCTCTCTAGTTCTGGTGTGCGTGCTCCAGGGCATGTGGGCTCTGTAGTTGTGGCAGGTGGGTTCCAGAGTGTGTAGGCTCTGTAGTTTGCAGCACACAGGCTCTCTAGTTGAGGCGCATGAGCTCAGTAGTTGTGGCACATGAGCTTAGTTGCCCCGCAGCATGTGGGATCTTAGTTCCCTGACTAGGGATTGAACCCACATCCCCTGCATTGTAAGGCAGGTTCTTTACCACTGGACCATCATGGAAGTCCCTGGAAGCCGTATTCTTTTTTTTTGGTTTGTTTGTTTGTTTATTTATTTATTTTTGGCTGCATTGGGTCTTTGTTGCTGTGCGCGGGCTTTCTCTAGTTGCGGTGAGCGGGGGCGACTCTTCGTTGTGGAGTGTGGGCTTCTCATTGTGGTGGCTTCTCATTGCGGAGAACAGGCTCTAGGCATGCGGGCTTCAGTAGTTGTGGCTCGTGGGCTCTAGAGCACAGGCTCAGTAGTTGTGGCACACGGGCTTATTTTCTCTGCAGCATGTGGGATATTCCTGGACCAGGGCTCGAACCTGTGTCCCCTGCATTGGCAGGCGGATTCTTAACCACTGCACCACCAGGGAAGCCCAAGGACCTTTTCTTTTTCTTTTTTTTTTTTTTAAGTCTTCATTGAATTTGTTTCAACATTTTTTTTGTTTTTTTTTTTTTTTTTTTTTTTTTTTTTAATGTTTTGTTTTTCTGGCCACGAGGCACGTGGGATCTTAACTCCACAACCAGGGATTGAACCCCCTCACCCCCTGCATTGGAAGGCAAAGTCTTAACCACTGGACCACTAGGGAAGTCCCAGTAATGGTGTTTAATCCTTTTTATATGTTGCTGAATTTAGTTTGCTAATATTTTGTTAAGGATTCTTTCATCTACGTTCATGTAGGATATTGGTTTTCTTTTTTTATGATACATTTGTCTAGCTTAGCTTTCTGGGTAAATCTAGCCTCATAGAATGAGTTGGGAAGTATCCCTCCTCCACTGTTTCCTGAATTTGTGAAGGATTGGTACTATTTCTTCTTTAAATATTTAAATTTGATTTACCAGTAAATCCATCTGGGTGTAGGCTTTTTTTTTAATAGCTCTTTTAAAAAATTAATTAATTAATTAATTAATTGGCTGTGTTGGGTCTTCGTTGCTGCACATGGGCTTTCTCTAGTTGCGGCAAGTGGGGGCTACTCTTCATTGCAGTGCACAGGCTGCTCATTGCGGTGGCTTGTCTTGCTGCGAGCATGGGCTCTAGGTGCGTGGGCTTCAGTAGTTGTGGCTCGTAGGCTCTAGAGTGCAGGCTCAGCAGTTGTGGCACATGGGCTTAGTTGCTCTGTGGCATGTGGGATCTTCCTGGACCAGAGCTCAAACCCATGTCCCCTGCACTAGCAGGCAGATTCTTAAGCACTGTATCACCAGAGAAGTCCCTGCATACGGAATTCTTGATTGAACATTTTTCTTTTCTTCTAGTATTTTGAATATGTCAATCCATTGCTTTTTAACCTTCATTGTTTCTGATGAGAAATCAGCTGTTAATTGTATTGTTGGTGGTAATTCCCTGGCAGTACAGTGGTTAAGACTCCATGCCCTCACTGCTGAGGGCCTGCGTTTGATCCCTGGTCTGGGAAATAAGATCCCACAAGCTGCACGGCATGGCAAAAAAAAATTGTATTGTTGTTCTCTTGTATGGGATGAGTTGTTTTTCACTTGCTGCTTTGAAAATTTTCTTTGTCTTAGGCTTTCACTGATTCGACTGTGTGGATCCAGCTGTGAAACTCTTTGTATTGATCATATTTAGGATTTATTGAGCTTCTTGGATATGCAGATTAATATTTTTATTACATTTAGGAAGGTTTTGGTCATTATCTTTAAATAATTTTTATACCCCTTTCACTTTGTACTTTCTTTCTAAGATAACAGTTACAGATTTGTTGGTACCCTTAATATTGCCTCACATCTTTGCACATGTGCACAGGCTCTGTTGGCCAGGGATGTGTGGGCATCTCTGGCCCTGTTTGGTCCCTGCTATATATGCACACAGTCTCTGGTCATCCCAGGATATGTGGGAAGCTCATCAAGCCCCTGATGGTTGTCTTACCACCTGCAACTTCTTGATAAATTCCTGGCTAGTCCACCAGTCCTTTGCTTGTCAGAACCAAGCCTAAAACCTCAGATTAATGGAGAGGATGCTCCTCCCTGTTTTCTAGCCACTGAGTTATCTCTTCAACTGACAGTGCTCCAAATAAATTGTGCCCCCTCCAGCATCAGTGGTGAAGCTACTGGTTTTCATGGCATTGACAAAGCTGAGGGAAGGGGAATGGGGTGTGAGCAGCCATAGACTCATGGTTTTCTTACCCAAAGCTTGGTAGTTTTAATAAATAAGTTTTTCTTAGTTGTTGTATGCCTTTGGTAGAATTCCAGAATGTAAAATGTTTTGTTTGCTTGCTTGTTTGGCTTGGTTTGGTTTTTGTTTCTGCTAATTGACCTCCATTTAAATATTTCTTTATTTCTTCTGTAAAACATATGGATTTATGCCCTCAATACAATAAACACTTGTATGCTACTCTCCAACATGTCCACCAGTTGTGTTGTCTGCTTACTACAAATTAGTTGTATGTGTTCCTAAGCCTGTTTATGTCAGCTTTACTTGAATTTTAATTACCTTATTTATTTAAATATAACATAAACTAATAATATCTGACTATAAAAATAATTTTTTATATTAACTAAATTGAATGTTTTAGAAAGACTTGATAAAGAAAAGTAGCAAAAAATTTAATGTTAAATTGGGTGTGCACAGACCTACCAGTGAATGGACTTGAGGATATGGGGTGGGGGAAGGGTAAGCTGTGACAAAGTGAGAGAGTGGCATGGACATATATACACTACCAAACGTAAAGTAGATAGCTAGTGGGAAGCAGCTGCATGGCACAGGGAGATCAGCTCGGTGCTTTGTGACCACCTAGAGGGGTGGGATAGGGAGGGTGGGAGGGAGGGAGACTCAAGAGGGAAGAGATATGGTAACATATGTATATGTATAACTGATTCACTTTGTTATAAAGCAGAAACTAACACACCACTGTAAAGCAATTGTACTCCAATAAAGATGTTAAAAAATAAGTAAATAAATAAAGTGGGTGTGCATGTAGCAGCTGGAAAACATTGGAGGAAAAAAATCACAAATATCCAGAAGGAATCTCCATGTGTGAAGGGTTCTGCTTAAACTCTCATTGTACTCACAGTGTAAAAGAGACAGAGATGCTAAAATTATCTGACGAGTTTTAAAGTAACCATGATAAAAATGCTTCAGCAAGCAATTACAAGTGTATTTGCAACAAACAAACAAAAAATAGAAAGACTCAATAACAAATGGAAGATAAAAATGGAGATATTAGAGCTAAAGAATACAGTAACCAAAATTAAAAGCTCAGGGAAGGGCCTCCTTGGTGGTGCAGTGGTTGGGAGTCCGCCTGCCGGTGCAGGGGATGCGGGTTCGTGCCCCGGTCTGGGAGGATCCCGCATGCCGCGTAGCGGCTGGGCCCGTGAGCCGTGGCCGCTGAGCTTGCACGTCCGGCAAAAAAAAAAAAAAAAAAGCTCAGGGAATGGGGTCAACACTGGAATGGAAGGTAGAGCAAAGAATCAGTGAACCAGAAACTAAAACTATAGAAATTACCCAATCTGAATAAGAGTGAGAGCAGGAGAAAGAAAGGAAGGAAGGGAGGGAGGGAGGGAGGGAGGGAGAAAGAAAGGAAGGAAGGGAAGGAGGGAGGGGGGAAGGAAGGGATGGAGGAAGGAAGAACAGAGCTTCAGAAACATGTAGGACTATAACAAAATATCTAACATTTGGGTGTCAGAGTCCAAGAAGGAGAGGAGAAAGAGGGTGGGGCTGAAAAAGTATGAAAACAAGTAGTGGTGGAAACCTTTCCAAATTTGTCAAGAGACATAAACCTAATTCAAGAAGCTAAGTGAACCCATTACAGGATAAACTCAAAGATATCTATCCTAAGATGCATCATAATTAAACTACTAAAAACTAAAAGTAAAGAAAAATTCTTGAAAGTAGACAGATAAAAATGACACTTTACCTCGAGGGGAAAACAATTTGAATTACTGTTTGTTTCTTGTCAGAAACCATAGGGTCCAGAGGGGAGTGGCACAATATATTTAAGTGCTGCAAGTAAAAAACTGTCAATTCAGAGTCCTATACCCAGCAAAAATATCCTTCAGGAGTGGAGAAGAAATGAAGACATTCTCTGATTAAGGAAAAGTAAAGTAATTTGTTGCCAGCAGAACTATCCTAAAAGAAAGGCAAAAGGAAGTTCTCTAAACAGAAAGGAAATGATAGTGAGGAACTTTAGAACATCAGGAAGAAACAGCACAATAAGCAAAAATATGGGTACATATAATAGACATACTCTTTTTAAATTTTCTAATGTAATGTTTGATGATTCAAGCAAATTATATAATATCTTAGCAGTTCTAAATATATATATTAAGAAATGTTTAAAATAATTATATTATAAATGGGAGAGAGTAAAGGAACACAAAGGGAGATAAGACCTCTATTCTTCACTTCAACTGGTAAAATGACATAAATAGACTGTGACAAGTTATGTATGTATAAAGTAATACCTACAGCAACCACTAAAAAAAGCTATACAAAGAGATACACTGAAAAACACTATACATAAATCAAAATGAAATTTTTAAAATGTTAAGTAATCTACTTGATGAAGAGAAAGGCAAAACAAAGAAAAAACAGAAAAAAATAGACTTAAGCCTTAGCATATCAAAAATTACACAAAATATAGATTATCTAAATACAATAAGTAAAAGACAGAGATGGCAGCAGGATTAAAAAACATGGCCCAACTTATACACTGTCTACACAAAAAATTACCTTCAAATATAATGATACAGCCAGATTGAAAGCAAAAGGCTGGAAAATGACATATCATGCAAGTATTAATTAAAGGAAAGCAGGAGGCGGAACCATAGAGTTGGGAACCGCACGTGGAGCTCTCGGTGGGGCGCCCAGGACTCCGGGATCCCCCGCCCGCGCAGGACGTAGCTCTGGAGACTCGAGGGAGAGCGCAGGCGGCGGCCAGGCAGGGAGAGGCGGGCCTCAGCGCAGATTGGGTCAGGCACGCGCAAGGGCAGCCCCCGAGGGCCGTCGCAGAGGCCCCAGCGCCGCCGAGGTCCTAATAGGCAGCACCGTCTTCCGCCGCATGTAGCTGCACCACGATGCCCAAATCCAAGCGCGACAAGAAAGGTGGGCAAAGGGGGTCTTGGGACCTGGTGAAGAATTCGCGGGCTGGCTGTCACCTGCGGTAGGGGCTTCTCGGGGGAAGCACGGGGGTGGGGGCTGGAGCCGGGTCGGGTCAGGGAGCAGAGACTGCTTTGCCAGGCCTCCAGAGTTTGTCCAAGGCCGGCTGGTCGGGGAACTGCCTCTGAACACCCAGGCCGCGCCCGATCTCGCCTTGGCCCACCTTTTCCTACCTCAGCCCATCTGTCTTAGCTCTCCGTGCTCCCCCCACCCTACCGCCTTTCCCTCAACCCAGGTTTATCCCTAAGTATGGTCTTGTGTACTTGAAGTTGCTTCTGTCTGGCATGCTTGTGCTCTGGTCTTTGTATGGCTGGCTCCTTCTCAGTTGGCAGTTCGTAGGATACCTCCTAAAAGAGTATTCCTGACTACCTCTACTATGGTGAGTCTCTCTCGCTCCGGCTCTCTAGCACATTCACTCAACAAATTAGAGAGGGGCCTGGCACTCTCTAGGCGTCAAAGGATACAGCAGTTACAACAAGGAAGGCCTAGAGCCCTCATCAAGCTTAATATTTTAGTTATGGGAAGTATATCCTCCCAAGGTACCGAAAATCGAATCAGTAAATTCAGATAGCGGTAAGTCCCATGGAGTAAGAGAGAAAGAGAAGTTGATGTTCTTTTGTGCAGTGTGGCCAGAGAAGGTCTCTGTTGAGATGACAAATGAGCAGGAACTTGAAGAAAGTAAATAAGCAACCCATGGAGTTACCTGGAAGGGTGGTGGTCCCAGGAGAGGGAACACGATGGGCAAAGGCCCTGAAGCGGGAGCATGTTAGACATGTTCTGGGGCAAGAGGCCAGCGTGGCCAGGGCAGAGTGAGCAAAAAGGAGGGAGAGGGAATTGGGCAGAGTGTGCGGGGCTTGAACGACCTTTGCAAGGAACTGGCTTTCACACGCAGGTGAAACGGGAGGAGAGAGCTCGAGCAGAGGAATGATGGGGTTCAACTTTACTTTTAAAAAGATCACCCTAGTTGCTTTGTTGAGAATAGACAGGGAAGGTGGGGGCAGTGTGCAGGGGTGGAAGCAGCGAGACTAGCAGTAATCCAAGAGAGCGTGGTGCTGGCTAGGTCCACAGTTGTAGCAGTGGAAATGTTGGAAAATGTATTTTTTTTTTTTTTTTTTCCTCCTGTGCTGCACTCGCCCCTGAATGGCGTGATTAGCTTTCTAGATGTGTGCTTCGTGAAGCGGGACTGACTGAGTGCCAGGCAGGATGAATAAGAAGCGGCCTCCTCCTAGGACCCAGGGCTTTGCATTTGATGCTCTGTTAAGCGTTTGTGGAATGATTGGGTTCTGTGGAGGGAGGCAAGCTCAGCGCCCACGGCTCACGGGCCCAGCCGCTCCGCGGCATGCGGGATCCTCCCGGACCGGGGCACGAACCCGTATCCCCTGCATCGGCAGGCGGACTCCCAACCACTGCGCCACCAGGGAGGCCCTGGAAAATGTATTTTGTTTGCCCTCCTATGCTGCACTCGCCCCTGAATGGCGTGATTACCTTTCTAGATGTGTGCTTCGTGAAGAGGGACTGACTGAGTGCCAGGCAGGATGAATAAGAAGCGGCCTCCTCCTAGGACCCAGGGCTTTTCATTTGATGCTCTGTTAAGCATTTGTGGAATGATTGGGTTCTGTGGAGGGAGCCCTGGTCAGATCTGGCAAATGTCAAACCCTTCTGGTTAAGGGGCAAATTGGGCCCCAGCTGTTGTTGGAGAAGAGGTGCTTGTCCCTCCCCAAAGATGTGTTGCTGCATCCATCGGTCCAAACTGCAAGACAGGGTGTAGCAGAGGAGATACAGTCCCCAGTCCAGAGCAGCCACAGATGGTCTCTGTGTATCACAGCAGCACAGGGACGCACCTCAGCCAGCGGCTAGCTCAGCCACTGGCAGGGCCCCCAGAGCCTCCACACCTCAGTAGGGAGTGTTCGCTTCGCCTCAGGGGAGCTAAGGAATACCTAGTAAAAAAGAAAAAAAAAAAAAAAAAAAAAAAAAAAAAAAAAAAAAGAAAGCAGGAGTGACTTAGATGCAACAGACCAATTTCAACACCAACTACCACAATTCACCCAGTATGAAATAGATAGATATATACTATCCTATATTAAGGATATTGAATTCATAATTTAAAAAACTCCCAAATAAGAAATTTCCAGGCCCAGATGGTTTTACAGGAGAATTCTACAAAATGTTTAAAGGAGAATTAACACTAGTTCTTTACAGTCTTTTGTAGAAAATTGAAGAGGAGGGTACACTTCCAAATTCATTTCATGAGGATAATATTACCTTGTTACCCAAAATCAGCTATGTTCATACAAAAAAAGAAAACTATAGACCAATAACCCTCATGAATATAGATTAAAAAATCCTTTAAAAAAATTAGCAAATAGAATTCAGCAGTATATCAAAAGAATTATACACCATGACTAAGTGGAGTTTATTGCAGGGATGCAAAGCTGGATCAATATTCAAAATTATATTAATGTAATCTACCATATTAACAAGCTAAAGAAAAAAATCACATTATTATATCTATTGATGCATAAAAAGTTTTGACAAAATTCAACACCCATTCATGGTGTTGAAACTCTCAGAAAGGGGACTTCCCTGCTGGTGCAATGGCTAAGACTCCACGCTCCCAAGGCAGGGGGCCTGGGTTCGACCCCTGGTCAGGGAACTAGATTCCATGTGCATGCAGCAACTAAGAGTTCACATGCCACAACTAAGGAGCCCACATGCTGCAATTAAGGAGTTGGCGAGCCACAACTAAGGAGCCCCCCTGCCACAACTAAGATCTGGTGCAACCAAATATAAATAAATAAATAAATTCTCACAAAATGCTTAAAAAAAAGAAAAGAAGCTCTCAGAAAAATAGGAATAGAGGAGAACTTCCTCAACTTGATAAAAAGAATCTACAGCTAACATTAGTTAATGATAAAAGACCTAATCTTTCCCCCTTAAGTTGACAAGGTAAAAATGTTTGCTGTAACCACTCTTGTTCAAGGTAGTGCTGGAAGTTCTAGCCAGTGCAATAAGGCCAGAAAAGGAAATAAATGGCTTGCAGATTGGAAAACCATTTGGTAAATAAGAAATGAAAACTTTGTTCACACAAAAACCTTTACATGAATGTTTTATAGCACTTTATGTATAACAGGCAACAAGAGGAAACAACCCAAATGTCCTTCAATGGGTGAAGGGTTAAACTGTGATATATCCACACCATGGAATACTACTTGATGATTAAAAAGAACAAGCTATGGGTACACACAACAACCTGGATGAATCTCCAGAGAATTATGCTAAGTGAAAAAAAGCCAACCCCAAAAGGTTCCATACTGAATGATTCCATCTATATCTGGTTCTCGAAATGAGAAAATTATAGAATGGAGAGCGCATTAGTGATTACCAGGGGCTAAGGTGGGGGTTGGAACATGAGGGAAGTGGGTATGGCTATGAAAGAATAACATAAGGGATGAGGGGCTTCCCTGGTGGCGCAGTGGTTGAGAGTCCGCCTGCTGATGCAGGGGACACGGGTTCGTGCCCTGGTCCGGGAAGATCCCACATGCCGTGGAGTGGCTGGGCCCGTGAGCCATGGGCCACTGAGCCTGCGCATCCGGAGCCTGTGCTCCACAACGGGAGAGGCCACAACAGTGAGAGGCCCGCGTACAGCAAAAAAAAACAAACAAACAAACAAAAAAAAACATAAGGGATGAAAATGTTCTATATCTTGACTGTATCTATGTGAATATCCTGGTTATGGTATCATAGTACCGTTTTGCAAGATGTTACTATTCAGAGAAACTGGGTAAAGGGTATGCAGGATCACTCTGTATTACATAAAAACAAAAAGTTTAATTTAAAAAAAACCTGGACTCTCTTAATCATCTATATGTGTGTCACCTGTGATACTTAGAAGAATTAATAAAATATTCTTCATGGAAAAATCTGTATCGGCCAGAGGGAGACGCGGCTGGCGAGCAGTTCTGCTCCGAGGGCATAAGTGCGTGCCCAGGTTTCGGCCGCTGACCAGGCAGCCACATGGTGGCACCAGTGCTGGAGACCGCTCATGTGTTTTGCTGCCCGAACCGGGTGTGGGGAGCCCTGAGCTAGAGCTCCAGGCCCGGAGGACTTCTGGCCTTCAGCATGTCCTGTTCCGTGGTGCTCTATGACCCTCAGAAAAGTGTTGTTATTACCAACCTGAATGGTCACACTGCTCGAGTCAATTGCATACAGTGGATTTGTAAACAGGATGGTTCTCCTTCTACTGAATTAGTTTCTGGAGGATCTGATAATTAAGTGATTCACTGGGAAATAGAGAATAATCAGGCATTTGGAAGTCTTTGAGGATTTCTAAGCAGCGGAGTATGAACACCAAAGAAGATGAATCTGATGGGAGTGTGCCAAATTAGGATAGGAAAAAAATATGAAGGAAGAGATATGGGATATAGTTTTGAAGGAAAATGATGTTGGCATTGACTAGATAGTTGTCAAAGGAGTGGGGAGCTATTGAGTAGAGGAGTGAGAAATCAAAAAGAGTGGGATTCTGGCTCAGGGCTCTGGAAGAAAGACACTTCTACAAAGCAAAGTAGGCAAGTGGGAGGGAAGATGTGGAATTCAGTTGTTAACATGTTACTTGTATTGCTAGCCAGAGAGAGGGGGCAGGTGTGGAGGAGGGGATTGTGGAGTCACTTAGACTTGAATGAGAGTTCTAATGGTTGTGTAGCAAAGCAGCTCCTGTTTAGACTTACCTTGGCAGAGGAATCCAGAGAAAGCCATCTGCGCACTCATTTTTGAGACCTTGAGTTGAGATTTGCAAGACTCTTTCCTCAGTGCTGCCCTAAGCTTCTGCCAGTAGAGGGGATAGCAGGCTGAGTATCTGATGGCAGACAGTGAATTTAGAGATGGACCAGGAAGTAGAATGTGAGGCCAGACAGGGAGGAGGATGAAAGGCATAAAAGAGGGATGAAGGGGGCTTCCCTGGTGGTGCAGTGGTTGGGAGTCCGCCTGCCGATGCAGGGGACACGGTTCGTGCCCCGGTCCGGGAAGATCCCACATGCCGCGGAGCGGCTGGGCCCGTGAGCCATGGCCGCTGAACCTGCGCATCCGGAGCCTGTGCTCCGCAACGGGAGAGGCCACAACAGTGAGAGGCCCGCGTACTACAAAAAAAAAAAAAAAAAAAAAAAAAAAAAGAGGGATGAAGGGAATAAGAGGATTTGGGGAAGAGGTCACATATTATAACCTTAGAGGCTTAAAGGTTCCTTCTGGTATGCATTTCCATGCACACAGGTGTTCACTACGTCTTGACTTCTGATAAAAGGAAATAATTCTAAGCTGGTATCATGAGAGATTTGAGTCTTTGAGCAGTGGGCATCGTTTTTTTAAAAGCCGGTGAACTTAAGAGATTTGTTTTGTTTGAGCTTTTAAGATTCTCTAATGGTTGAAATACAACCCTGCTTAAAAGATGTGAAGTGACATAGAAAACAAACTTATGGTTACTAAAGGGGAAAGGGGGTGGAAGTGGGGATAAATTAGGAGTTTGGGATTAGCAGATACAAACTACTATATATAAAATAGATAACAACGTCCTACTGTATAGCACAGGGAACTATATTCAATATCCTGTAATAAATCATAATGGAAAAGAATATGTATATATATATAACTGTACACCAGAAACTAACACAATGCAACATTGTAAATCAACTATACTTCAATTTAAAAAAATAAAATAAAATAGAAAAAACCTATATCATTATTGGTATATTTTATCAAATTCTATCAAATACAAAGGGAGATATGTTAAAATAATCGGTCATGATTGGGAAGTGTCTATTTCTCCTTTTAGGTCTGTCAATTTCTGTTTTATATATTTTGAGACTATATTATGCATATACGTTTAGAATTATTCAATCCTCTTGGTTGATTGTGCTTTTAATCACTATGAAGTCTCTCTCAATTTCTTGTGATGCTTTTTGCTTTAAAGTCTATTTTGTCTGATTTTAGTATAGTGATACCATCTCTCTTTTCGTTAGTATTTACATAGAACTCCCCCCATTCTTCTACTTAAAAATTTTTCTGTATCTTTATTTTTAAAGGATGTCTCTTGTAAACAACATATGCAATTGTTTTTATGTAATATAATATTACAGTTTTTGTCTTTTAATTGGAGTATCTTGTTCACTTACATTTAATATAACTACAAATATATTTGGGTTTACATCTACCATTTTATTTATTCAGTATTTATCCCACATATTCTATATTCCTTTTTTTCTCTCACTTCTTGACTTCTTTTCAATTAAACAAATATGTTTATTATTCCATTTCTTCCCTTTATTATCTTGTTAATTATAAATTCTTTTTTTATTATTTTAGTAGTTACCTTAGAGCATTCAACATATATCTTTGACTTATTAAAGTCTAATATAAAATAGTACTTTTAGCACTTTTCATATCATTCAAGGACTTTAGAATACTTTAATCCCATTTCCTACCTCCAATTTTTATGCTTTTATTTCCATATGTTTTAATTCTACATATATTTTACACCTTACATGATATTATTATTTTTCTGTAGAAACAATATTCATTTTTTCATTTGTTACAGTTAACAGTTTGCATTTCATTTGGAGTTCTCTCCATATCTTGGTTGACTTTTTTTTAAAGTTTAAATATAGTAAACTTTATTTTTTGTTTTGTATTGTTTTATGGGTTTTGTCAGATGCACCGAGTCATTTGGTGACTCTCAGAGTGGCACAGAGCCACCACCAAAACCTCTTGATATAGAACAGTCTATCATCCCTAAATTCCTTTGTGCTGTCCCCTTATAGTCTACTCTGTTCCCACCTCCAACCCCTAGAGATATATGTAGCCTTCTGGGTCTGACTTCTTTCACTTAGCAATATACATATAGGATTCATACATGTTATTGTGTGAATCAATAGATTGTTTCTTTTTATTGCTGAGTAGTATTCTATTGTATAGTTGTACTATACTTTATCCATTTGCTAGTTGAAAGACATCTGAGTGGCTTCCAGTTTGGGGCAATTATGAATAAAGCTCCTATAAACATTAATTTATCATAAGCATACATTTTTATTTCTCTTGGATAAATACCTAGTAGTAGGTTTGCTGGATCATATGGTTATGTGTATGTTTAATTTTTTAAGAAACTGCCAAATTGTTTGGCAAACAATTTGCATCTCCATCAGCAACATTTGAGGCTTCCAGTTACTCCACATCCTCATCACTACTTGGTATTATCAGTCTTTTTAGTTTTAGCCATTCTAGTAGGTATGTAGTAGTATCTCATGGTAGTTTTTTTTTTTGCAGTACGCGGGCCCCTCACTGTTGTGGCCTCTCCCGTTGTGGAGCACAGGCTCCAGACGCGCAGGCTCAGCAGCCATGGCTCACAGGCCCAGCCGCTCCGCGGCATGTGGGATATTCCCGGACCGAGGCACGAACCTGCATCCCCTGCATCGGCAGGCGGACTCTCAACCACTGCGCCACCAGGGAAGCCCTCATGGTAGTTTTAATTTGGTTATCCCTAATGACTAATTATGCTGAGCATGTTTTAATTTGCTTATTTGCCACCCATATATCTTCTTTGGTGGAGTGTGTGTTTGGAACTTTTGGCAAGTTAGATATTGGGTTGCTTGTTTTTTTTTTTTTTATTGTTCAGCTTTTAGAGTTATTTATATGTTCTGTATACAAGTCTTTGTCAGAAATATGATTTGCAAATATTTTCTTTCAGTCCGTGGCTTGCTTTTGAATTCTCTTATCAGTGTCTTTTGCAAAGCAAGACTTTTTAATTTTAATAAAGTTCAAATTATCATTTTTCTTTCATGGATCATGCTTTTGTGGATTGTGCTTTCAGTGTCTAGAAATTCTTTACCTAATGTAGGGTCATGCAGATTTTCTCATGTATTTCTACTAGAAGTTTTGTAGTTTCACATTGTACATTTAGGTTTATGATCCATTTTGAGTTAATTTTAAAAAACATTTTATTTTATTGAGATATAATTCACATACCATAAAATTCACCCTTTGAAAGTGTACAATTCAGTGGTTTTTAGTATATTCACAAGGTTATGCAGCCATCACCACTATCTAATTCCAGAGCATTTTATCATCTGAAAAAGAAACCCCAGAACTCATTAGCAATCACTGCCCCTTGGCCCTCCCCCAGCCTTAGGCAACCACTAATCTACTTTTTGCCTCTATAGATTCTTTCACTTAGCATATTGTTCTCAAGTTTCATCCATTTTGTAGCATGTATTGGTATTTCATTCCTTTTTATTGCTGAATAGTGTTCCATTGTATAAATACATACATATTATCCATTCATCGTTCAGTGGACATTTGGATTGTTTTGGCTATCATGAATAATGCTGCTGTGAACATTCATGTACAAGTTTGTGTGTGAACACATACTTTCAGTTATCTTGCATATATACTTAGGAGTGGTTGAGTTAATTTTTATATAAGGTGTGAGGCATGTGTTGAGTTTCTTTTTTTCTTTCTTTTTTTTTCTTTGCATATGGACATCTAATTATTCCAACACCTCTTATCGAAATAACTATCCTTTCTCCATTGAATTGCCTTTGACCCTTGTTAAAAATCAGTTGAGGGCTTCCCTGGTGGCGCAGTGGTTAAGGATCCTCTTGCCAATGCAGGGGACTCAGGTTCGAGCCTTGGTCTGGGAAGGTCCCCCATGCCACGGAGCAGCTAGGCCCGTGCGCCACAACTACTGAGCCTACGCTCTGGAGCCTGCCAGCCGCAACTACTGAAGCCTGTGCACCTAGAGCCCATGCTCTGCAACAAGAGAAGCCACCACAATGAGAAGCCTGCGCACCCCAGTGAAGAGTATCCCCTGCTCACTGCAACTAGAGAAAGCCCACATGCAGCAATGAAGACCCAACGCAGCCAAAAATAAATAAATAAAATAAATAAATTAAAAAAACATCAGTTGAGTGTATCTTGATTGTTTTGTTCCATTGATCTATATGTCTGTTTTTTTTACTAATGCCTCACTATCTTGATTACCATACTTTTTTAAGCTATGAATTTAGGTAGTTTAATTCCTTCAACATTTGTCTTCCTTTTCAAAATTGTCATTCTAGATCCTTTGCCCTTGTCTCCATACATTTTAGAATCAGCTGGTCAGTAATGATTCAAAAAAGTATATTGAGATTTGAATGTATAGATCAATGGGGGGGATTGTTATCTTACCAATTTGATTCTTCCAATCCATAAACATGGATTATCTTTTTATTTATTTAGGTCTTTGATTTCTTTCATCAATATTTTGTAGTTTTCAACACACAGATCCTGCACATATTTGTTAGATTTATAACTAAGTCTTTCATTTTTGGGGTGCTGTTGTAAATTGTATTGTTTTTAAAATTTTGAATCCAATATTCATTGCTGATATATAGAAATACAATAAAATTTTGTATATCAACCTTGTATCCTGTACCTTTGTTAAACTCACTTATTAGTTCTAGGAGCTTTTTTTCTTAAAGTTCGCTCTTATTTATTTATTTTTGGCTGCATTGTGTCCTCGTTGCTGCACAGGCTTTCTCTAGTTGTGGTGAGCAGAGGCCACTTTTCGTTGCGGTGCACGGGCTTCTCATTGCATTGGCCTCTCGTGTTGTGGAGCACGGGCTCTAGGTGCACGGACTTCAACAGTTGTGGCACGTGGGCTCAGTAGCTGTGGCTCTTGGCCTCTAGAGTGCAGGATCAGTAGTTGTGGCACATGGGCTTAGTTGCTCCACGGCATGTGGGATCTTCCCAGATCAGGGATCAAACCCGTGTCCCCTGCATTGGCAGGCAGATTCTTAAGCACTGCACCACCAGGGAAGTCTGTAGGAGCTTTTTTTTGTAGATTATTTGGAGTTTTCTATATACACAATGTAATCATTATAGTTTTATATACATTTTGACCCTTTCTGTTGCTCTTCATTCCTTCCTGAATATCTTCAATTTCATCTGGGATTGTTTTCCTTTTTGTAGGACTTTCTTTAGGTCTTTTTTTTTTTTTTTTTTTTTTTTTT
>NW_006795130.1:1422998-1430595 GCF_000442215.2 Lipotes vexillifer | reverse complement strand
TTTTTTTTTTTTGCGGTATGTGGGCCTCTCACTGTTGTGGCCTCTCCCATTGTGGAGCACAGGCTCCGGACGAGCAGGCCCAGCGGCCATGGCTCACGGGCCCAGCCGCTCCACGGCATGTGGGATCTTCCCAGACCGGGGCACGAACCCGTATCCCCTGCATCGGCAGGCGGACTCTCAACCACTGCGCCACCAGGGAAGCCCTAGGTCTTTTTTTTTTTTGATGTTGGTCTGTTGGTTAAATATTTTAATTTTTGTCTGAAAATGTCTTATTTTCATTTATTTTTAAAGAATATTTTTTGCAAGATATATTATTCTAAGTTGACAATTATTTTCTTTCAAAACTTGGAAGATATCCTTTGTTGTTCTGGCCTCCATTATTTCTCTAGAGAAGTCAGTTGCTGCTCTTGTTACTACTTTGAAGATAATATTCCTTTTTCTCTCTGTTTTTTAGGGTTTTTCTTTGCCTTGTCTTTCAGCAGTTTTACTTTGATGTGCCAAAGGTGTGGATGTAGTTTTCTTGTTATTTACCCTGCCTAGGCTTCTGAACATTTCTTAAATACATAGCTTGTGTTTTTTTGTTTCTTTTGAAAAATTCTTAGTCAATAATCAGTCTCTTCAAATATTGCTTTTTGTTTTCTCTCTTCTCCCCTTATGGGAAAATTACACATATTTTGTGCCTTTTCACTTTGTTCATATCTTTCATTTCCTTTCTGTATTTCCTATTTTTTCTCCCTTTGCTTCAGTCCTATTAGTAGCTAGTTTTCTTGTCCTCTCTTCAGCTGTGTTTACTTTGTGGTTAAACCTGGCTATCCAGTTCTTAATTCATTCATTATATTTTCCTGTTTTAAAATTTCTATTTGATTTTTTGGATAGATTCTAGTTCTCCACTGAAAATTTTCTACTTGTAATTTGTTTTCTTAAATGTACTGATGATAGTTCATTTAAAATTGTTTCTGCTAATTCTCATATATGAATTACCTGTAAGTCTGTTTTTATTATTTGGTCTTTCTCTGGTTTTTGGTCACTTGGTTTTGTCTCCTGGTAAGTCTGGTAACTTTTGATTGAATGATGGACATTGTGGATAAAAAATTATGGTGGAAATTTGAGCTTGAATGTTCATCTTCCTTCAGAGGGGGTTTGCTTTTACTTGAGGTCAGGGTTAGATCATCTTAATCTAGATTGAGATGGTTTAAATCTGGGTTTCAGCTCTTATGATGGCTCATCTCTTAACATATCCTAGAGGTAAGGTTAGCCCTTACTTATAGGCTATAACTTGTCAGGTGTCCCAGCTGAAAGCTGGAGATGTTTGCTAAATTTCCTATGTTTTGGCATCCCAGAACTCATTTTTAAAATCCTCAGTCCCAGGAGACTGCTGAATATCTACTCAGCATCTGGGCCCCTCAGGTGTTGGTTTACAAATCTGCAAATGCCTGCAGGGGAAGAATGTGACCAGATGTCAGGTTCACACAATGTACTACTTTTATCTTAGTGATCTTGGCTTCTCAAGTCTTCAGTGCCCTGGTAACTTTTCTTTTTGTTCAAACTTGCTTTCCTAGTTGTGTTTGGTGAAGAAGTTGGTCTGATACAAGCTAATCCACCATATCCAGAAGCAATACAAAGAGCATGGACTTTGGAGCCAGAACTCCAGGATTCAAATCTCAGTTCCATCGTTTACTTGTCCTGTGATCATGAACAAGGTATTAACTTTTTTTGAGTCTCACTTTTCTCATCACTAAAATGGTCATAATAACAGTAGCTACCTTATAGGGTTATTGTGATGATTTGACAAGTATTATATATAAAGTAGGGTATATATATATATATTATATATATATATATATATATACACACACATATATATGTATATACTTTCCTACTTACCTTGTTGTTCTGGCCTCCATTGTTTCCATAGAGAAGTTGTTATTATTACTACTTTGAAGGTAGTATTCCTTCTTTTCTCTGTTTTTTAAGGTTTTTCTTTGCCTTTGTCTTTTGGCAGTTTTACTCTGATGTGCCAGAAGTGAGGGTATGGTTTTCTTTGTATTTATCCTGTCTGGGCTTCTTAGCATTTCTTATATCATATATACTTTAAAAGTATATAATATAATATATATCTAAGAAAAGTGCCTGGAATCCAGAAAATGCTGTATTGTTATTTGCTCTTATTATTTTTACTTGATGTAGTCATCTTTCCAGTTAGTGTTGTTTTCCACTGTGTTGTGTCATTTACAAATCCTCAATAGGCTCTGCTGGCTAGTAGATGAAGTCCAAACTCTACACCTGTAGTTCTCAGCCTTGGTGGCATATTGGAATAACCTGTGATATTTTTAAAACTCTGAGGCCCAAGTCAAACCAGGCCAATTACATCAGAACTTTTTTTTTTTTTTTTTTTTTGCGATATGCGGGCCTCTCAATATTGTGGCCTCTCCTGTTGCGGAGCACAGGCTCCGGACACGCAGGCTCAGCGGCCATGGCTCACGGGCTCAGCCGCTCGGCGGCATGTGGGATCCTCCCAGACCGGGGCATGAACCCGTGTCCCCTGCATCGGCAGGCGGACTCTCAACTACTGCGCCACCAGGGAAGCCCCATCAGAACTTTTAAGGTGGGATACAGATATTAATCAGTATTTTTAAAGAGCCTCAGGTGATTCCAATGTTCAGCCAATGCTGGGGGCTCTCACACCTCCTCCTCCGCTCTTCTGAGCCACTTTTGAGGGCCTGGAGAAGTGCTTGAGACACTACATGCTCTAGGGAGAGAGAGGAAATGGATGCAAAGAAAAGAGGAAAATATCTCACGGTGGTACCATAGGAACGTACTTGTGGGAATTCTCATTCTTTGGAGAAACAGCAAACTCCAGCTGTGTGCTCTGTTTTGTGGTTTTCTTTTGGGAGGGGGCAACGTCAATGACCCCCCCTTCTATCTCCACATCAAGCCATCTCTCAATTCACTCTCACCTTTCCGTCCCGAATTTACCTCCCTCTCTTTATTCAAAGAGTTGTTGAAATATCTCCTCCCTCTAAGAAGGTTTTTTGGTTTGTTTGGAGGAGGTACCTTCTCACAGGTACTAAAACATTATTCAAGGTGGTCCTGTCCAAGTAGGGCTATGGGGGCTAAGGATGGGCACTTGGGACGGCCAGAGGCACCAGGTGACTTGACAGCAGGTGAGAAAGGAGCATTGGAAAGGAGATGGGAGAGCCTCTGGAAAACTTATCAGATCATAAAATGTCACCCAGGCTAACCTCTGAATGTTTACAAAACTCCTTAGTGTGTGCCACTGATGGTAGAATTTTTAGGCACTGTGACATGCTGGTGCGGCGATATTTTGTCAAGAGATAAAGGGAGAAGGCCTAGACAGGTGCCTGTTCTGACACCACATGGGGCGGGCATCTGCCAGCAGGGAGCCAAGCCCTTTGTGCCACCTCTGCTGATGCCTTCAGGGAAGCGGTGTCCTGGCTGGAAGGGAAGAGGCTGGGGGAGAGGGGAATGGTGTGGTAGGGAATAATTTTAAACATTTTGGTGCTACGTAAGCTGTGAAGACATAGCATTTAGGTCTTCATGAGCCAATCAACTGTGTTTCTCCTGAGCCAATGGGGTGGTGGGTTGTGAAGTTCTATGGCTCAGGATGCTTTCCTGGGCTGCCCCTGCTTTAGACAGGGAGCAAGAGCAAGGGACATGAGATGTAAAATAATAATAATTGTATATAGTGCAGGGAAACAGGTCTCTCACCTCTACTGATGGGAGAATAAATTTGTTCAATTTTTCTTAAAGCATGTGAGCAGCATGAATCAAAAGTCTTAAAAATGTTCCTGTGCTTTGACCCAGCAATTCCACTTCTAGGAAATATGTTCTAAGGAAGTAGGTGACAAGTGCACAATGATCTATGTATACTGACATTCATTATAAGCTTGTTCACAATAGTGAACTGAAAACAACCAAAATGTCCAGCAATTAGGCATTAAATAATGACTGGGAATATAGAATGCTATGCAGCTAGTAAAAAGGACACTGCTACTCCTCCATATTTATTGAGATGGAAAGATGTTTATTATATTTTAAGCAAGAAAAGCAGGTCCCAGAACTACATTCACTGTGACCCTATTTCATTTATTTTGGTAATTTTTTTTTCTCCCAGACCATTTTATTGAAGATGAATGACTTCATGCTAAGCCTGTATCATGTGGGTAGCCCTTTTTTACACAGACTACTGCCAGAGTAGTTTATTACTACCAATAATGTGTAAATTACTTTGCATAGTGTCTGACATATAGTAGGTGCATAGAGGTAGAAAAAGTAAATATTACTTTCAGAAAGTCTCTTTAACTGTTAGAGACTTTACCTCTCTAGAGTGGTTTAGCATTTTAATAGAATAGAAAGTGTGATACAAAAATTGGCAAAGTTTGGTGGCCAGAAATCATGTAGTTGGTATGATCTCAATTTTGAAAAACACAGTACATGTGCTCATAAGGAAAGTCTGTAAAGATATCTTTATCTTATTAACAGTGTTTGAGTAATGTTGGGTTATGAGTCGTTTTTATGACCCTCTTTTTTGCTTTAATACACCCAACCTCCTGTGATAGAATAGACTGTCTTTATTACTCTTTCTCTTTACTCGAAGTCTAAAAAAAACAAAAACAAAAACAAACCCAGGCTTTAATTACTGATATAAAGTAAAACAATAACTTGTTGGTTGGCTAAGAATTGCTGGAAATTAATAAATAGTTTGGAAATTATTTAGTAAATGCTAATTACTTAGCAAAAGTAATTAAAATATTTATAAGCGAACACCCATAAAACACCACCAAGCAAATACATTGCTCAATAAATGGTTTAATTAGTATTTCATTACTAGAAATTAACCTCAGTAACCAAACATTACTACAAATTACATGTAGGATGGACAACTTGTTTCACTGCTATTAATGATTTCAATTACAAAGTTTGTGCAAAGTCTAATTCCTTCCTGCTTCTCGCCTTCCTCCTGCGCCCACCTGGGCGAGTTCCCACACACTGGGCCTGAGTTAGGATGTTTGGGGCTGGGCTGACACCTTCCACATTGTTGGAAATCCTGGATTCACAGTTTCCCTCAGCTTATTTCCCAGCTGTCTTGCAGAAATACCAGCCCTGGGTGCCTCTTAATCAGCTGGAATCAGCCTCCAGGAGCTGGTGGGCTTCTTACCACAGATATACTCTCCTCTGGTGTCTCCTAAATCACTTGGCTGCAAGGCCCGATTCCCTCCTCATGTCTGTGCCAAGGCCTTCCAGCACTGGGTTGCGCTCATTGTTCAGCTCTTAGGCTGGGCCAGGCTGCTGCTAAGTCATAAAAGGGCATCTTGGTGCCAATGAGAAAAAAGGAGTCCTTCCCTCCAGACAGATGTAGTCACATGTGAGGGTGGATTTTTGCCCCAATGTGTTTCTTTCTCAGGTTCCCCAGGGAACAGACTCTGAGACTTGAGATTTGCGTGCACACGTCTTACTGAGGAGTGTTCTCAGGAATAGCCCCTGAGTGAGGGAGTGAGGGAAGTAGGATGGGGTAGAGGGAAAAGTTGGACCGCAACCGCACGGGAAGCTCCTGGATTGAGGCAAGGAAGGGGGCAGGCCTTTGTTATTTCAAACGAGCAGACATCACTCTGGGAATGATGTGCCGCTCTTTGGCTGAGGACAGGTCCTGGAGGGGGACTTGGTTGCCAGCCATTAACAGGCAACACTCCTAGCAGCTAGAGGAACGAGTGCCTTGGCTCTGAAGGAGAAATATGGGCAGCACACCAGCATCCACTACAGTCCCCTTGTGTCACGGACAACCTGAGCAACCACACAGGAAGGTCCTTCTGGAGGTGGCCTGAGGCCATGAGTTGAATGGGCATGAGTTGTCCCATTGTTTTACTGGGACTGGGTGGGGTCTTACTTTTGCAGTTAGGGTGGATCCCCACTTAGGTACAAGCTGGGACTTATGCCTAGGCTGTAAGCTCCATGCGGGTAGGTCTGTGTCTCATGGTATCCCCAGAACTTAGCACAGTTTGTGGCTCAATTAATATTTGCTGATTGAATCTATAGTAATAAAGACAGTCACCTAAATGCATTAATATAAGCTGTGTTACAATTGATGAAGGGAAATACATAGAATGTGACCTAGGAGGGGTCAGGGAAGCTCCCTCGAAGAAATGACATGAGCTGAGACCCAAGGGATGGGTAAGAGTGGGCCAGGCAGAGTGGACTGGGGGTGAGGTGCTTCCCAAGCCTCCTAAGATAGGCATTTCCCTTGGCCACCTCCTGAGGGGGTCTCCTCATGGAAAAACAGAGGCGACTTGAGAAATCACATTCACTGAATCTCTCTTGTTATCTGTTGGTGAAATGTATCCTTTGTCCTTATCACAGCCTTATGTGGTATAAGATTCATGTGTTAGAGAGCTTTTCCACTGTGGCTTGGCCAGGCCCTGGTGGCATGAAGGTTGCCTGCACCTGGCAGGTGCTTTCTGGAGTGAGAGATACGGGCCAGGTGTCACAGCTGGAGCTGGGGGTGGAGATCCCGCTGAACCCCCCATGGAGTCTCATACATGTGACGCCACCTATTGTGGAGGAGCTGAGGCTGGAAGCAGCTGGGCTTCAGATCTAAACTGTTGCTTCCTCTTCGCCCTCATCTCCATCCTGCCCCTGGCTTTGCCCCTCTGCAGGCCTGTCTCCAGATTCCTCACTGCCCCAGGAGCATGTTCTGCTCATTCTGCCTCCACTCCTGTGCATGAGTCCTCCCCTTTCTCCAGGACCACCGCTCTACTCAGAAAACCCACCCAAAGCACCGCCACGGAGCCCTGGCCAGCAACTCCAGGTCATACTGAACTCACCCCTTTCTACATTTCTACAGCCCTCAGCTGTAGATTCTTTAGGGCAGAGGCTGGTTTAGAAATCCGGGCCTGGTACCATACCTGGTCGAGAGCAAGAAGGTTGGGAGAGGCTGGAGGAGAGGAGAAGCCCTGAGGGAAAACCCAGTGTGCCCGCCCCAGCCATGATGCCCTGGTTGGCGCCGGGCAGTGTGAGCGGTGGCCTGGGCGACGTCTGCTGGTCTCCCAGCCAGGTGCACCATGAGGGGCGCCGCGGGCCTGCCTTCCGCTGTTGGTGGTGGGTGGCAGCAACGCCGGGAGGGGGAAGATGGAAAGTTCATGTTTATCACGTCTGGGGCTTTGCCTGCCTTGTCCTTAATCAGTCTACAGGTAATTAGTCGCCTCCCCCAGCTGGCAGAGTACCATGAATCACCAAGGAAAAGGCTGAAGTCAGCCGGCCTTCTGCTCAGGGGAATCCCGGCTCCTTGGGTGGGCCCTTCTTGCCTGGGGCATTGTGAGGGCCACAGGATGCAGGAGCTCCTCTGGAAAGAATCTGGGGGTGTTGGGAAGGGGCCCCGGGGTCCTGTGCCACCTAGGGTGACTGTAGGGGGAAGGGTGTGGCATCATCCTCTTTGCTGCAACATAAAGGCTCACTTTCCCAAACTCCCTTGCAGCCAGGAAAGGCATGGGACACAGTTCAGACCAATGGGGCATAAGCCGAAACCTGCTGGGGGCTCTTAGGAAGGCTTTTCCTTTCTTTTTTTTTTTTTTTTTTTTCGTTT
>NW_006795130.1:1400694-1422557 GCF_000442215.2 Lipotes vexillifer | reverse complement strand
GCTCCGCGGCACGTGGGATCTTCCCGGACCGGGGCACGAACCCGTGTCCCCTGCATCGGCAGGCGGACTCTCAACCACTGCGCCACCGGGGCTTTTCCTTTCTTGATAAAGGGCATTGGATGCTGCTGGTGCTGGCCCTTCTTGCCCTTTCTTCCTTTTGCCTTGAATGCAGACTTGAAGGCTGGAGCTGCAGCAGCCATAAGCCTCTATGAGGGAAAGACCAAGAGAATTGTAATGACACCAGCCATGAGCTGACAAACCAATGCCAGTAACTAGCCTACCTCCAGATTTCTGTCAGGTGAAAATAATAAATCTCCATTTGTTTAGTCCACTGTTGGTTGGTATTCTGTTAGCTGCAACTGAATACACTTCTAACTGATACAGAGGGGAACTCTAGATGGTGCCAGCTTGACTGCACAGATGCCCATTGTACCAGAGTAATCCAGACATTCCTGGCCTCATCAGCCAGTGAGGTTATAATATCCACATGCCACCAGCTCTGCTCCCTCCTCCGATCCTTCATCTTTTAAAGTCTCATTCGTCAACCCGTTTTAGACACTTACGTTATTAAGAAAGTATCTGGGTGTGACATTGATGTGCCAGTCATGTTAAATCCTGTATAATGGTGTGCCTGGGAAGGCAAAACTAGATTTTCTGGCAAAAGAATAACCCCTCTTCTCTTAGTTATGCAGTGCTTATGTTAAGTAGGCAAATACATTGCTCTGGGAAAAGGGTGCAAAAAGGAATTATGTGATTCTGAGAAGGTTTTGCAGGGCTGATCACAGAGGCAGGATATTTGCATATAGGAGAACTGAGGTCAAGACCCTGACTGACCCTCCCTTTTGGGGTTTAAGATTCCTAGAGCCTTTCTGATGTACTGAGTTGGGCCTCTCTGAGATCCTTTGGCAAGAAAGGGTAGAAGAAATGCCACAGGGGAACCTCATCATCAGGAAACGGGGACACTGAATAGGTGAACCAAGCTAATATCAGGCCTAGATACTTGTTAGTGAGGCTGGTGCCCAGCCAGCAGCTGACGTGGCAGAGACCTCCAGGCACTCTGGTAGAGGTTGTGCTGTGGGAGCAGTGGCTCACATAAGAGTGTGAAATAAAAGAGTTGAAGCCTGGAGCCCAAGTGTGGGGCGCTGCTGTGCACCTCCAGGGTTGGCTTAGCAAGGGCAGCACTGAGCTCTGGACGTGGAGGCAGCCAACTGCGCAGGACCAGTTTTCAACAGCGACCCCTTGTGGCAGTGGGCTGATTAGACTGTTCAATTCTGTCTCCACCTGGCGTTTAGAGCCAGGACAGATCCAGATGCACTGAGTCGTGGTTCCAGTTCTTGGGCACCTTGGGGAAGGTGAACGGAGGAAGATCCTGAGGGTAGAGGGTTGTATAGCACCGTGGATAGGCGGATGGACTCTGGAGTCAGACTGCTCGGGTTCCAGTTTCTGCTCTGTTACTTCCCTGGCCTGACCTCATGGGCTGCAGACCTGTACAGCCTCACGGGAGCCTGCCTTAATTAAGCAGCCACCATGCTGGGCTTAATGCTCGCTGTCTTGAAAGTCTTAATAATTTTTAGAAATCTGTCAGCCATATTTTATTTTATTTTTTTAGCTGAGGTATAGTTGATTTATAATACAATGTTGTGTTAGTTTCAGGTGTATGGCACAGTGATTCAGTTATACATACATATCTATCTGTTCTTTTTCAGATTCTTTTCCCTGATAGGTTATTACAAAATATTGAGTAGAGTTCCCTGTGCTTGACAGTAGGTCCATGTTGGTTGTCTATTTTATATATAGTAGTGTGTATATGTTAATCCCAAACTCCTAATTTATGCCTCCCCCCTCCCTTTTGGTAACCATAAGTTTGTTTTCTACATCTGTGGGTCTGTTTCTGTTTTGTAACTAAGTTCATATGTATCATTGTTTTTTTAGATTCCATGTATAAGCGATATCATATATTTGTCTTTGTCTGGCTTACTTCACTTAGTGTGACAATCTCTAGGTCCGTCCATGTTGCTGCAAATGGCATTATTTCATTCTTTTTTTATAATAAGTTATTTTTGAGGAAGGACCCCCTTCCACTCCTCTATTTTCATTTTTCACTTGGCCCTGCCAATTATGCAGTCAGTCCTGCTTGGGCAAATTACTTGTCTATGCCACAATTTCCCCATCTGTAAAATGGATTTAAAACAACCCTGCCTCAGAGAGCTGTTGTAAGATTAAATGAGTTATATACATAAAGTACTCAGAACAGGATCTGGCATGTAGTAAGCACTGTGTAAGTGTTAGCCATTGTTACTGTTCCTGTTAATTTAGGCTGATGAGGACTCCAGCGATTAATCTGTAAAACACAGAGACATGACTACATTTTTGTCTTCAGCTAGTAAAGCAGATCAGATCAAGCACATGGGGAAACAATGCAAGGAGAGGAAAATGTGACCCCTGGACTTCCTTCTCACACAAGATGAGATGCTTCATTGAGCCCACATCTATCTGGGCCCACAAGGCTGATAAGAGAAGAGAACGCTGGGGCCTGAGAAGTGTGGAGTCAAGGCCAACCTCCCACTGCAGGGGCTGGCAGCAGGAGTGGGCACGGCTCGGAGGCGCAGGCTGGGGCACCTCTGAAAGCAGCCGGCCTCCTCCCCATGGGGTCAGACTGAGAGGCAGGCTGTCATCAGACTCAGGCCCTGCTGTACCTCCTCTCGGATGAGACACACTGTCAGGGAAGGATGGCCCTGCCCCAGCCTTCCCTCCTGCCTGGACCCATCTTGCATTTACAGAACCAGATCAGAGGATAGGATGCTGGGAAGGATGCTTTATTATGATAATGATTCTAAATAAAATTATTTCTTGGCATGTAGCCTACACACAAAAAGAGGAGAAATCATAGGTGCTCAGCTCAATGAATCCTCCAAAAATGAACACACTCAGTTCAAGATATAGGACATCCACCAAAGTCAGGAAGCTGCCAGCCACACTCCCCTCCCGGTCACTCCCTCCTTCCCCAGTCAACCACTATCCTGAATATTATTTTCTAAAACCATTAGATTTCATTTTCCCCAATTTTTTATTTTGGAAAAATTTAAATCTACAAAGTAAATGGGAATAATAGAATAGGAACACCCATATACTCACCTAGATATACCAACATATTCTCTCTCTGTCTTTCTGTCTCCCTTTCTGTCTCTCTTTTTTCTCCCCCCATCCCTACACATACAATTTTCTGAACCATCTGAGAGTTATTTGCAGACATCATGACACTTTATCCCTAAATATTTCAGCATACATCCTAAGAAGGAGAGCATTTACATAGTGCAGTTATTACAATAAAGAAATTTAACATTGCTACAATATCACTATATAATATACAGTTGATATTTATATCTCCTACTTATCCCAATGATAAATATATAAATATATATAATATATATATCCCAATGATATCATGTATACATATATATGTGTGTGTGTGTGTGTGTGTGTGTGTGTGTGTGTTTGTTTGTGTATGAAAGCCTGGAACACACTTTGCATTTAGTTGTATGTCTCTTTCGTCTTCTCTAATCTAGAATAGGTTCTCTCTCTCTCTCTCTCTTTTTTTTTTTTTTTGTCTTTCATGACACTGACATTTTTGGAGCATATAGTCAAGTTTTCTAGAATATCTCTGAGTTCGGATTGTCAGATTATTTCTCCTTGATTGAATTTAGTTTAAACATTCTTGGCAAGAATGCTATAGGAGTTTTATTGTTATGTATATGTTCTTTATAATTAATTATTAATGAGAGTAGCTGCAACTTTATTGAGTGCCCATCATGTGACATGGGGATTTTGATGTCCACTTTACAAACCAGGTAACTGAGGCAGAGAGTGGCTAAGTACTTTTCCCAAGGTCAAATGGTCAGAAAGAGGAAGTGCCAGGATTAGTCTTGTCTGACCCCAGTGCCCATGTTCATAGCCTGTTCAACCCACTGTCAGAGATGACTGGTCCCGCTGGAAGTAGACCTGAGGCTGTACCTTGGAGGGCAGGGACTACGTTATGTTCTCTGCTGAATTCCAGGCTTAGCCAGGGCCAAACCCAGAGCAAGGGTCCATGATTGTTTATTAAATAAATGGATGAATGATTGTTTTATGGACAAAGGTTAGCCTGGAGTCCATGGACCACTGGCATCAAAATCACCCAGAAAACTCGTCAGAAATACACATCCGTGGGTCCCACTGCCAACCCACAGAAACTGAATCTCTGTTGATGGGACCCAGGGATCTATGTTAGGTTTTCCTGATACCCAGATATAGACAAAATTAAGTGAAAAAAGCAAGTTTCAAAACAGGGTGTGCTGTATAATTCCATGTCTTTTTCTCTGTGTTTTAAGGTTACGTGGTTACATACAGAGTTACCATTTCTTTTTGTTTGTTTGTTTTTTGGCTGCATTGGGTCTTTGTCACTGCGCGTGGGCTTTCTCTAGTTGTGGCAAGCGGGAGCTACTCTTCATTGTGGTGTGCGGGCTTCTCATTGCAGTGGCTTGCTTCAGTAGTTGTGGCTCGCAGTCTCTGGAGTGCAGGCTCGGTAGTTGTGGCACACGGGCTTAGTTGCTCCACGGCATGTGGGATCTTCCCGGACCAGGGATCGAACCCATGTCCCCTGCATTGGCAGGTGGATTCTTAACCACTGCGCCACCAGGGAAGTCCCTAGAGTTACAGTTTCGAGAAGGATGTTAGAACTGTTAACAGTGGGTTACCTCTGAGGAGTGGGACTGGGGCCCTGGAGAAGGAGAGGAAGACTTTACCTTCTCTCGATACACTGCTAGAAATGACACAAGTGATCACTTAATATATTCTTTTTGTAAAAAATTAAACCCTACAGATAAGTAGGGTAATTAAGTAACTTATCACCCAATCTGAATACTTCTGAGAGTGAAAGGCAGTGCTGTTATTAGTTACAGCAGCAACAGAGAAAACAGAGGCCATTCTGGGCAAACCTGGGCAAGCGGTCACCCTGCATAGGGTGACCAAAGTCCCCTTTGATCACCTTCCATCCTGGTTACAGCCACCCCTAATTAGGGGTAACCACTGTTAGCAGTTTGATGTATTTTACAGACCCTTTTAGTATAATATGTAGCCACTGAAAGCACCTTGTTTGAGACTTCTCTTTTTACATGTGTATCACACTAAATATATCAACATGCAAGTTGTTTTTTCTCATTCAACAATATATGTCTTGGAGATTTGGCCATGTCAAGCCCACATGGGTCTGCTTCATTCCTTTTAACTGCTGTCAGGCATTCCACATGTGAATTTTTCTACTCTGTTGTGGATGGATATTTGGGTTGTTTCCAATTCTTTAGAATGACTAACCATGCCAGTGATGATGGCGACGGTGATACTGTCCCAACAGCAGAACCACCCAGCATCCAACAAAAGTCAGTCTAACAATATTCTCAGGAGATGGCATTTTTGAGGAATGACTGGATTTATGAGTAAGGTCCCTCACCAGGGCTGAGGCTCCTCCATTTGCCCTGTTCAGGGATGGTACAGGGCTTCAGAGATGGGGCTGTACTCAGCTTCACCATCAAAGGCTCTCAGAGTGCCCTTGGCCTGTCCAGGCTGTTTCTGCAGCTGAGGTCCAGCAGAAGCTCCTGTCCCGAGGCCTGGCGCCTCCAGTCCCACTGCTCTTCCTCTTCTCCTCTTGCCTCTACTGCTCATAAGGCTCTTGCACTCACATGGGGTGACGCTTGGCTATGGTGGAAAGAGCCAGAGACTGTTCGATTCCCAGTTCTGCCACTGACGGACCGTGTGCCCTTGAGTGAATCTCCTTCCCTCTCTGGGTCTCCAGTGCTTCATTTGTGGGATGGGGAAAATAGTATTCACCTCCTGGGCTTGTGAGCTCTTCTGTGGGATAACAGAACGGGTCACGTACATGCCCCCGTCACCTCCACGAGGGTGCTCCATAAGTGGTCACTTCAGTCCCCTTTCCCTTGTCTCACTGTCGCTTTGTGTGGATTAGTGTCCCCGCAAAACTGAAAAGCTAGTCGATGCTCCTGAGGACAAAGATTGTATCATCTCCCACTTTGGCGTTGTCCCTGCCCCTCTCAAGTCCTGGCGTAGGTTTGGGGCACACTTTGGGGCCCCAGGAGAGAGGGAGTGATGTAAGGAGGCTGTCTTTATTCAGGGTCCTGGGAGGCTACCCAGAGAAAGATGGGGAGACAGCACCCTACCCTTGGACTGATCCCTCACTCGTGGGATTTTTTAATCTAATGAGGCAATAGTTCCTAATTGTAGAATCTCCTATCTGATGGGAGAGAGCGTCTCTGCCTCCAGGGGATCTCCTAGTGTGATGGGAAGGACATGGTCAGTATCCCCTGAAGCTCCTTGCCTGATGAGGGAGAGATGTTATCAGTTCCCAGGGAAGTTTCCAGATTGATGGAGGAGACATGTATCTGGGGCGCCTTCCTGACTTTCATTGAAGTTTTCCATTTTGTGTGAACCTTTCTTACAGCGTCCCTTCCTTAACATGTACGTGCTGCTTGCTCTCTCTACAGGACTGTGAGTTTCATGAGGGCAGAACTGATATCTCATCACTGGGATTTCTGGTCCCAGCTTGTTGCTGGGCGTCCTAAGGAACACTTGAAGATTGGCCACATTCTCAGGGGCGCCCAAGAGTCAGGGTTCTCAAGCTACTCAAGGTCAGACAAAGCAATTTAGAGAATGAGAGTGAGTCATCAGAGGGGCATGGTTGGGGAGGGGATGGGTGGGCAGTGGCCTGGGCCTGGGGTCTGCCCTCACACCCTCTCTCCACTCCCTTCTAGAAGCTGCTGCAGCTCTGCCTGTGGCGTCTCACAGGAGCACTCCCACAGCCTCTCCCGCCATGGGAGCTGGGTGCTGAAGTGGGCGCCTCTGTCTGTGTAGGAGACGAGACACATCAGATCCCCGGGCTGATGGGCAAGTCAAAACTGCTGGTTAAGTGGCTTTAAAGCAGTGGCCATTTATAAGTTAATGAAAGAGAAAATAGGCACATTATACATACAGATTTGTCCTTAATGAGGGGAAAAGGCATTGTTTACTGATGTGCAGTTCTAATTATCCACGCACAAGGCTAGCTTTTTTCCAGCAGCACCATGTGCCTCCATTCTGTAATCTTCCACCACGTTCCTTTAACCCCTTCAGTGCCCAGCTGGGCACCAACTCATCCCTCAAAACATCAGTTTCCTGTGCTGCCTGAGTAGCCAGTTCCTGAGTGAGTCTGTAGGACCTTTGACCCCAAGACTCCCGGCAGCTGCTTGTGTCCTCTGCTCTCCTCAGCTGGTTGGCCAGATGGAGGACAATGCTGCCAGGGCCCTCAGGGCAGCCACCCTTGGAGAGAGGCAGAGCTCAGGAATGGCTGCTTCTCTGGGGCAGGGGGTTGCGGGGTAGCAGGAAGGACCCAACCGAGGGGACAGATGGAGGGTGAGGGCTGCAAGCCGGGGACCCCCCCAGGAGGCAAGGGCTCGGGAACACCACCCAGCAATCCCACCCTTTATGGTTTCTCTGAAGTGGGGAGGTGGGGGGGGGTGGTCCAGAAAGTGTCAGGAAGGAAGGGGGCTCCACTGGGAAAGGTGAGTGGCAAGGTGCATCCCAAATGGGCACCTCCCTGAAGCCATTGCTGAGGTTACACCTGTGTGTTTCTCACGTTAGCATAAGCACACATGAGGTCACTCTAGGATAAACAGATAACCCTCACTTTCCCATAAGCTCCTCTTTTATCCCCAGGTCCCAGCCCTTTACCCCAACCTGCTAGATGCTGCTTGTCCTCAGTGGGGAAATGAACGAGCCACAGAGATGGGAGTGGGACACGAATGACTGTTGCCAAAGTGAGATCACTGATATCCCCTGCTCAGCTGGGGAAGTCAATGAGGACAGAGGAAGCTGAAGCAGTTACTGGAAGGTGGGAGGGGAGATGACTAGGTGGACCCCAAACTCTTACCATCAGGGGCACACTGGAGCTGTCTTCTGGAGCCAAGGCTGGGAGGGAATGTGGCTTTCCCTTGAACTTTCTGGGTGAGTTACAGGCAGTAGTTTTAACTTGCTAATGCTCAGAGTGCCTTCACGGCTCTGGTGGCAGGGGGTGGGGTGGGGGGGGGTGGGCAGTAGTTTTAACTTGCTAATGCTCAGAGTGCCTTCACGGCTCTGGTGGCAGGGGGTGGGGTGGGGGGAGGTGGGGAGGTGTGTGTGGGGGCGGTCCAGGAAAGTGTGTCTCAGGTTTACTCACAGGTTATTGCAGTGAAGGCAAAAACGCTACCTCTGTGACCCCTGGACAAGAGTACACGTGGTGGGGACTTCCCTGGTGGCACAGTGGTTAAGAATTCCCCTGCCAACGCAGGGGACACGGGTTCGTGCCCTGGTCCGGGAAGATCCCACATGCCGCGGAGCAGCTAAGCCCGTGCACCACAAATACTGAGCCTGTGCTCTAGCGGCCACGAGCCACAACTACTGAAGCCCACACGCTTAGAGCCGTGCTCCGCAACAAGAGAAGCCACCGCGATGAGAAGCCCGCTCGCCGCAACTATAGAAAGCCCGCGCGCAGCAACAAAGACCCAACGCAGCCCAAAATAAGTAAATAAAATAAATTTTAAAAAAATTTAAAGAGAGTACATGCAGTGACCGCACAGCGCAATTCTGAGGGTTTGATAGAAGGGAGGACTTAGTGATAGATTCAATGGACAGTTGAACAAGTTTTGTTTGAAAATATGTTTGAAAATTTAGGTAAAACGGACAAAGTCCTAGAAAAACAAAAATGACCAAAACCTACAAAACAATAGAAGGCCTAAAACATCCTATAACTATTAAAGAATCTGAATCTTTTTTTTAAATTGAAGTATAGTTGATTTACAATGTTACAATGTGTTAGTTTCTAGTATACAGCAAAGTGATTCAGTTATATATACATATATATATATCCTTTTCCATTATTTTTTAAAGTATACATATTAATAATTATTTTCATTTTGCCAAAGTGAAAATAACTTTCATCAATAGTCAACTCCCTTCTTAATTCCTTATGAAACAATTTCATTAAAATGTTCATTTTTTTGCCTTTTCCGGTTTTCTTTCTCATTGTGTGCTTAACTTTTCTAGTCTGTTTCTCTCTTATGTTTTATCATAGGATATTGGATATAGTTCTCTGTGCTATACGGTAGGACCTTGTTATTTATCTATTTTACATATAGTAGTTTCTATCTGCTAATCCCAAACTCCTACTTTATCCCTCTCCCACCCCCTTTCCCCTTTGGTAACCGTAAGTTTGTTTTCTATGTCTTTGAGTCTGTTTCTGTTTCGTAAATAAGTTCATTTGTGTCATATTTTAGATTCCACATATAAGTGATATAATATGGCATTTGTCTTTCTCTTTTTGACTTACTTCACTTAGTATGATAATCTCTAGTTCTATCCATGTTGCTGCAAATGACATTATTTCATTCTTTTTTGTGGCTGAGTAATATTCCATTGTATATGTGAACCATATCTTCTTTATCCATTCATCTGTCAATGGACATTTAGGTTGCTTCCATGTCTTGGTTATTGTAAATAATGCTGCTGTGTATTCAATAGATTGGGGTGCAAGTATCTTTTCAAGTTATAGTTTTTTCCGGATATATGCCCAGGAGTGGGATTGCTGGATCATATGGTAGCTCTATTTTTAATTTCTTAAGGAACTTCCACACTGTTTTCCATAGGTACTGCACCAATTTACATTGCCACCAACAGTGTAGGAGGGTTCCCTTTTCTCCTCATCCTCTCCAGCACTTATTATTTGTAGACTATCTGATGATGGCCATTCTGATTGCTGTGAGGTGGTACCTCATTGTAATTTTAATTTGCATTTCTCTAATAATTAGTGATGTTGAGCAACTTTTCATGCACCTGTTGGCCATCTGTATGTCTTCTTTGGAGAAATGTCTATTTAGGCCTCCTGCCCATTTTTCGATTGGGTTGTTTGTTTTTTGTTATGAGTTGTATGAGCTGTTTGTATATTTTGGAAAGTAAGCCCTTGTCGGTTGCATCGTTTGCAAATATTTTCTCCCAGTTTGCAGGTAGTCTTTTTGTTTTGCTTATGGTTTCCTTGGCTGTGCAAAAGCTTATGGCTTAAAAAAAAAAATTTTATTTATTTATTTGGTTGTGCCAGGTCTTAGTTGCAGCAGGTGGCCTCCTTAGTTGCAGCTCCAGGGCTCCTTAGTTGTGGGTTGCTGGCTCCTTAGTTGTGGCACCTGGGCTCCTTAGTTGAGGCAGGTGGACTCCTTAGTTGCAGCTCACGGGCTCCTTAGTTGAGGCATGTGAACTCTTAGTTGTGGCATGCGTGTGGGATCTAGTTCACTGACCAGGGATTGAACCCAGGCCCCCTGCACTGGGAGCGTGGAGTCTTATCCACTGCACCACCAGGGAAATCCCAAAAGCTTATAGCTTTGATTAGGTCCCATTCGTTTATTTTTGCTTTTATTTCTTTTTAAAAAAATTTTTATTGGAGTATAGTTGATTTACAATGTTGTGTTAATTTCAGGTGTACAGCAAAGTGAATCAGTTGTACATATACATATTGATATGTCCATTCTTTTTTTAGATTCGTTTCCTGTATAGGCCATTACAGAGTATTGAGTAGAGTTCCCTGTGCCATATGGTAGGTCCTTATTAGTTATCTATTTTTATATGGTAGTGTGTATATGTCAATCTCAATCTCTCAATTTATCCCTCCTCCCTCTACCCCTGGTAACCATAAGTTTGTTTTCTACATCTTTGACTCTACTTATCTTTTGTGAATAAGTTCATTTGTACCCGTTTTTTTAGATTCTATGTGTAAGCGATATCATATGATATTTCTCTTTCTCTGTCTGACTTACTTCATTTTGCTTTTATTTATGTTGCCTTGGGAGATTGACCTAAGAAAACATTGGTATGATTTATGTCAGAGAATGTTTTGCCTATGTTTTCTTCTAGGAGTTTTATGGTGTCATGTCTTATATTTAAGTCTTTAAGCCATTTTGAATTTATTTTTGTGCATGGTGAGAGGGTGTGTTCTAACTTCATTGATTTACATGCAGCTGTCCAGCTTTCCCAGGACCACTTGCTAAAGAGACTGTGTTTTCTTCATTGTATATTTTTGTCTCCTTTGTCAAAGATTAGTTGACCGTAGGTTTGTCGGTTTATTTCTGGGCTCTCTATTCTGTTCCATTGATCCATGTGTCTGGTTTTGTGCCAGTACCACACTGCTTTTTGTTTTTTAAATTTTATTTATTTTTGGCTGTGTTGTGTCTTTGTTGCTTCATGCAGACTGTCTCTAGTTGCAGTGAGCAACGGCTACTTTTCCTCGTGGTGCACAGGCTTCTCATTATGGTTTCTCTTGTTGTGGAGCACGGGCTCTAGGCGCACGGGCTTCAGTAGTTGTGGTTTGTGGGCTCTAGAGCACAGGCTCAGTAGTTGTGGCGCATGGGCTTAGTTGCTCCGCGGCACATGGGTTCTTCCCAGACCAGGGCTTGAACCCATGTTCCCTGCATTGGCAGGCGGATTCTTAACCACTGCGCCACCAGGGAAGTCCCTACCACACTGTTCTGATTACTGTAGCTTTGTAGTATTATCTGAAGTCTGAGAGGGTTATGCCTCCAGCTTTGTTCTTTTTCCTCAGGATTGCTTTGGCAATTCTGGGTCTTTTATGGTTCCATATAAATTTTAGGATTATTTGTCCTAGTTCTGTGAAAAATGTCATGGGTAATTTGATAAGGATCGCATTAAATCTGTTGATTGCTTTGGGTAGTATGGCCATTTTAACAATATTAATTCTTCGAGTCCAACAGCATGGAATATCTTTTCATTTCTTTGAATCAATTTCAGTTTCCTTTATCAATGTTTTATAGTTCTCAGCATATAAGTCAGGTTTCTTTGGTCAGGTTTCTTCCTCAGTATTTTATTTTTTGATGCAATTTTAAAAGGGATTGTTTTTTTACTTTCCCTTTCTGATATTTCAGTGTTAGTGTAAAGAAATACAACAGATTTCTATATGATAATCTTGTACTCTGCTACCTTGCTGAATTCATTGATCAGTTCTAGTAGCTTTAGTGTGGCATCTTTAGGGTTTTCTATATATAATACCATATCATCTGCATATAATGACAATTGTACTCCTTCCCTTCCAATTTGGATACCTTTTATTTTTCTTCTCTGATTGTTGTGGCTAGGACTTCCAATACTATGTTGAATAGAAGAGGTGAAAGTGGGCATCCTTGTCTTGTTCCATATTTTAGTGGGAAGGCTTCAGCTTTTCACTGTTGAGTATTATATTGGCTGTGGGTTTGTCATAAGTAGCATTTATTATGTTGAGATATGTTCCCTCTATACCCACTTTGAGAAGAGTTTTTATCATGAATGGATGTTGAATTTTATCAAATGCTTTTTCTGCATCTATTGAGATGATCATGTGGTTTTTGGTTTTTCTTGTGTTGATATGGTGTATCACATTGACCGATTTGTGTATGTTGAACCATCCTTGTGACCCTGGGATGAAACCAACTTGATTGTGGTGTATGATCTTATTTATGTGTTATCGGATTTGGTTTGCTAATATTCTGTGGAGAATTTTTACATCTATGCTCATCAAAGATATTGGCCTGCAATTTTCTTTTTTGGTAGTGTCTTTGTCTGGCTTTGGTATCAGGGTGATGGT
Organism: Lipotes vexillifer; assembly: GCF_000442215.2. Lineage (NCBI taxonomy): Eukaryota > Metazoa > Chordata > Mammalia > Artiodactyla > Lipotidae > Lipotes > Lipotes vexillifer. The sequence continues at coordinate 1,409,878 of NW_006795130.1, read as the reverse complement.
GGCTTCATAGAATGACTTTGGGAGTGTTCCCTCCTTCTCAGTCTTTTGGAAGTGTTTGGGAAGATTCAGTGTAGGTTCCTTTTTGTATGTTTGGTAAACTTCCCCAGTGAAGCCATCTGGTCCTGGACTTTTGTTTGCAGGGAGGTTTTTTTTTTTCTTCACTACAGAGAATTTGAATCCTTAATTAATGATGTCCTCACAGAGAAAACTCCAGGCTCCAACTGCAGCCCTTCCTGTGGCAGTTATTGGGCATTTATTGCTATTAATAAAGCTGGGACTTCAATCCACATTCACCACCTTATGCCTGTTTTCTATACATTAAAACCCTGAGAGAAGAGAGTTATGTTTTAATCCTCCTTACCACCCTCAACCCAGGAGAAATGTCCTGCAGCATCTCATTAACACCTTGTATTTATTTGCAGGTTTGAATGGGCAACAAAAGGGCCTTTTATGAGAATATTTATTCAGGGTCTGTGTGCCAAGCAAGTCACCTCTGTTGATCTTATGTAATCCACACAGGCATCCCTCAAGAGAGACATTATTATCTTCATCTGAGGTTCAGAGAAGTAGGCTGACTTGTCTAAGTCACAAAGTTAGTGAGAGGCCATCTGACTCCAGAGGCTATTCCTTTTCCACTGGACCGCAGTGATGCCAGAACAAGCCTGCCCCTTCCTCAGGGATAGGAAGGTCATGACCAGTCCTCTCTCTACCCCACATACCAGCCCCCATCTCCAGCTTTCAACATCTAGGTCAGAGTTCCAGGTCCCTCCCACCCTGACTACAGTGCATGGGAATTTCTTCAGTGGGTCAATGACCCTCTTACATAGCAGCCCCAGAACTGAACCTGGCATTGAAAGCCATGGTTGGCTATTCTGGTTATCTATTGCTAGGTTAAAAAGTACTCCAAACTCAGTGGTGTGAAACAACCATTTATTATGCTTTTAGACTCTGTGGGTCAGAAATTCAGATAGGGTACAGCAGGGATGTTTGATCTCTGCTCCACGATGTGGAAGCCTCAGCTGGGAGATTCAAAAGCTGAAGGTGATTCAGCCACTGGGGGCTGGGATCATCTGAAGGCTTGTTCACTCATATGTCTGGTGGCTGGTGCTGGCTGTTGGCTCGGACCTTAGCTGGGACTCTCGGCCCGAATATCTGCATGAGGCCTCTCCAGATAGCTTTGGCTTCCTCACGGTATGGTAGCTCGATTCCCATGAGACAACGAGTTAAAAGCATGTTGCCTTTTTTGACTAGCTCTTCTAGTTGTGCGGGAGCATGACTGCACCATTCTGTTAAGTTGCCACAAAGCCCTGCCCAAGTTCAAGGGGAGGAGAAATAGACCACTTCTCAATAGGAGAGTGTCAGAGTTCTGGAAGAGCAGGTGGGACTGCAAATACTACTGTGGCCATTTTTGGAAAATACACCGTACTTCACAGGCCCAGCTTAGAGGAAGCTCCCCACGCAGGAGGGCCTGAGCGGTGCCCGTGCTTTACAACTTCCTTCATTCAGGCAATATATAGTGTTCACCACGTGCCAGACGCTGCCTCTCCAGTTGGTCCCCGGCTGCACAGCCATTCAGCCCCACCCACCCCGGTGCTTCCCCTGAGGGCCTGAATGGTTTGATCAAGATGAGAGAACTTTGGGCTTAACTCTCTCCAGCCTTCTGGGAAACATTGCTCTGGGTCACCGTGGCTACAGCCCAGAGAATAATTTCTCCCTCTGGGGGCTGCTGTTGAATTGAGGTTTTATACTCCCATTTCTGAAAGAACAGACATAGTGAACAGTTTCTATTTATTGAATAACATAATAAGTTGTTTTTTACTTTTATATAGCTCTTATTTTGTGGCCCCCATGAAACAAGTGGTTCCTCAGTAAGAAAGAGTTTCCTGCCCTTTGGTGACACTCAGAAGTGGGAGAATCCGTTTGTGAATTAGGTCCTTTTGGTGTAAAGGAAGAAGCTGGGAGAGCTCTTTTAACTCTTTAGCACATGAGTTTGGCTAGTATAACTGGTTCACTAGCTATCACCCTGGAAAATGTAATGACCTGGTCATGACAAGTTGAGGTATAGCTAGTATAATAATCACAGTAATAACCAATATGTATCATACTCCAGGCTCTAGGTTGAGCATTTTGCACACCGTCCCATTTAATCCTCTTAACAGTGCTGTGAGGAAGGTACTAAAATTGTTTTCACAAATGAGGAAACTACTTACTAAGGTTCAGAGAAGTTAAGTAATTTGCCTAAAGACACACAGCTAAGAAGTGGTGGAACTGGGATTTGAATCTAAACCCATGGACTCTGGACACTGTTCTATTAACATTGGGCCATGCTATGCGGATAGTAGGCCTGGTAGCTTAAAGGGAGGGACAGGAATTAGAGTACAGTAGGCTGGGTGTTGGGTCTCTTTGGCTGGGTACCAAGGACCCATTCTGATGTCTCAGTCTGCTCGTCTGTAAATGGGGATAATGCCTACTTGAGTGAGTTACATAAAGCACCAGTATAGTCCTCCAGACCCAGTGGACGTTCAATACATGACTGGGGAGTCCCCTTCCCTTTCTCCTTCCTCCATAATTTACTTGAGCTAACCCTTAGAGGGGGCCTCCCTGCCCAGAAGTAGGGGGATGGACAAGATGACTTACCCATGGCTGTTCTAAAATCCCTGGTTCCCTAAACTCCTGCTGGATTTCGAGATTCCATTCCCTCTCACCGTGCTTTTCTTGGGAGAACTTTAAATGATTTTATAAAAACTGCAAATGTACAAGGTAATTGAGTCTTCTGTTTTATTACCCTGAGCTGCCTGGACCTTGCCTGGCCTCCTCCTCACTCAGCAAGCTGCTGGAATAAAGTTGGAAGTGTTTGCACTGGTAATATATAGGACTTAATTAACCTGGCCTTTTATAGCATTTCCAGTGGAGGGTTGGAAAGAACTTCGAGGCAGCTTGGGAGAAAGGAAGGGGGGCCTAGGGTGGGAGTGTGTATGTATGTACAATGCTCAATGTTGTTTTTTTTCTTTCCTGTTCTTTTCTTCTGTACTTTAATCAGCATTTAATGGCCCAGTTGAAAATCTGTTATTCGAACCCAGGCATTGGTGGGAAGGGCTGGAGGGGAAGCCTGCCTTCTTCCCTCCATCCCAAGCCCTACAGCAGGCCGTGGAGTGGCCAGTGAGTCTGGCCACACCGGCCTCATTCCCAGAAACTTCCAGCAGAGGCTAATGCAGCTCATCTCAGATGGGAGATGATGAATGGACATTAACAAGTGGACTCTCTGTGTTGGCCACTCCCTACTCAAATGCGCACCAACCTAAGAAGGCTCCGTGGGGTTGTGTTCTCTTTCCTAGGAGCCTGAATCAGTTTCCTAGCCTGTCTACCCCTCCCTGCCTCCCCAACTCCCCAACATTCCCACTCCTTTCCCCTCCTAGCCTGAAGCCATCCCTCAGCCAGACACCCTTCTAAACCAGCCCAGGAAAAAGTGACTCAACTCAGATGCACCCTGGGCACAGGGGGATGGGTTTATAACGGCCAAGGTAGCTTCATGCCTTAGACCATTATTTTAGGGAGACTTCAAGAGAGGGCAGTCAGGGTAAGAGCCTCTCAGCAGCTGCCTACTCAAACCATTGCTCCACATACCATAGCTCATAAATCCTACCCCAACGCTGCCGAGTGGTTACATCATCTCAAACCTCGTGCGACAATTTGATTAGGAAATAAAAACACAGGTGTTAATTGACTCACTTCTTCTGCCCCTTTGCAGTGCCCCTGGCCCTCCATAGCTTTTAACTTTGCAGTTAATAAAAGTTTGGGGCCCAGCCCCAGCACGGATCCTCATTTATTCTTTCATAACGTCGGCACATTCTTACTGAGTGACCGTAATGCACAAGTCATTGACCAGTCCCTTCAGGGAGGGCGTCAGGTGGCCGAAGATGAGCAAGAAGCATTTCATGCCTGAAGGATGAAATCCAGAGGATGTTCACAAATGACACGGATTTGGGTGGCAGGTGCTCTGGGCCCCCAGAGAAGGCCTGGGTGTGGCCAGAGTTTTAAAAGAGTCTCCAGCTCTTGAGATGATGCTCTTGAGTTTGCCTGCTTAGCATTCATCCCTCCTCTGCGAGCGCCCAGATTTTCCTTTGGGGAAACCATATCTCTTCCACTAAGTCTCTGTGGTTTCAAATGGGGTGAAATGGCTGGAGTCCTCTGGGCTCAGCCCAAGACTAGAACTAGCTCATCAGAGCAGGTCAGTCCCCTGGCCACAGTGGTTAGTTCAGTGATGGGCATGGGACTGGAGCTGGGCCAATGAGAGCTATTGGTGCAGCTACTAGGAAGGAGAAATTCTTTGTTCCTTTGGGTTGGCCAGAAGTGGGCCTGGTGCTGCTGGCCGCCATCTTGCTCTCACACAGGATATGCTTCCTGAGCCTCAGAGTGAAGACATCCCTTTACTTTCTCCTGCAGGGGCACCTTTAGCTTCAGGTCATGCTGTCTCCGGCACCACTGTGAGCAGCTTCGGTTTTTAGGTGTGTGTATCATCCCAGGTTCAAGTGACCCTCTGTCTACCTTCAACTAGACTGTGCCCGGGAAGAATTTCGAGAAGAGCAGAGCTGAGAGATGGAAAGAAAAAGATTGTTGATGGGTAACTTGACGGCCCCTGAACTTTCAGTTAGGTACTGGCTCAAGTTTTATCTCTGCTTACGTTTGCACAAGTCAGTTTCCTTAGGATTTCTGTTGCTGATTCAGTCTCTGAGTTACAAGCTTTCTAGGTACTGAGACCAATTGGAAGTCACCCTGTCTGTCCCCTAATTCAACAGCTGAGGCCAAGGAGACGTAGGCTTCTTTCTGCTTCCCCATTTGTGGTAGTCAGCAGTTCAGGGTCAAGCCCTGGCAATAGAGGGGCTAGAGCACATAATCATAGGGCACTTTTTAAAAAGACCTGCACTAGGGCTTCCCTGGTGGCGCAGTGGTTGAGAGTCCGCCTGCCGATGCAGGGGACGTGGGTTCTGTGCCCTGGTCCGGGAGGATCCCGTGTGCCGCGGAGCGGCTGGGCCCGTGAGCCGTGGCCGCTGGGCCTGCGCATCTGGAGCCTGTGCTCCGCGACGGGAGAGGCCGCAACAGTGAGAGGCCCGCGTACCGCAAAAAAAAAAAAAAAAAAAAAAAAAAAAAAAAAAAAAGACCTGCACTAGTGTGACTCTGAAAGTGAGTGCTTCCTTCAGTTTGCACCCTAGGCTCCTCTCATCCAGGACCCCAGTCCTGGCCCTGTTCAGGTTGCTAGGTACCCACACCTGTCTCCAGACCCAGCCTGAATAATTCAGAGCTGAAGGCTACTGTCCTTCTTCCCCCAGAGATGAGCTTGGCCCATTTTCTGTGCCTTTTTGGGAGATGATATTTCATAAAGGCCTGTTCTGGGGCTTTACCAGGCCAAACCAGGGCAGAACCAAGAGCAGACTCATCTTAGCCCGAGTATCCTTCAAAAGGGCAGTTAACCTAGAGCATCCATGTTTGAGAAGAGGCACAGGTACAGATAAATCAATGAGAATCTTCATATTGGGGTAGGCTCAGATCATTGCAGATACCAGATTCGTGTTATCTTTATTTGTGTTCATCCATGCTTCAGTTTATCTTAAACGGTGTTCTTCTGGGGCACAGACTAGTTGGAGGTAGACAGAGGGTTGGGCAGTGGACCTGCGGAGACTCCTCCTGGGGTAAAACATACACGTGGAAACCAAAGGCTGTTCGCTGTGGTGCAGGAGGCAGCATGGCCTGAAGCCAGAGGCCCTCCCTGGATCACACCAACTGCTGTGTGTCCTTCAGCACAGCTCCTAACTCTTCTGACCTCTGTCACCTCGATTTGGAAGGCTGGACTGTGTAGGATGAGCTCTGCAGGCAGAGAAGTCGGGTTACAATCCCAGCTCTCACTCCCTTGGGCAAGTTCCACTCTGAGACTTGCTTCTTCGTTATGATTCCTTGACGGGAATCATAAAGGTACTTCCCTCTTTGAGTCGTTTTAAGATTCAGTGAGATAATTAAGTGCTTAGCACAGGGCCTGATCTAATTTCTCAATTAATTATTATTAGTGTTAATATTATTCTATAAAACAAAAGGGCATATTAGAAGATCAAAAGTAACCTGCCAAGCATTGAAGCTCAGATTCTAGATCTAGTCCCAGCCCTCTGGGAACAACTGTTGTTTTCAGGGCATTCAAAAGCCAGTGTGAATTGTACATCTACCACGAGCTGTCTGGGGGAAGAGCCTAGTCCTGCCTTTTCCACCTCTAGCCCACAGCAAATCTCCGTCAGAATTCCTCTTGGGCAGTGGTTTTCACTCCCCTTCCCTTCTTCTTAATGGTGATGTCTTTTCTTTTTCCCGAGAAATCTTACAAGGGAACTCGTATCCCTCACATATATCACTTAGGTGACTCTTAAACTATATGCCTCCTGACTGCTAATTTCTTTTCAGATGTGTGTCCTTTTCCCTAGTTAGATCATCAGTACCTTGAAGACAGGGACAGGTCTTAAACTTCTTGGTGTCCTCATAAATCTACGTACATGAGAGGTCCTTAGACATCAGTATTAGGCCCATGAGCCCCTGTCCTGCCGGGTACTGTGTGCTTGGGTCGGGGCTGGACAAGAGAAGGCACTAAGGAAGTTCTTAGGAATAAAGAGGCCCTCTGACAGCAGAAGGGATCCCATGTTGTTTTTGGTCAACTGGACTCTTCAGAAAGTTCTTTCTGAAACAGCAGCAGTCAGAAAGACCTGGGGGACTTGGCTGCCCAAAGCCCTTCCCAAGGCCACAGCTGCCCCGGGTCGCCAGCTTGGCCTCCCCACCAGCCCCAGGGCTGCGACTGAACAGTGCTGACCTCTTAATAAACACAGCACCAACGCCAAGTCCTAACTCCACAGGAGAAATAGCCCCGTGCCCCTCGATCCCATTTAACGTTTCACACCTTAATGTGGTCATATTTTTGGAAAGCCAGTGTGAGCTGAATAGCTTCTTGGTATGCAGCTCTGGGTGGGGACAGGGGCTCCAGGGAGGGCGGGACATTCTGAAAAGGGGATGTAATTAAGCCTCAGAATGTTCGAGGTATGCCCCCAAAGGAGGGCGTTTCGGGGTGCGAGTGCAAGAGCAGTGGGCTTGTGCAGGAGGTTTGTGTGCACGAGAGCTTGACCGCTGCTGGGCAATCCCTGCTGGGCAATCCCAGCTCGGCTCCCACCCTCGCTCACCCCAAGCCACCGCCCCAGCAGGGCCACCCTGGGTCGGTAACTCTACATTTCCTAAGCAGACCCTATCAGCAGCTCTTCTCAGATAAGATACATCATCATTTGCTCCATTAGAAGATAAATGTATGGCTGTATTATGGGATTTGCATTCCATTACCTTGGTTTGCATGCCATAAAACATTTATTACACCCTTGGGCTAAAGTCTTAATAATGACTGGGTGCGAGGCACTAATGTGGGGCTGGTCCTGCTCGGGAGCCAGAGATTAATGCCTTTTGATGTCACCCAGCTAATAGTCGTGCTCACCAGTTTGTCCCATCAGAAGATATTAGAGTCAGACCCTGTGTGGGGCTTGCGGACCACTGTTCAGCTTTAGCTGGGAGTTGGGACTCCCCTTTCCTGCCCACCCCGCACCTGGTCTTGTTCAAAGTGGCCAGAATAAAATCTCAGGGTCCTCGCTCTCCAATCCCACCCCCCATTCCACTCCCACCCCTAGCCTTGGGCACATCCCCACCCCTGGGTGTGATGAAGCTACAATGAAGGGTTTAAACGTCTGCTTTCCTGCTAGACACAGCAGTGGCAGCGTAGGAGTGCACGGGGACACACACACACACACACACACACACACATACACACACACACACACACACACACACGCACGCACACCCCTCCCTCACCCTAGATGGAGTGAATTCAAGGCTTCCACTGATTTCCTCTTCCACGCAGGAGCCCACGCCCTCCTCCTTCCTTCCTGTAATGGCAGAGCCTTTGCTCTTTGCCCCAGTACTATGTGGCCCGCCTCACCAGAGCAATCCGTTGAAACCACCACCCCTTCAAGTCAGTCCCCATTTAGCAAGCCAAAGGCTCCCAGCAGCCCACCGGTTAAATCCATGTTCCTTCTAGGCTGGCCCCGCCCTGCACCCAACCAACCTCAAGTCCCATGGGTCTCCAGCGCTGGGACCCCAAGGGAAATAAGCCCTTGCTCTGGGAGATTCTAACTGTGACAGAGGGAGAAAAACACTCTACAAAGTTGCTATGGGTCTACAAAAGTTACAGATGAAACTCCTCGGGAGCACAGAGCTTCTGACATGCACGTCTGTCTGAGAAGGCTGGTGAATAGCTGGCGCCTAAGGGCAGAGATAGGGAGGAGGTGGGGTGGAGGGTGGGGTTGGCCTGGCCGAGAAGGGGAATGGTGGAAGCAAAGGCACGGAGGCGGGAATGCTTGGAGAATGGGAGGGGGGAGGAGGAAAGAGTACTATGAAAAGATGGGGTTAGAGCAAGAAGCACTGTCAGTGCGGGGATGAATTCTGAGGGCAGGGGTGAGAGAGAAAGGTCTGTGTACTGCAGTGCTGGGCAGGTTCCCTGGCTGGATTGGGGGTGTTGAGGCCAGAAGCAGGAAGCCCAGGCGGGTCCCTCTGCTGGTTCAGGAATGAGGCCATAAAGGCTGGACTGGGGCAGGAGTGAGAAGGAAACGATGAACGAAGGAAGCGGTAAAGAGGAGTCAAGATGAGGCTGAGGATGGCCTGCGGTGGGAGAGGCTGGAGCTGCAGATGCCTCTAAGGCAGTGGCTCTCAGTGGGGTGGTACTGCCCAGGGGCTAGTTTGGACATTTAAGGGGGTAATTTGTTATGACACTGCTGGCATTTAGTGTGTGGGGAGGGAACCAGGAGTGCTTTCTGCATACTGCAATGTGCAGGATAGTCCCATGCAATGAAGAATTCTCTCACTCATCCCATGCAACTTTGAAAATTCCGAGCAAGTTGCTGTGGACTCTGCAACCCCAGGGGGCACTATTCACTTATGTGATGAAGTAAATGGTTGTGCAGTGCACAACCTGCACAACCGGCAGAGGGGTCCCAGGTTTGACGGTGATCCTGGTGGAAAAATCTGTTTACAATGACCTGAGTCTAAACCTAGCTCGGTTTTACATACACACACAGAATACATTTGCATGGTTTTAATATACACTGAATTTTCTAGGAAT
>NW_006795130.1:1392328-1400160 GCF_000442215.2 Lipotes vexillifer | reverse complement strand
CACACACACACACACACACACACACACACACACACCCCCCGCCCGCCCCGCCCCAAGGCCAGAAGCACTGACAGTCTGTGGTTTTATGTTTAGGTGCAAGTATTCAACTTCCTCATTGTTGCTGAGCATTTACATATTGAAATATGTATTCTTTTATTATAGCTTACTTTCCTTTGATTTCTCCTTTATATTATAGTTAGGTCCATATATTGATTTTTGGGAAATTATGTGGATAGGTTGGTTATATTATCTCTGCTTTCCATTCTGGGATAGTAAATGGGGCATGACAAACCCAGTAATAAAAGGAGGCTGTGGGTGTGATGCACTGAGAGCTACGGTTGGGAGAGTTCCAGCCTTGACAACTTCTTCAGGAAGCCTGTTTGGCCACTTTAATTCCACAGCCCCACCAAAGCCTGCTTTTCTTCCTTCCTAAATGAAGCCCTTTGTTAGACCTATTTTCCACCTTTTTTCCCATGATCATAATCTCCTGAACAGTCTTGGCAACTGTGTTCCAATAAACACGTAAGCTCCCCAGAGACAGCCTTGAAGGGATCGCCTTTTATGGCCCTGACCAGGCTCTAGAGAAAAAGGGCACTAACTAGGCTCACTGACCTGAAATACACAAGGTGGGTGGTGATGAGGCTCCTGTGGGTCAACACGAGAAAGGGGCATCCACAGCAAAGTAATGTAAAATCCAGAAAACCCCATCTCTCAGCGTGAGAGAGACCCTTGACTCTAGAACAGAAATTTCCACAAGTCTCGTCAATGTAAAGACTGATAAGGGGAAAAAAATTAGTGGGAAATCACTGAAAAAAAAAAAATAAGCCACCCCGATTCTGGGACCATTGGAAAATAATGTATTGGAAGTTCAAAGATCAGACATGTTGAAGACTGGAAAAAAAATCTGATGTAGTGAGTTGGTGGCTTCAAAGCGACTTCTGCAGGCAAGGAGGCATCCTTTGTAAATGGGAAGACTGGTCAAGTACATACACAGGGTTTAGATAAGTTAATGGATGGTAGCGCTGTCAAGGGTGATGAAGGGGAACTTGGCTCCTCCTGAGGTGAGTGATGCACTCTCAGTATCTGGAGGATGACCACGCATTCCTGTTGTGGGGCCTGTGTCCTAACCCGAGGCAGACAATGGGCCCGGACCCCGGGAGGAAGGAGGCAATGCTGGGGTCTCCAGTTATTTCTAGGGGTCCCACAAATGGATGCAGTAATCTACTTCCATTTTTTAAAAAGATAAAATAAGAGAAGTGGTTAGGTCAGACAGTCTGAATCTTTAGAAAGAGGGTTTTTTTTAGTGGGTGTGTATTTCGGTTTAGGGGAAGCATGAGATGAAACCCAATGGGAGTGCAGAGGGTGTCCAGAATTCCTAAAGTAGTTGAAGTCATCACTGGGGTTCTAGGACTCAAACTGCCCGAGTTCCTAGCTCCATTGCTGAATAGCTGGGTGACCTTAGTCAAGTTACCTAACCTCTCTGTGCCTCAATTTTCTCCCCCCTAAAAATGAGCATAGTAATATTGTTACTGAGCTCAGGTTTGGCTGCTCGCTGCTTGAAAGCCAATACTTGAGAGACTAGTGCTGGTAGGAAAGGAAAAGTTGCTTTATTTAGGAGGCTGGAAACCTGGGGAGAAGATGGACTTGTGTCCAAAAGCCAACTCCCCACTGCCGATCAGGGGACAAGAGCTTTAATTTTTTTTAATTTTAAAAATTTATTTATTTATTTTTGGCTGTGTTGGGTCTTCGTTTCTGTGCGAGGGCTTTCTCTAGGTGCGGCAAGCGGGGGCCACTCTTCATCGCGGTACACGGACCTCTCACTATGCGACCTCTCTTGTTGCAGAGCACAAGCTCCAGACGCGCAGGCTCAGTAGTTGTGGCTCACGGGCCTAGTTGTTCCGCGGCATGTGGGATCTTCCCAGACCAGGGCTCGAACCCGTGTCCCCTGCATTGGCAGGCAGATTCTCAACCACCGCGCCACCAGGGAAGCCCTAGGGGGCAAGAGCTTTTAAAGAGGAGTTTCAGGGGTGTGTAGGTGGAGGGGGCTACGTGCAGTATGACACAGTCAGCTCCAACAGTGATCTTGAAATTGGTCATGGGGTGGTATGATCAGTCATCTTGATTGCTTAAAGTACAGTTAATCTTCACTTCCAGGGTTGGTTGGTTCCCATTTCCTTGAGGCCAGTTCTTGGAATTGTGTACGATGGAGCAGCTTATGTCATGGCTGCAGTCTGGTCATCATGTAGTTAACTTCTTCCACCTGGTGGGGGTCTCAGTATCTGCAGAATAGCTCAAAGGATGTGGCTCAGAATATTATCTATAGCCCTTAAGGAGACATGAAAAGTCCTTGACTTTTTTTAATGGCTAAACTACTATTATTTTGTCTTGTTTGACTGTTTTCCTTTCTTTTTGCATTTTCTCACTTCTCTGATTAAATTTATTCTTTGGCTAAAGTTTTTCTACAGACAAGAGGCAGGCAGAGGACATGGGGGGGGGGGATCTGTCCTGGGAAGGCCCTGTAGGGTCCTGCCCCATTACGGTATTACTTCACCAAGCTGTGGAGGTAAAAGGAGTTAATATGATATATGAAAATGCTTAGAACAGTGCATGGTGTACGTAAGCGCTCAGTACATGTGTGTGATAGTTGTTGTTATTACTCCTGAGAAAAAGGCGAAGCTTCATTGGCTCCCTCTCCCTCCCTACTGATGAACCAATGAAGGATAGCTCTGGAGAGCTAAGGGAGGAGCTGGAAGCCAGAGAAGTCAGGGCATGGAGGTCAAGTGCCTTGGTCCTTGTTCTAAATCCACTGTTTAGAGTAGTAAATACATTAAAAGTAGAGGTTAGCCCCTTGGTCCCAAAGATTCAGCTCAGTAGGGGACAGTGACTGTGTGCCCCCAAAACATTGGATTAGAGAACGTGGTGCTCAGGAGGGATCCTCTCTCTAGTTTTATCTCTTATGTATATACCATTACTCGGTAGCCATTCTGTTGAGAGGGATTCTGAATCCTGGATGCAGGGGAGAGGGTGCCATTATGGCTGGAAGGAAGAAAACCCAGTCAGCTCACAAGAGCCTGGGTTCCTAGATGCGTCTGGGTGGGGAAAGCCTGCCACCGAGAGGCAGGCATCCTGACTTCCCAGCTCTCCTCTGCCAGGCTCAGTGGCCCTGGGCGTGTCACCCCACTTACCCTCCCTGCCTGTTTCTCTCTGTATAAATGCCTTAGAGGGAAGTCCAAGGGGTACTAGGGAATTGTAGGACTTTAGAACTGCAAGTGGGGGACTTCCCTGGTGGCGCAGTGGTTAAGAATCCACCTGCCAATGCAGGGGACACGGGGGTTAGAGCCCTGGTCTGGGAAGATCCCACATGCCATGGAGCAACTAAGCCTGTGTGCCACAACTACTGAGCCCGCGTGCCACAACTACTGAAGCCCGCGTGCCTAGAGCCTGTGCTCCACAACAAGAGAAGCCACCGCAGTGAGAAGCCCGCGCACCACATCGAAGAGTCGCCCCCACTCGCCACAACTAGAGAAAGCCCGTGCACAGCAATGAAGACGCAACGCAGCCAAAAAAAAAAAAAAAGAACAGGGGGTCCTAGAGGGTATAGTAGACACTGCCATAGCCCACCCCATCACCTTGTCCTTACCATGTTGGTGTTCCAAGCCTGACTTCCGGCTCCAGCATCTGCAGTTCTTTGCCCAAGAGCTTTCTCCAGCCACCGACACGCCTTTGTGCAGCAGCTCAGAAGCAGCCCTCTACCAGCGACCAACAGGATCATTGTATAAATATCCCAGCTCCTCCAACCCACAGATGGGACAGCTCTGAGATGTAGGTTCTAGGTTGACGCCCAGAGTCCCCAGCAGGAGTGAGCTCCAGGTACCCACAGGACTAACTTGCTTCATAACACACTCCATATCATTTTCTTCCCTTTCCTGATTCACTTCCCCTCTCCTGGGGTCACCTTCCAAATAAACTACCTGCCCAAAACCTCATCTCAGGGTCTGCTTCTACCACACTAAGGCAGAGGTTATCTGGCTGAAAGACTTGGTGTTACCGAAGCGAGATAATTGCCAGAACACGCTTGCCTGTATGTACAGGGTATAATAAGAAGTTCCCACCTAGCAGGGCCTACACACAGCCCAGAAAGAATCAGAACATTTGCATCATTAGGAAGACGTTCCCTCCACCAGCTCAGGAAATGATCATCCCTCCACCCCCAACCTGGGGAATCATCTTGGAGGTAAAAGCCCTGTGCTGAGACCTCCCTCTGGCTTCTCTCTCACCAGCTGTCTGTTCCTAATAACCCCACCCACGCACTGGAGCCTCTCTGACTTGATATTGCAGGACGCTGTCACTTGAAATTAATTGCAACTAATTAAAAATGATCCGGTTAGGACAATTGCACAATGGCGCTCCGGAGACTGCTTTATTCCCAGAGGTTTGGTGGCGTTTGCGGCTGCTGCAGTCCCAGTTGGCCGGACAAGGCCATACATCATCGTGTCATTTTACATTGTTATTTCTCTGAAAGCAGCAATTTAAAAGAGTCTCAGATGAACCTTGAGCAACTTCGCACTAAAAAGAAAAATGTTACTGTCCAAGATCTGTAAAATATAACATATAGGCTCAAAGAAGCCTGTTGACATGAAAAGCGGCCTTAAGTTTGTGCTGCGATTTGCATATAATATATAATGTTGTAGTAAAAGGACTCACAAAGCAGGCAGTGGCTGTGGAGCATCGATCCTCAGTCCCTTTGTTCAAACTGGGTCACCTACTGTTCCCAGTTATTATTTTATCACAGCCATTTCTCATGTAAGGAGACAGGACAGTATCTAACCCCCTGGCTTCTAGGGACTGCCACCCCTCCCCCTTATTTAGTGGAAGACCCAGGGTCCTTCCAGACTCTGACTCTGAAAGCATTGCAAGTCCCAAGTTGCCCTGCTAGTTTCCAAGCTGATCCCAGGAGTGGCAGTCCTGTTAGGACAAGAGGCACTTCTGAGGCTTGGAAGCCGTGCTAAGCAGCTTGGCAGCCCTCACACCTCATTTCAAGGGAGCCCAGACAGCCAAGGAATAAATTTTGGCCCTATGTATTTGAGCTACAAATCTCTCCCTTCAGGCCACCGGCTGCCCCACCTCACTTCTGTGGTCTTCATGGCACCCTCCAAACCTCTCCACATCAACGGGGCGGGGGAGAAGCAGGCATTTGAACAGAAAGAGGTGTGTCAGAAAAAGCATCTTCCAAAATTATTTTTCTAATGCTCTGGTTCATTCTGCAGTTTAAGAAAATGAGGTGACTTTCCATGGTACCAACAAAAATAAACCTCTGCAAAACAGAAAAAGTTCAAAAATTAAAAATCAAGATCTTTAAAGTTAAAGATCTAGGAGAAATATAAGAGACTACACAGATGAGAGGGAAAAAATGGCAAGCGGGTATGCATACAAAGTTTTATGTGATTACTAAAATTGGGCTTTGGGCTTCCTGGAGACCAAAGCAAAAAAGGAAAATAAGAAACGTGATTAACTACAAATGTCACGTGGTCCTTAAAGAAAAAGCAAACCAGCTCCTTAGAAGAAACAAGACATTTTTTTCATGGATCTTGTGTGGGTCATGCAGTGGTCAACATCCTTCATGGCATCCTCACGGTTCGGGCAGGGGCGAGGCTTGGAAATTGGAAATCAGGGCCATGGTCTGGTGAAGTAACCTCTCTGGGAGATCCAGGAGATGGGGATTAAATATGCGGTTCACCAATGGCTGGCTTTATTCAGGGGTAAGACCTAGATACTAGAGGAATGTGGGGACTAACTCCAACCTCATCTCCAAATTACTTCCATGCACAGTGGTTTTTTTTTTTTAAGGTTTTTTAAAAAATAAATAAATTTATTTATTTTTGGCTGTGTTGGGTCTTTGTTGTGGTGCATGGGCGTCTCATTGTGGTGGCTTCTCTTGTTGCAGAACACGGGGTGTAGGCGTGCGGGCTTCAGTAGTTGTGGCACGCGGGCTCAGTAGTTGTCGCTCAAGGGCTCTAGAGTGCAGGCTCAGTAGCTGTGGTGCATGGGCTTAGTCACTCTGTGGCATGTGAGATCTTCCTGGACCAGGCATCGAACCACTGTCCCCTGCATTGGCAGGCAGATTCTTAACCACTGCACCACCAGGGAAGTCCACACAGTGTTTCTTTAGAACAGCTCTGCTTTTTTCTTTTCTTTAGCACCTTTTTTAAAAAATTCAAGTACAGTTGATTTACAATGTTGTATTAGTTTCAGGTGTATAGCACGGTGATTCAGTTATACGTATATATACCTATCTTTTTCAGGTTCTTTTCCCTTATAGGTTATTACAAAATATTGATTATAGTTCCCTGTGCTATATAGTAGGTCCTTGTTGTTTATTTATTTTTTGCGGTATGTGGGCCTCCCACCGCTGTGGCCCCTCCCGCCGCCGAGCACAGTCTCTGGACGCGCAGCATCAGCGGCCACAGCTCACGGGCCCAGCCACTCCGCGGCATGTGGGATCCTCCCTGACCGAGGCACGAACCCGCGTCCCCTGCATCGGCAGGCGGACTCTCAACCACTGCGCCACCAGGGAAGCCCCCTGTTTATCTTTTTTATATACAGTAGTGTGTATATGTTAATCCCAAACTCCTAATTTATCCCTATCCCCCCTTTCCCCTTTGGTAACCATAAGTTTGTTTTCTATGTCTGGGGGTCTATTTCTGTCTTGTAAATAGGTTCATTTGTATTATTTTTTAAAATTAGATTCCACATATGAGTGATATCATATGATATTTGTCTTTCTCTCTCTGACTTACCTCACTTAGTATAATAACCTCTAGGTCTATCCATGTTGCTGCAAATGGCATTATTTTATTCTTTTTTTATGGCTGAGTAATATTCCATTGTGTGTATGTACCATATCTTTATCCATTCCTCTGTTGATGGACATTTAGGTTGCATCCATGTCTTGGCTATTGTAAATAGTGCTGCAATGAACATTGGGGTGCGTGTATCTTTTTGAATTATATAATAGTTTTCTCCAGATATATGCCCAGGAGTGGGATTGCTAGATCATATGGTAGTTCTATTTTTAGTTTTTTAAGAAACCTCCATACTGTTCTCTATAGTGGCTGTACCAGTTTACATTCCCACCAACAGTATAGGAGGGTTCCCTCTTCTCCACATCTTCTCCAGCATTTATTATTTGTAGGCTTTTTGATAATGGCCATTCTCACAAGAGTGAGGCGATACCTCAATTGCAGTTTTGATTTGCATTTCTCTAATAATTAGCAATGTTGAGCATCTCTTCATGTCCCTGTTGGCCATGTGTATGTCTTCTTTGGAGAATGTCTATTTAGGTCTCATGCCTATTTTTTGATTGCATTTGTTGTTTTGATATTGAGCTGTATGAGCTAGAACAGCTCTGCTTTTATTGGAGACTGAGCAGCAACAGTTTGATGCTCTCGTTTCCAACAAAGACCTGGGATGCAGGTGTTGCACTGGCTGAGAACTGGATCGCGATATTTCAACTAAAGCAGCACATCTGTACAGTGGAATGCTGTGCAGCCATCAACAAGAATAAGGGAGGTGACACCTACTATTAGGAACCTGTGTAAGATACAGTATTAGGTGAGAAAAAGCAAGCTGCAGAACAGTAGGTATTGTATGATACTGCTGGTATTAAAAATTAAATAATAAAACAAAAAATGGGCATAGAACATTTCTGGAAGGATTATAAGAAATTGATGATAGCATCTAACCTTGGGGGAGAGGGAATTCTATAGTTCACCTAAACCGTCCTTACTATCATTATATACTATTTTTAGATTTTTTTTTTTTTTTTTTTTTTT
>NW_006795130.1:1360086-1392247 GCF_000442215.2 Lipotes vexillifer | reverse complement strand
GCGGTACGCGGGCCTCTCACTGTTGTGGCCTCTCCCGTTGCGGAGCACAGGCTCTGGACGCACAGGCTCAGCGGCCATGGCTCACGGGCCCAGCCGCTCCGTGGCATGTGGGATCTTCCCGGACCAGGGCACGAACCCGTGTCCCCTGCATCGGCAGGCGGACTCCCAACCACTGAGCCACCAGGGAAGCCCTAGTTTTAGATTTTTAAAAATAATTTTTAAAAAGTCAAGGAAACAATGCAATTTTATTAAGAAGAATGAAGCAGATCAGTATTACTGAAAAAGTAAGATAGGAAGGGAAAATCTGGGTAAACATAGATCAAATGTCTAAAAGCAGTTACCTTGGGGAGCTCAGATTACAGCAGACTTTCACTTTCAAGTTAATCATTTTGGTAACATTTTTATAATAAATATTTCTTTTATAATAATAATAATTGAAAAAACATTTTAGGTCAACCTGGGGGATTGTCAGGTTGACTGCCTTTTATGAAAATTAAGAACCCTAATCAAGACTTATCCAAATGAATGGCCACCCTACCTCTGTTGGGCAGTGGGCCAGAAGAGAATCTGTAGGCAAGACAAGAATTTTCTTCCGGAAACAGTGGCTGTCTATTTTGGCACACAAGATGAACGAGTGATCTTCACCCTGGCCTCTCAGAGTACTGATGCTTACGTGGGAAGGAGCTTATGGCAAAATCCAGAGGCTAGTGTGGTTTTGAAAAAAGCATGTTTAAAAATTGCTGTTTTTTCATGGTAAAATAATATGTTTGAACTATTAATTAATTGTTAAGAATTCTGGCTATTTCCTTCTCTTTGTCTCTCCCTGATTCCCTCTCCTTTCAAGGTGGCCTGTTCTATGCTGGGTGCCTTGGGGAAGAGATGAGGCAGCAGAAAGAGAAACAAAAGTCTCACCCTGGCTTTTGACTTTCAAAAGCTTAGGGTAAGGACCCAGGGAAAGAAAAAATAGTGATCAGAGAGAATATTTCACTCTCAAGCCTAGAAAATGGGGAAGTAGGAGGATCAGAGGTGTGGATGCTGAGGGGATCAGGACAGACCCTGGTGAAGCAGAGGCAGCATCCAGGGAACTCAGAGCTTCCACTTAGAGAAGGTGAATCAGCACCCCTGGTCCCCAACCTCCACCTAAGGACTGGGATGTGGATCAGGACAATCCTGGAGCCCTGCAGGGCTTCAGGAGGGGGCTAGCTCCCTCTTTTCTCTCTGTGCAAGTGCTTCAGTCTTTTCTCTGGGTGCCAAACATCTTTTCCTGCTCCTTAGTCTGGATGGCTGAACATGGCTGCCTCTAGATTTCATGCCTTGATTTAACACCCAGAGCCAGACTGACCTCTTTCTGGGTTCTCCACCCCTTGTTTCTGGGGCTATCTCTGATTGGCCCAGCTTGGATCAGGTGCCCATCAGGCATCCCTGGACCATTCTGCTGTGTTTTGGGGGCTGAGGTCTCTGCTGCAGTCTCATTTGGTGTCAGAGTTCCCCTCATCTCAGTCCTGTCTTCCTAGTTTCCTTACATGTGTATCCCCAGAGCACTCCCCCATAAACCTTCTACATGCAACTCTCCATCATCTCCAGCATGTTTCCAGTCTAAGACACTCACCTTGCAGACTCTTGGTACCTACAGGGTATATGGAGTCAACAGTAAGGGATGTACCTGTCTGAAAAGTGCTTCCCTGGAAAGTGAGCCAGTCCAGACACCATTCCCAATACCGGACAGTGTGAGGCTGAGGAAAGAGCGCGGGAATGAGAGAATTTGGGAGCCCTGGGTTCTGCCGCTGGTGAACTGTGTGAATTGGCAAGTCAGTTAACTCCTCTGACTCACAAGGTGCTTAAATGCAAAACAACAATAGGAATTTCCCACCTCACAGGGTTAATTCAGAGCTCACAAAGAGGATTAAGTGAATGGGCCTCAAACAGTGCTTGGCACAAAGTGGAAATATCACACATCTGTGAAATGGTTTGGCTCTCAGAGCTTCCTGCCCATCTCCGTACCTGCATCCCTCTATCCCCATACCCTTCCCACTCTTTTTTGACCGAAACACCAGCACAGGTGCACATACCATAAGGCTGAGTTGATGGGGTGGAGGTAGGATGTGAGAGAGAAAGGGGGAGAGGGAAGGCTGCGAGAGCAGATTTGGGGGATGGCCATAAGCAGAAGGGCCACGTGACCCGCACCAGGAACCTACAGCTTCATGACCTGATATCACCTTCTTTGGCTCTCTGCAGGGACTTTGCATACACTGTATATAAATCACATTAAGTTATTTTGAAAGACAAGTCATATTGTGTCATATTCTCTGCTCAGAAGGCTTTCCATCCCACTCAGGGTCTAGTAATCTGGCCCCTGTCATCTTTCTGACCCTTTTCTGCTCTTCATCCTCTCTCATTTTCTCCAGCCACGTTGGTCTCCTAGCGGTGTGTCAAACACACTAGGCATACTCCCACCCCAGGGCCTTTGCACATGCTTCTCCCTCTCCCTGGAACACTCTTCCACCTTGCTCACTCTCTCACACCTTCAGATTCTTACACACAAGTCAGCGAGGCCTTTCCTGACATCCCTGTCTCCATTTAAAATAGTAAAACTCCCTCGGCATTGCCTACCCCCTCTCTAATTTAGCACTTGTTACCATCTGATATGCCATGTATTTCATTTATTCACTGCTTATCCTTCTCTGTTGGAATGTAGGCTCCATGAGGACAGGGATTTTTGCCTGTTTCATTCTCTACTATATCCCATGATAGTATCTGGTAGGAAATAAGTGCTCAGTATATTTTTGTTAAGTGAATGAATGAACATGTTTATAGGAAGGTGAGACTGAAGAGAGCAAACCTACTAGTGAAACCAATGGTAAATTGATGTCAGCCCATGGAAAAGGAGGGACAAAGGCCACAAGCTTGGTGAGAATCTCAAAGTTCCCTGCCGGACCAAGGCAGTACACAGGCTCCCCTACCACCCCAGCCAGAGAGCTTGTTGAGGGCAGGAGCCATCTGTCTATTAGCTGAGTGCCTGGCTCAGTCCCTGGCAGGTGGCAGATGCTTAGTGGATGTTTGCTGATTGTGCCAGTGCACCAAGGTGCTGGGAGCTGAGGGGAAGTGGCTGTACCTTCGGGCATGGGAGAAAAGATGCTGGTGTATTCATCTGCCTCTTGTCTCAGCCATTGGCGTTGGCCATTGTTTCCCAAAGTATGTTCTGTATTAACCCCAGTGTTAATAGGTGTTAGGGATGCTAATAGGTGTTAAGTGGGAAAAAGATTCCGTGGTCCAGTAAGTTTGGGAAATGCTGGATTAAATAAAGTTAAACAGGTTTCCTGACTTCAGGACTCTGAAGAGCCTGGCTCAGTCCCTAACATGTGACTATAAATTATAAATCCAGGAGGGGCTTATGTTTTGAAAACTTTTCCAAACTTAGCTGACCATGAAACCCATTTTTCAAAGAGAGCAGGTGTTCCACCTGGTGCTCTTTGGGAAACACTGGCATAACCTCACACCTATCAGACATGGAAAGGATTTTGCAGGAAATCTAGTGCAGCACTCCCTCTTCACAGAGAAGGCAGGGAAGGGGAAGACCAGAGAGGGAAAGGGGATGGACTGCAGGAAACACAAGTCAGAGTTGGGGCTTGGGCTAAAATTCAACTCTGGTCTCCAGGACACTTGTTGCTTCTGGCCTTGACCTCTGCACTTCTGGACGCTGGTTCATGAGGCCTGCTTTGCTTGCGTGCATCCTCAGAGTCACAGAAACTTGGAATAGGAAAGCCCTCAGAGCCTTGGAACTCCCACTCCTAACCTCACTTCCTGTTCCTGGCCCCAGCTTCCTGCTGTGACCCAACTCTGGGCTTCTAACCTGTACCAGGGAATCCAGTGCTCCCCACCTACACCTCCCTCCCTGCCACCTCTGCCCCTCCCTGGTGTAGGTGTCCCTGCCCCCAAACCCTGGTGTCAAAAGTGTGGTCCCTGTACCAGCAACATCAGGACCACCTGAGAACTTGCTAGAAATGCAAATTCTCCGGCCTGAACTTGGACTTACGAATAAGAAACCAGCAGGTGGAAACCAGCTATCTGTGTTTTAACAAGCCCCTAGGAGCTTTTTAAAAAAAATTTTATTGGAGTATAGTTGATTTACAACGTTGTGTTAGTTTCAGCTGTACAGAAAAGGGATTCAGTTATACATATAAGTATATTCATTCTTTTTTCAGATTCTTTTCCCATACAGGTTATCACAGACTTTTGAGTAGAGTTCCCTGTGCTATACAGTAGGTCCTTGCTGGTTATCTATCTTATCTATAGTAGTGTGTGTGTGTGTGTTCATCCCAAGCTCCTGATTTATCCTCCCCCGTCCACATTTCCCCTTTGGTAACTGTAAGTTTGTTTTTGATATCTGTAAGTCTGTTTCTGTTCTGTAAATAAGTTCATCTGCATCATTTTTAAAAATTAGATTCCACATACGAGTGATATCATATGATATTTGTCTTTGTCTGACTTTCTTCACTTAAGTATGATAATCTCTAGGTCCATCCACGTTGCTGCAAATGGCATTATTTCATTCTTTTTTATGGCTGAGTAATATTCCATTGTATATATGTACCACATCTTCTTTATCCATTCCTCTGTCACTGAACATTTAGGTTGTTTCCATGTCTTGACTATTGAAAATAGTGCTGCAATGAACATTGGGGAGCATGTATCTTCTTGAGTTATGGTTTCTCAGGGTATATGCCCAGGAGTGGGATTGCTGAATCATATGGTAGTTCTATTTTTAGCTTTTTAAGGAACTTCCATACTGTTCTCTGTAGTGGTTGTACCAGTTTGCCCCTAGGTGCTTTTGACTCACACTAAAGTTTACCATCCGCTTTCCTCAACCAACTAACTCAGCCCAAATAGCTTGAGGGTCAGGTCTTTCCTCAAAAATCAGAGCAGGCAACCTCCACGGTTCTCAATGAGGATCATGGAAAACCCCAGACACAAAATCTTTAGAGATTCTTATAGCTCAGTGGGTTCCAACCACTTGAACTTGGTGCCACCCAAGCCCTGAAGTTAATTTACCCTCAGCATCATTTTATTCGTTGGTCTAATCGATAGAAGCAATTTTACAAAACAGACCTGGGTTGGCGGGGCAGTTCGGGGTCCTGTTGTATCTATCATCCACCCCACCTCTAAAATACATCTCGGCAGGAGGAGGTCACTATGCGGCCTCCTGTGGGGCATCTGGACATGCCTGCCTCTTACTTAGTCCCTTCAGGCCGAGGTTGGGGCCTCTTCAGTGCATCAGGAGAAGCGCTTCCACTGAGTTTAGTAGCTCGATTCTGGCACACTTTCCTCTCAAATCCATCTGCTTCCTGGATTTGTATCCAGGTTGATGTAGGCCTGACTCAATGGTGACCTCAGGGTTGCTGCACTGAATAACTCTCGGGAATGCCATTGTGCAGTGCAAGGTCTGCGTAGCCAAAAGTGGTGATCCTGGGACCCCCCATTCTCTTCACTCAGAAGGAGGATAACCCCCTCTTTCCTGATCTCCACCCACCCCTGGCTCTCCGGGTAGACAGGAAGCCCCTCAAAAGTGCCCATTGGAAGGCTGGCTTGGAGAGGGTGGGTTGTTCTCTGCTTGCTGCTGAGAAATGCAGCCTTGAAAGTCTCCATGCTGTATCTCTTGTCATGGCCCTGTGCTCTGGGGGACAGTGTGGATAATTTGGTCACCCACTCACTCACCCACCCGCCCACTCGCTCACTCAGCCCAGGTGGCAGTGCCAGCTGCTGTGGCAGCCCTCCATCCATCCTCGTCATTCAGGGGCCTCTGAAAGTACGCCTGTCAGTATAATGCACAGCCTGTTGAGGGGAAGTGACATTTTGAGTAGTGGACGCTCTTCCAGGAGCATTCATCCTAGGTCAGTCTCATGATAAATAAATACATTTGATGTTTGGAGTCAGCAGGCAGGATACAGTGACCGAAATGCCGGCACAGATGCACATAGCATGAGGCTGAGTTGATGGGGTGGAGGTGGGATGTGAGAGAAAGGGGGAGAGGGAAGGCTCTGAGAGCAGATTTGGGGGAGAATTTATCTCCCTTCTTCCTGGCACCTCTAGGGAAAACAGGAAACAAAGGAAGCTTCAATTTCCCTTTATCTGTGAACCACAAGAGGGTCCTTTTTTCCCATCACCCCTTCTGCTCCTCACCTATCCTTCTTCCCAAAAAGAACCGTGGTCCCTGTGTCTTAATTACCCCTAACAGTGCCCTAAACAAAGTATTTATAAGGCTCACTGCGTTTGTCTTCCCGTTCCTATTAATAAAGTCTGGGGATGGAGGGAAGAAATATGGGCGGGTGACAGGGTTTTTAATGGTGCCTCACCTTAAATGCATTTTAAAATATGTAAATCAATAAAAAAATTATTTGTAATAGCAGCTTAAGAGTGCTGGTTAGCCTAGCGCGGAGTGAAATGCATGCTACAAGCCCTATTACCATACATCCTGGGAGCTGTAGTTAGGATTAATCTGTCAAAGGGGATGGTTTAGTGTTGATGAATATGACATGTGACCATTAACGATGTTGATTTTATCTCCCGAGATTAGCATGATTTACTTCGGATGGATAATAATGTCATTTGCTTGATGCAGTAGATCTGTTTACGAGCTGATTAAATTGTAAGGCCTTGCCTCATTTCATGCTATTTGGTTTACAGCTTCATTACCACAATCACAAAAGCTGGGGAAATGTCCCACATTCCATGTCACAATAAATCACTGCTTCACGTTGCTGGGATGGATTTTAGCAGTTCTGCCCAGCACGGACCATTCTCAGCTCCCTACTAATCTGTGATCCAGAATACATTAGGGGAATCTTCAGGAACACTGGCATGAGAGGGGGCAAGAATCCTCTCGGATCTTTTAATTGAGATTAAGGAAGTCCTGGAGTAATTAGCTGTAACAAATTAGCTTATTATTTAGAACAGTGAAGTCACTGTTTTTGTTGCAGGGATGATTACCATAAATACGCAGAAAAGTGACACCCAAGGAACCAGAAGGATGCTCCCAAGCAAATTTCATTTTCACCCCATTATCCTTTGCTCTGGGAGAGGGGCGATCTGAATGCAAGGTGTGTAGGGCATCTGTGCATTAGACGCCGTGCTTCTTTAAAGTGGAGTGGGGGGGTGTGCACCACGCACCCACAGCACAACACCAGCCACCTCGGAACCTCGGGGTGGGATGTGCTGAAGCAGAGGGAAGAGTGCAGGGCACCCGGGTGGGAAGAGAAATGTGTAAACCACAGACCTGTTCACTGCACACCAGCTCTGTATCCAGAGTGGCCTGGCAGCAGGATTTTCTACTCTGTGCCTGGGGGAGAAGGAGGGGGCACATGAGATGGAAAAGACAGGGCCGTTTACCCCTCAAGAAGCTGGGGAGGCAGAAAACACAGGCTGAAACAACTGTGTCCATTTCTAATAACGCCTAAGAGTTTTTGAGTTCTTACCAACTGCCAGGACCTGTTCTCACCACGGATACCAATACCACCCCATGAGGTTGGTATTATTATTCTCGTCCCATGTTATAGATGAGGAAACTGAGGCTTTGGGGGTGAGGGTAGGTTGAATGATGTGCCCAAGGTCACAGAGCCAGTCAGGACAGAGTTGGAATTTGAACCAGGTGCCAGAGCCCTGGAGCTTCGCACGGTACCTGTATGCTAAGGTTGCCCTTTTGCTCTGAATAAGGCCATTACAGCAAAGAGGCAAGGGAGCATTTTTAGAACTTTTGCTTGTTACTTCTGAATTGAAGCCTGTGACCCTGATGGGTCCTGTCTGCAAAAGATTTAGGATCAACAGTAATCAGAGCACTGAGGCCAGGTCTTAAATAGGAACTTTAGTAAGATTTTGTGATGAGCAAAATTACAGAAGACGTTAAGACTATACTTCCTCAAGGCCAGGCCTTTGGAAATAAAAAGCAGTCATTTCAATGGGCACAGGTGGTCTCTCACTGCTTCTTAGCTGAGCACCTCCCTAGGACAGTAATGGGTAAAGGGGAGAAATTGTGGACCTCTGATAGTTCTGCAGAAGAGGTCTGAACTTGAGATGTGGTCCTCCAGTGCCTGCATCCCTTAACCAGAGTTCATCACCGTCCCGTTATGGCAGAGGCCACTTGGCCCTCCAATCTCCATTCTCCTTTTTTCCTGTCCTAGAGCCCTAATATATAATTGATTTTAACAAAATACATTTCCCAGTCTCTTTTGCAGCTAGATGAGCCATAGGACTAATATGGCAGCCATTTATTAAGCATTTATTCTGAGCCAGGCCCTGCTAAGTGTTGGTTGGGATAAAGACACCTAAGGTGCGAACACTGTCCTCAGCACTGTCCTCAGACAACCAGGCTACTAGTCTGTCTGTCATTCATTGACCTGGCAATCTGTCGAGTGCTTAATTGATCTATCAGTCAGTCAGCGTGTCAGCTACTTGATCAATGGCCGGACCTTTGCCCTGTCAGGCATTGGTCCTAGTATTGAACTCTCAGGGTGCATAGAGAGGGGACTTTGGCCACAGACCTGGGATGTGTAGAATTTGATGCCAGGCATAGGGATAAACCCCCAAGAAATTAACATACCCTAATCTTACACAAAAATTAACTACAGACTTAAATATAAGACTTGACAGCATAAAGCTCTTAGAAGTAAACATAAGGACAAACACACACACACAGACACACACACAGACACAGACACCATGGAATATTATTCAGCTATAAAAAAGAAGTAAATCCTGTTATTTGCAACAACACGGATGAACCTGGAGAACATTATGCTGAGTGAAATAAGCCAGACACAAAGGACGAGCACTACATGATACCACATATATCAATCTAAAATAGTCAAACTCATAGAAGGAAAGAATAGAATGGTGGTTGCCTGGGACGGAGTGGCGGGGGAGTGGAGGAAATGAGATGTTGGTCAAAGCATATAAGCTTAAAGCTATAAGATGAATAAGGTCTGGGAATCTTGTATACAGCATGGCGATTATAGTCAATAATACTGTATTGTACACTTGAAATTTGCTAAGAGTAGATCTTAAGTGTTTTTACCACACACACACATGCGCGCACGCGCGCGCACGCACGGTAACTATGTGAGGTAATGGATGTGTTAACTAACTTGATTGTGGTGAGCATTTCACAGTGTACCCCAGTCAGTAATGCTCTGGCTGTGCAGCTGTGCTCACCTCACTACCAAGCCCCGCTAACCTGCCGCCTAGTTGGGGATCCTGGCTCTGGAGGCAAGTCCCCTCGGAGGTCTCTTGTCACCCCTGGATATGGTGCTTCTAACCACCTCCCCATCCCCGGTCCCCTGGGTCTGCCTCTTTGTCACAGGCTTCTCCTGTGACCCTCGTCCCTCTGGCAAAAGATATGGAAGCAACCTAAGTGTCCATCAACAGATGACTGGATGAAGAAGATGTGGTAAATGTAGATATAAACAATGGACTATTACTCAGCCCTAAACAGAATAAAATCCCACCGTTTCCAATGATGTGGATGGACCTCGAGAGTATTATACTTAGTGAAATAAGTCAGAGAAAGACAAATACTCTGTGTTATTATTTATATGTGGGATCTAAAAAAATAAAACAAGTGAATGTATATAACAAAACAGAAAGAGACTCACAGATATAGAGAAGAAACTAGTGGTTACCCCTGAGAAGGAAGCGGGGAGGAGCAAGATAAGGGTATGGGATTAAGAGACACAAACTACTATGTATAAAATAAACAAACAGGGCTTCCCTGGTGGCGCAGTGGTTGAGGGTCCGCCTGCCGATGCAGGGGACGCGGGTTCGTGCCCCGGTCCGGGAGGATCCCACATGCCGCGGAGCGGCTGGGCCCGTGAGCCATGGCCGCTGAGCCTGTGTGTCTGGAGCCTGTGCTCCGCAGTGGGAGAGGCCACAACAGTGAGAGGCCCGCGTACCGCAAAATAGATAAATAAATAAATAAACAAACAACAAGGGTATATCGTACAACACGGGGAAATATAGCCATTATTTTGTAATAACTTTAAATGGAGTATAGTCTATAAAATGACTGAATCAAAATGTTGTACACCTGAAACTAATATAATATTATACATCAAGTATACTTCAATTTAAAAAATTAAAAAGGAAAAAAACAAAATACTATTGGCAAAGTGACTGTTCCTCCTAGGCCTTCCTCAAGAGTCTCAGGTTCCACCTTTAGTCCAATTTTCTTCTTCTCGTCTCTCCCAGGGTCCATATCCCTCACACCCCAGGTTTTAGCCCTCTCTTCTGCTAACTACTCACAAATGTACATCTCCAGCCCTGACCTCCTGCAGGCGTGAGAAACTCAACCTGTACAAAACGTACACTCTGTATCCCCCTGCCAAAGCCTGCTCCCCTTCAGGATTTCTTCCAGGTATCCAGATGTGGCCGACTCCTGGTTAGGCTTCCATCCCCAATCTATTCTCCCCTTGTTCCTTGCACACAGCCACCCGCAGGGCAGAAACGACATTTCACAGCCTCCCGTGAAGCTGGGTGTGGCCAGGTGACTATTAGCAACTTCTTTCTCACTTGTTCCAAGGGACATTGCTTGCCCTGGACTTCCCTCCTCTCCCCTTCCCCTGGGTGGGAATAGTGCCCATATCTAATCACACCAATGAGCACAATATCCTAGGGGATGAAGGAACACTAAGATGGAAGGCATTTGGGTCGCTGAATGATGTCATGGAGCACAGCAGCCTTACCAGCACAGATACCAGAGACCCGAGAGAAACTTCCATCTCATTTAAGTCACTGTACTGGGGGCGGGGGTAGGTCTCTTTGATACCGCAGTGTAGCCCAGTGCCCTAGGCCAAGACCTCAGGATCATATTTGCCTTTCCTCTCTCCTTTCCAGCCCCTGCCCTTCACTGAGTCCAGTCCATCGTACCTCCTCGCCAACCCCTGGGACTGTTCTGTTCTTGCTTTGTCTGTCCTGCAGCCTCTCCCCTGCTTCCAGCTGTCACCTTCTCCTGTCCGAACCACCTGATGTCTTGGTCTCTTTATCTCCAGTCTCACTGTTCTATCCCATAATGGTACTCCTCTGCTCAAAGACCTCTGATGGCTCCCCATTGCTTAGCGAAGAACAGGACGCCATCTGTTCCTATCACATTCCCACCCACTCCCCCTGCCACAGCTGCATCCCTACCAAACACCCTCATGGGCCGTCCTGCCTCCATGTCTTTGACCCTGCTCATCCCTCCTCCTGGTTTCCCAAATCCCCCATTTTCCAGCCATGAAATGCCTATTCATTGTCCAAGCCCAGATCAAGTGCTGCCTCTTCCCCCATGATTTCAGCATCCTCCTATTGGAATTAATCCTGTGCCTCCAGCGATCATAGCCCTTGTCACACGCCTTAAGGCAGCAACTTTTCTGTAACCTAGTAAATTGGACAGTAAGTTATTTGAGGGCAGACACCATGTCCTAGTCGTCTTCCCACTACCTCCATGCCTAAGAGAACGCTGTGTATGCAGCAGGTACTCATGATGTGCTTGCCACTGAACGCTCACTTTCTATGTTTGGCTGCGCAGCTCGGACTGGGCAGTAGCTTTGCCACAGGTGACCAAGGTTGTCTTTCCTCTCCTCTTGGGGACTTCCCCAGGGAACCCCAAGGGAGGCAAGAGGGGCTGCCTTTCCCATATTTCCCTGAGGGCTGGGGAAGGAAGCCACTGTGGACTTTCTGTCAGCTCTGAGAGCAGCACCTGTCAGTTGAAGTACACAGGTTTTAAGGCATGGGGCTTTAAGTGAGACAGCTCTGGCCTTCAGCTCACCACTTGTTAGCTGTGTGACTTCAGGCGTGTTACCTAACCTCTCTGAATCTTAATTTTCTCTTTTTAAACATGAGATTAATATAGTACTTATCTCCTAGAGATCTTGTAGGGATCAAAAAAGATAATATAAAGAAATATAAAGCTCTTGGCACAAGGAAAATGCTCACTAAATGATAATAATCGTAATAATCCATTTCTTTCCTATGGTCCGAGATTCTGCTTGGTGAGAGGGGACCAGGGAAGGCTCCACCCTAGGCCTAGCCCACTGGAATCCTTGCTGTTGGATGGAGTTTCCCTATGGACAAAAGTCAGAGAATGTGCATTGTCACAATGGTCTTGGTCCCAGCTGGGCAGTTTGCTGGGTGCTCCCAGAAGGTGGAGAGGGAGTGGGGCTGGTATCTCATGGGGCTGGAGGGAGGGGCCAGCTGCCTGTGACTAACCCCAAAGGGAAAGGGTTAAACCAGATCTGGCTGGCATCAATAGCTAAGGGTCCAATGGCAGGGGTATAGAGCAGCAGGATGCTGAGGCTTCTAGGCGGCCAGGGGCCCTCACATCAGGTGGGCTGCCAGAATGGTGTAAAGGATCTGGATCCCAGCTGACCAAGCCTGGGTTCTAGGACAGGGAAGGTGCTGAGGGCAGCTGGAAGACAGCCTGCATACAGTGGGGTCAGAGAGGAGGCTACATTCTCCCTAATTATCCCTACACTAAGCCTGGGGGCAGCAGACCACATCCAAATCCTCCTCACTGACTGGGAGGAAGATCCTCGCTTCCCACGGACTCGGGGCCCAGGCTGCTGGGTGTGCAGGTTGCAGCTATTTGAGTAGGAGTAGAATAAGTGGGTCCAGGGTGTGCTGGTAAATGCTTAATAAACAGCTCTCTGGTGGGGGGAAAGCCTTCACTTAGAGTGTTTGCCAATTGCTGTGGTGTAAATACTCCCACCATGGCTGATTTCAAGCTATCATCATAACATCATAGAATGACGAGGTAGGAAGAGATGTGCACAGTTGGCTCTTGTGAGCCAGTATGAGCTGATTCCAACACACTACTAGGTGGGGCCTGACACCTGCATTAGGCTTAGGTAGGTTTATGTGCCTTCAGTGTACAGAGAGGTAAAGGCCACTATGCAGTGGTGAAAAGCACAAAAATAATGACCCTGGAGTCCAGTAGCCTATAACACAATCCCAGCTCTGTCACTTCCTAGCTGTGTGGTTTTGGGCAAATAATTTTACCTCTCTGTGCCTCAGTTTCCTCCTCCACAAAG
The DNA here is from genome assembly GCF_000442215.2 of Lipotes vexillifer. Lineage (NCBI taxonomy): Eukaryota > Metazoa > Chordata > Mammalia > Artiodactyla > Lipotidae > Lipotes > Lipotes vexillifer. The sequence continues at coordinate 1,379,195 of NW_006795130.1, read as the reverse complement.
TGGGGCCAGTGATAGTGCCCACTTCATAGAGTTATTGTGAAGGTTGCACAGGTTAATACCGGCCTGTAGTAGGTTGACATAAATGTTATTTGTTACAGTTAATCACACAGAGTAGTTGGAATGTAGCCATGGTCAGAAAAATTTAGAAAGGAAAACCCAGAGTCCCTCAGTGTGTTTCCCAAGGGCATGCTCTTTTTATATTTAAAATCTTGGATTTCCTTCAATATCAAGGATTTAAAATCTGCAGGCCCATGAACCCCCTGAAATTATTTTTCCAATGTTGAGTATATGGGCCATTGCTTTTATCTATTGGATTCAAAAAAAAAAAAAAAAAAAAAAAAGGCTATGGTTTCTGCATCCTTCCCTCAACCCACAAAAGGCTTAAGAACTAGTGATGTGGAAGGTATAGAATTCCCACACCATAGGAATCGCCCCTGGAGGATGTGGGGGAGAGTTGTTTATAAAGCGCGTGAAAGAAAAACGGCAGAGACACAGAGACACATGCAAAGAAGTTAGCCGAGAACTCTGAAATCTTTCTCCCTTTTTGAGACCTAAGGCCGAGGAAGCTTCCAGCAACAGGGCAACCAAACTGCTCACATTCATGGATTCCCTGTTCCTGCTTTCTCCTTACCCCTTTCAGTCTTAGGAGTCTCCCTAAGTCTTCCCTTTTCCGAATCTGCTCCCCCTGCACCCCACTGCCGCCTCCACTCCCCAGGACCCGGCATAGGTGTGTCCCAAGGGCCGGTGTGGGTGTATGGAGGCATGATTAGAACTCACTTGAGGGTCGCTATGATTCAGTGATAACGTTTGTGTTCTTTTAGGTTGTGTCTTGTTTCTTTTACCTTTCTGTAGTTACCTTGTAATTATTTAAGGTAAGGTTAGTGCAAAGTTGATTTAGCATTGGTCTGCCTCTGTTTTGAGTTGGAGGCTGTATTCAGTTTTTTTCCAATAACATGGAAGGGGGTGGGAGGTAGGTTTACAATGCTACTCCCTTTCATCCCATGAGATTTTATTTTCGTTGTTCTTTTTTCAAAGATGATCGGTCCCTTCTTCCTGGCTTGGTGCTGTGTGTGGGGTGCATGGCGAAAATGAACAGGTCCCTAACCAAAGATCTTTATAGGGATAAAAATTACTTTTTGACAAATCCCACTCTAAATCATTGCAGTATACGACTCCAGGCATCTAAGAGGAACAAGAACTACAACTTTTGAGGACTTAGCAAGTGCCACCCCTGCTCACTTCATCAACAAGAATCTGTGGTTTAGCGGTGCAAGTCACCAACCAGTGACCCTCTGGAAGGCCACCAACAAGAGAGCTCTCTCCTGACTCCAGTTCTGGGTAACCCCTTCTGCGGATTGCAGAGGAGTCTGCTAATGTCCTACCCCAACTCCCACCCTTCTTGCTCCCCTGAGTAACAGAACACTGAATTGATTTGAGGCAGCAGTGTGCCCAGCTAAACATTACATTTCCCAGCCTCCCTTGCAGCTAAGAGTGGCCATGTGACTAGGTTCTGCCCAATGAGGTATAAGCTGAGGAGTTGTCTGTGGATTCCAGAAAGACTCATTAAAAGGGAGGGACCCTTTTACCTCTTTTCACTCCTCCTTCCTGTTGTCTGGAATGAGGTGATGGTAGCTGAGCTCCAGCAGCCATTTTGGACTCAGAGATGACGTGAGGATGAAAGCTTCCTGGTTGGGCTGGCGCAGAGGAACGCGGAGGACCCTGGGTGCCTGATGCCCAAAGGCCATTCTTAGCCTGGACCATTCACCTCCAGACTGAGAGAAGAGAACATTTATCTTCTTTAAGCCATTCTTTAAGGGTCTTTGTTATTGTCAGCAAACGCAATTTCTAACTGATGCATGGAAGCTCGCCAGGCCTCGTTTTGTGCCAGGGGCAAAGACCTCCAAGCCCACTGCTCCTTCTCCTCCTCCTCTCTTTGGAAGAATCATCCTGTCCAAGAGGGCCCAATTCTTTTGCATATTTCCTCCCTTCTGTCTTTTGTTTTCCTCTTTCTTCCCCAACCCTGCCCCGCCACTTTCCTTCCCTTTCCCGCCTTCTCTCCAACACTTATTGAACATCTACTAGGTTCCCGGTACGAAGCTAGCTGCCAGGACTAGGAATAGGTATAGGAGACAGTCCCTCCTCCCCAGTGCCTCAGAGTCCAGGCTGGGAGGAAAATGTAAAGCCAGTATGATGGGATGGACAGGTGCTACAGGAGCAAAGAGAAGGGCATTGGATCTAATGGGAAGGACCTGGGGGGCTTCCCGGAGGAGGTGACACTGGCCGGAGATTTGAAGCAGGAGTTTTGAGTTGCTGGTACTTAGGAAAATAAGGTACAGGGCAAAGATTCCAGGCACAGGGACTAGCACAGTGGAGTACAGTGGTTAAGGACTCCAGTGCTGGAGCACAGACATGTGACTTCTCTCTAGTCCTCAGTTTCTTCACCTGTAAAAGGAGGATAGTAGTATAGCAGTAGTAATAGGACTAGATGAGTGCCTGGAAGTGAGCGTGAAATGCATGCTACTTATTAACGTTATTAGTGTTGGTAAATGTGCTGCCCATGGTGTGTGTAGACAAATAAGTTTTGGAGACAAGTTTCACAGAGGCCATAAGTGGCTTGTCCATGGTCACACAACTATGAAGAGGCACCACTCAAACCCTGGGGTCCTTATCCCTAGTCCAGTGGCCTTTATGTGTCTACCCTCTGCCATTGCATTAAGTTCTGAGGGAATGCAAAGTGAGGGAAAGTGTGTGTGTGTGTGTGTGTGTGTGTGTGTGTGTGTGTGTGTGTGTGTGAGAGAGAGAGAAACCTGGAGGGCTTCCTGAAAATGAGTCTTGAGAAAGTTCTGAAGGATGGGGAAGGAGGAAGACATTCCAGGGAAGAAGTGTATGATGAGCATAATCAAGCAAGGTGTTGGGGGGCTAGCTGGCTGGAAGAGGGTCTGGACTGTGAAGACTGGTGAGACACAGGGTAGAACAGGCACAGAGAGGCCAGGTCTTTGAAGATGAACCATGGTTATAGGCACCCTGATGGCCAGATAGTAGACTGAGAATTTGAACCAGTGAACCACAGGGAACCACAGTTAGTTCTTGAGCAAGGGGGCTGGTCATAATGAAACAACACTTTGGGAAGAGAAGAAGGAAAGAAATCTGTCTTTACTAAGAGCCAGTATGGGCCAGACAGTAGGTAGGGAATTTTCACACTAATGATTTCCTTTGAGCGTCACAACAACCCTCTTAGGTGGGTATCCATATCTCCATTTTACAGATGAGAAAACTGAGGCCCAGATAAACTGAGTGATAGAGTTGAGCCAGTGGTGGAGCTAGAGTTCGATTTAGAACAGCCTAACCCCAAATTTGTGCTCTTTGCACTGTACCATGTGGCTTTAAGCTGTTCTCTCAGAACGCCCCTTGTGCTGTGGGTGTCCCATCAGGCGCTGCTGCTTCACCAGGGGCTCAAGAGTCTTTCTGCAGCCCAGACAGCCCCTGGGCAAACCCCAGGGTCACACTGGGCAGAGAGAGATCAGTACCCCCAGGACTTTGGGGGATCTCCAGCGCAGGGTAGGGTGAAGTGCTGGGGCTCTGGGTCTGATAGAAATGAGTTCAAATCCCAGCTTTGCTGTGCACTATCTGAACTTAAGCCTCAACTAAGGGGGGCAGCGGGATGAGCCCTAGATTGGGAGCCTGGCTGGAAGTGATGAACATCTGAGGAAGTGAAATGATAAGATGTCTGTATTCACTTCAAATCAATGGGTTGGGGGAGGCAAGAAGGAGGGGGCAGAGAGGAAACAAGATTGGTCATGAGTTGATAACTGTTGAGGCTGGGTGATGGGTTTGTGGGTGTCTAGTATACCATTCCCTCTACCTTTGTGTATGTTTGAAAATCTCCATGATAAAAAGTAAAATAATAATAACAACGCTGAGAACTTAAAAAGAAAACAGTTATGTCCACCACACTCTCTCCCAGCTGAATCAGAATCTCTGCCTCCCAGGCATTGTTATGCTTTAAAATTGCCTCAGGTGAGAGCAGCCAAGGTGAGAATCTCTGCATAGACTTCATCACTCACTAGCTGTGTAACCTCAAGCTAGTATCCTTCCCCTGCTAAGCCTCAGTTTTCTCATCTGTAAAACAGGGGTAAGGCTTCTAACAACCTCATGGAATTGTTGTGAGGTTTAAATGGATAATACAGGATAGTATGGGTTGGGCCTAACAGAGTGAGCAGGTCAGCCTGCAGCTTTGCAGTCACTCTGAGCACCACCAAGCCTCTAGCCATAGCATTACAGATGAGGAACCGTAAGGCAATATGTGCAGAAGAGGCCATCAGATGGCCTCGCAGGGACAGGCCTCACCTTCTGGGCAACTCTTACACGTTTTCCAAAGCACAGGGAGTTCATCAACTAGAAGGTTTTTTCGTCTGCCTTTCCTTATTGCTTAAAGACCACTCAGCACAGACACCAGGGTCACTCAGTGTCACTGCCAGAGGTAGAGATTGGGGCGGCGCTTGAGTGGAGGGAAAAGCTTGGGCTCTCTCTGTTGGCCTTGCCACTGGCTTCCAGGACTTGGCCTCAGTTTCTCCATCTGTGTCAGGGGTGAGTAAAGAGATGGGCAGCCCTTGGCAAGGGGTATAGTAGGAAATAGAGAGTGAGAATGAATGAATGCATGAATGTCTGGGGATCACTTCACTATGACAGACAAAGTGACCTGTCGGAGCCTTGATGAGGTCAGTGGGAGCTCCCCAGGATGCGGAGGGGCCCTTGACACGTGGGCTAACTCCTCTGGGGTAGAAAAAGAGAGCACGGGGAACACAACAGCAGAAGCTAGTGCAGGTGGAGAAGCGCGGAGGACATGGTTCGCAGCAGGAGAGGAGCAAGGAACTAACTACCAGGAGGGAGCTCCGGGACACCGCTTCGAAAACCGTGCGAAGGTGGAGGCGTGGGGTCTCGGGCTGACCACCCAGCCGGCGTCCCGCGCGCTGGCCAGCGTTCCGGGTCTCTTGCCCGCTCCTCTGGACTCCGCATCGCCGCCTGGCGGACACGCCGCGCTCCGCTCGGGCTTCGGCGGCAGCGGGCCGGCGTGCGGAAGATCCCGCGGCAGTTCAAGAGACAGCGGGAGAGCCGGGGGCGCGGAGCGAGGATGGGGCGTCTGTTCCCCGAGCGGGGTCGCGCCTGGTCTGGACCTGCAGCACACACTGGCACCCTCTCCTCACTAACCCGGCGCCGGGGGTGACTCAGCTCCGTCTCACACGTCGGGGAACGCTTTCTTCCCCCAACCTCCAGCCCCCAGCTCCAGAATTTTACTGCCTCTGAGGAGATTCTCCGGGAAGGCGGTCTCTTTAAAATTTCAAGGCGTTTTGGGTTTGATTTTTGTTAATAAAATATCGAGACTGGGCGTGAAGGCACGAGCGTGCCCAGTTCGTCTCCGTGCCGGTCCCAGACCTGAAATTCCAGGGCTGGGGAAGTTCTAGGTCCTTCCCTCCCAAGTGGGTCCCGGCGGGCAAGGTGTGGTGGTCCTGCCCGAAGACTCGAGGCAAAGGAGAGCGAAGCGTGTGGGTCGGAGTGGCCAGGAGCGTGGGGCTGGTGCTGGTGAGGGGTGAGCAAGGGCCTGGTTTTCATGTCACAAGCCGTGGACACTGGAGTCCTCGGGACTCGGGCCGCACCACCTCCTCGAATGTCCTCCCATCCCATGGCGGGGGTATCTGTCCGAGAGCCTGCGGGTGACAAGTCACTCCATCGGCCGAGGTTCACAATAAGCTAGACCCAGCTAGGCCCAGCCCAGCCTCTCTTACCCGGACCAGAGTGGAAGCAAGACGGCGTCGTCCCGGGTGCAGTGCGGGCAGGCGGCTCGGAGGCGCGGGAGGCTGCCCCCTCCGGGTAGGCGACGCAAAGCCTGTCTTCCTTTACCCAGTCCTCTCCAGGAGGAGGCCTAGGAGCTCCCCGCGGCGTCCCGGAGGCCGCCGGGCCTGCTTTGCGTTCAACCCGGGAAAAGGCCCCGCAGGCGTGAGGCTGACGCTGGGAGGAGAGTGTAAAAATCTCAGAGTCACCAACCCTCGAGCAAATGGCGGCGGGGGCCGCGCGGCTGACTGACCGAAGTCTGAGGCCGAGGGCGGCCTCTGCGCGGCGGTGAGCTTCCCGAGGCAGCAGGGGGAGCTTGACGCCGAGGGACACCGGTGGCTCGGAGAACCATGAACGGCCTGACCCTGGGGAGAGAAGGGTTCTGGGCGCGCGCTCAGCGCCGCGACTCCAGGATCCCGGGATCCCAGGAAAGGCGAGCTCTGGACCCAGACCTCCCGCGGACCCGGCGGGGCGAGCGTCCAAACAACCAGAGACCAGGACTTGCGCCCGGGCCTGGAGTATGAGTGTGTGTGTGATCGCGGGTGGGGGGTGGGGGTGGCCTTGGACACCCGCCCCCCCCTCCCAAAAAAATTAGACATCGTCTCTGCCTGGTTCCATGGGCGCTTCAGGCAGCTCCGTCCTGCCGCTCAAGCTGGGGAGAAGGGAGCGGTGCGCCCCGCGGGGATCCGCGCCCGGACGGAGAGTTCCGCCGCGCCCTTGCGGAGCTGAGCTCGCAACCCAGACGGCCGTCGGCGTCCACCTGGTCGCCCCAGCGAGGCCGACAATGGGCGCCAGGACCCTCGCGGGGCCGAACTGGAAGGGGCTTCCGGGTCCCGGGCCCGGGCGCGCTCTCCTGCGGCGCAGACTGGGATAAAGCGCAGACTGCAGAGAAATCGGGATGCGGAAAAGCAGCCGCGGCGCCGGCCTGACGCGGGTCCCGACTCCGGAGAGAGGAAGCAGTCCCGGGGGGGAGGGTGGTGGCTGGAGGGGGTCGGCTGGTGGCCGCCTTTGGCCCTCCGCAGCCAGAAGAAGAAAAGGAAAGCGAACTCACTTCCCCCCTAGGGACAAGAGGGACAAGAGGGACAAGAGGGCTCCGGCGCGCTCTCCTCCCCAGGCCTGGGAAACAGGTTCCCAAGCGCCCTCCGACCCGCAATCTATCCCGGCTGCCCGCCCGGAACGGGGGATGCTTGGAAAGCCAAGAGGGGGACAGCGGGTAGCGGCATCTCCTACGGGCCGAGGCCGAGCGGGCGAGTCCCGACCTGCACCGCTCTGCACAAAACGAAACCCAAACTCCCGAAAATCTCAGTAGGGAAAAATTTTTAAATCCTTTTCTTTTCTTTCACTTTTAACAAACCAGCTGCTGGGAGAAAAATTAAAAACGAAATTAGCGATAGCTAAGGACACTATCTTTGCACATTGTGAAATCCCCTTTAAAAATATTTTCCCCAAGGCCAAACCCACGACTGGCCAGCCCGTCTGAAGCCTTTGCCTCTTCCTGAAAATCACAACCAAACAATCGGAAATGCGGCCACAGTCCTGGGAAGAATGAGTAGCCATGAGGCCAATGAGGCCGAAACTGCCATGCTCTTCTTTCTCTTTAACCAAAAATAAAAAAAGATAATAAGAAGAAGTAAAACCTTTTAATACATCAAATATACGGAATTTTAATCTTTAAAGCGATACATTGTCTATTATTTTAGTACATGACGTAAACCTTACTTGTCCCCTTCTCAGCGGGTGGACTTAAAAATTAAAAATAGTTAAGTGTTCCTTTTAAAGAACAAAATAAGGCAAATGAGGTTTTGGAATAGAATTGTTTTTTCCTTTTTTTTTTTTCTTCCAGACTACATACAAAAAAATATCCATTCTCTTTCGATGGTATACACCTTAAAAATAATTGCAATTTGAAATCAGAGCTGACAAATTGTGACTTGTTTTTTTTTTTTTCATTTTTTGTAACAAACATGCAGGTAAATTTGTTTCAATCAGACATTAAATAAGAGCGTACAATACAACCATAGCAATTTTAAAGTAACATTAAAGAGAAGACCTCTAGTTCTGTGGCGGTTTTGTATTTATTTATAATCTACAAGGGACGGGAGGGTTTGTTTTCCACATTTTTACCCTCAAGGTTTAATTTTTTCCCCCTCTTCCTTTTTACCTACGGAGCTCAAACTAAGTAATGCACTTTTGAACCACGGGTCCGCTTGGAGCTAACATAAATAAATACCAGTGTCCACCGATGCAGTCCTCAAATGAACACTTTCTCAATTTTCCTTTTTTTTCTATAAAAAGTCAAATGATATTTTTTCAACTTTTATAAAGTTTGGGTGGGGAGATGAGAGATGGGGAAAAGGGGAGTGAGTTTCCCACCGGGTCTCGGTCGCTGTTTCGGGTAGATAGATACGGTATATATATATTTTTTCCTTTTCTGGCCCGGGTGATCCCCACGCGCGGGTGACAGTAGCCTCTGCCCTGTTCCCGCCCCTCCCTCGGCTCTTCCGCACTCCCCAGTTCTTTTCTTTCCCTCGACAGCCCTCCCGACCGTCCTCACTGGTACCCCAGCGCGGAGGCCGTGGTCAGTCTCTGTCCGTAGAGGGCGTAGGGGGAGTAGTAGGGTCCGGTGGCGGCGGGCACGGGCACGGGAGCGCCGGGCGTGGGGAGCGGGCTCTTGGAGTAGGGGTGGTAGCGGCTGCTGAGTCCCAGCGCGTGGTGAGGGCTGCGCAGCGCCAGCGTCCCGGGGCTGCCCGGGGCGCCCGACGTGGGGATGTGCATGTGGCAAGCCATGGCGGCCGCTGCAGCGCTGGCCAGAGACGAAGAGCTGGGGTAGCCCGACAGCAGTTTGTCTGTCCCGGGGAAGGCCGTATGGGTCCGCAAGTGGCTCAGCAGCTCTTCGGACGTAGCGAAGCGCTTGTCGCAAGGCCCGTTGGCCGACACCCAGTTGCAGATGTGGGGGAGTGGGTCGTTAGGGAGCATGAAGCCGTAGGGGTAGAGGGGGTGGCCGGCCAGAGAGGGCGGTGTGGCGCCGGCAGCCGCGGCAGCGGTTAGCGATGAGTGCACGCCGTGCAGAGGGTGCGTGGGATACACCAGCGGGTATCCGGACTTGAGAGCCGCAGCCGCCGCGGCTGGATCGTGAGCGCACGACGCGCTGGCTGCCGCCGCCCCAGCCAGGTGGCTGGCGCAGTGGTAGCTGAGGCAGTACGGGTCCCGGCACAAACTGGCTGTCATCACGGACGGCGGCGACGCTCCGGCCAAGGGGCTCGAGCCGGCGGGCTTACTGCAGCCCCGAGAGCCCGCCGGCGCCCCCACTAGGCTGCCCGGCTTGGTGGGGTCGAGCGCCACCCCGTGTGGCAGGAACTGGGGCGGGTAGCCGGCGTAGGCCCCAGCCAGGCTGCCTGGGTAGGTCATGCCCGCGGGAGGCAGAGGGAACACTGTCTGGCCCGGCTTGTAGGGCGACACGGGCGCCACCAGCCCAGAGCCCAACACCGAGGAGGAAGTGGGCGCGCTGGGGCCGGAGCCGGAGCCCGATGAGCCGCCACAGTCCGAGCCTAGAGCCTTGCCCCCGGGGCCCCCATCTGGGTGCTGGTTCACGTCCACATTAATCCCGCCGCCACAGCTAATCCGGCCGTGCGCCAACCCCGTGGGTCCCCCTTCGGCCGAGGCGCCCCCGGAGCCCTTGCTGCCGCCACCGCCGCCGCCCGCCTCGGGGTCCTTCTTGTCGTCCTTGCCCTCCGGGCCGCCCCCGGCCGAAGGCAGCATGCCTCCTGGCGAGCAGGCCGAGGCGCTGGAGCTTGGGCTGCCTGTCCTGGGCGTGAATGGCTGGCAGGTGGCGCTCGGTACCCGGAATCCTGACTTCTCCGCCGAAACCCCCCCGCCGCCGCCCCCGCCGCCCCCGCCTCCACCGCCGCCGCCGCCTCCCGGCTCCTTCTTATCCGAGCCGGGTTTGGAGTACGGCTTGAAACTCGACTTGTCCTCCACGCCGATGTCGCTCATCTTGAGGGGGCCCGACTTTGCGTCCTTGTCGCCCCCGGCGCCGCCGCCGGCACCACCCGCGCCTCCCCCGTTGGAGGCGACCGAGGAGAGTTTGGACGAGGGCGAGGGGTCGGGCTTCCCGATCTGCGAGCATGTTTGGGCCAACAGCGCCAGCGGGCTCTTCTTGGCATCAAGCTGCGGGGGTCAGACGTTGGGGGGGGGGCACAAAGAAAGAAGGGGAAACCCTTTAGAATCCTGGCTTCTAGGTTTCAAACGCACCTCCGCCAAGACCCGCAAAGATACTCCCAGCCTCAAGGCGCAATTCTAGGCGACACCCCTTCTACACACACACACATTCTCGCTCTTGAGAAAGGCCACAGCACTCCCCCCCCACCCGCCCGCCATCAGGATCTTTCCTGTCCTCTCTAAGCGATAACTGTATTTTAAAAAAATTGCAAAATGTTTTGGTTTCTGACTCTCTGACCCAGAACTGTAACCCACGCACACACACACACCCCTAATTCGAGTAAGGGTTCGGGTGACTGGCGCCTTAGAGGCTGTGTACAAACACCAGCTTCTGGAGAACCGGAGGACTGGGACTTTGGAACCGTATTTTGGGCTCCCGGGCTCCTATCTTTCAGGCTGAGAATGAGCGGACCTGGGTCAGGGTAGGGGCTTTAATACCAAAGGGAGAAACAAGTTTCGGCTGCCTTGCCTTCTAGTATTCACACCTCATTCTACCTCCTCCTCTCTTTCCACCCTAGTTTTAAGGTGCGGGAGCACTATCCTCTCCTCTCATCCCGGAGCTGAATCACTCCGACCCCCCTCCCCCGATCCAGAGAGAAAGAAATCCTGTGAAGGGGCAGCCAGGGTGGTGGTCCCAGCGCGATCCAACCGCCGCCGCCCGCCTCGGGGTCCTTCTTGTCGTCCTTGCCCTCCGGGCCGCCCCCGGCCGAAGGCAGCATGCCTCCTGGCGAGCAGGCCGAGGCGCTGGAGCTTGGGCTGCCTGTCCTGGGCGTGAATGGCTGGCAGGTGGCGCTCGGTACCCGGAATCCTGACTTCTCCGCCGAAACCCCCCCGCCGCCGCCCCCGCCGCCCCCGCCTCCACCGCCGCCGCCGCCTCCCGGCTCCTTCTTATCCGAGCCGGGTTTGGAGTACGGCTTGAAACTCGACTTGTCCTCCACGCCGATGTCGCTCATCTTGAGGGGGCCCGACTTTGCGTCCTTGTCGCCCCCGGCGCCGCCGCCGGCACCACCCGCGCCTCCCCCGTTGGAGGCGACCGAGGAGAGTTTGGACGAGGGCGAGGGGTCGGGCTTCCCGATCTGCGAGCATGTTTGGGCCAACAGCGCCAGCGGGCTCTTCTTGGCATCAAGCTGCGGGGGTCAGACGTTGGGGGGGGGGCACAAAGAAAGAAGGGGAAACCCTTTAGAATCCTGGCTTCTAGGTTTCAAACGCACCTCCGCCAAGACCCGCAAAGATACTCCCAGCCTCAAGGCGCAATTCTAGGCGACACCCCTTCTACACACACACACATTCTCGCTCTTGAGAAAGGCCACAGCACTCCCCCCCCACCCGCCCGCCATCAGGATCTTTCCTGTCCTCTCTAAGCGATAACTGTATTTTAAAAAAATTGCAAAATGTTTTGGTTTCTGACTCTCTGACCCAGAACTGTAACCCACGCACACACACACACCCCTAATTCGAGTAAGGGTTCGGGTGACTGGCGCCTTAGAGGCTGTGTACAAACACCAGCTTCTGGAGAACCGGAGGACTGGGACTTTGGAACCGTATTTTGGGCTCCCGGGCTCCTATCTTTCAGGCTGAGAATGAGCGGACCTGGGTCAGGGTAGGGGCTTTAATACCAAAGGGAGAAACAAGTTTCGGCTGCCTTGCCTTCTAGTATTCACACCTCATTCTACCTCCTCCTCTCTTTCCACCCTAGTTTTAAGGTGCGGGAGCACTATCCTCTCCTCTCATCCCGGAGCTGAATCACTCCGACCCCCCTCCCCCGATCCAGAGAGAAAGAAATCCTGTGAAGGGGCAGCCAGGGTGGTGGTCCCAGCGCGATCCAGGGATAGGGTCCTTACCTCTATGGGGCTGACGGGAGTGGAAGGCAGGGGCTGCAGGTACTCGGGGTGCAAAATGTGGCCAGTCCGTGCCGTCAGCATCTTCAGCACCTTGATGGGCAAGCGGTTAGCCTGGCGGAGAGGGTCAGAGGGTGGCACGGCGTGCACAAAAGGCTTGGTGCTGCTGGCCGGGGACGAGCCTGGGCCGGGGCCGGAGCCGGAGCTATTTCCAGAGAGCGCGCTGGTCCAGGCAGGGTCCGCGCTGCCGCTGCCGCCGCCGCTGCCGCCGCCGCTGTGCTTACTGCTTCTTAAGGCAGAAAGCGAGGGCGCTGTGCTCATGACCCACCCGCGCGCATGGGAGCAGCGGGGGGAGGGCTCCTGGAGGCGCGGGGCGGGCTCGGGGCTGCGCGCTCGCCGGGGGAGCAGGAGCAGCAGCAGGAGGAGGAGGAGGAGCTGGCGCGGCGATCACGGGCGCCCAGAGCGCCTTCTCGGCGCCTGGAGCCAGAAGCGAATAATCCTGGGTGGCCCGCAGCGGAGCCGTAGCCGAGCGGGAGGAGCCGGCCCGACTGTGGGAGTGCAGAGTGGCTCGCGGTGTCCGCCTCGGGCTGTGCCCCTGCGCTGCGCACTCGCGGCCCGGCGCTAGCGCCTGCGCTGCTCTCCGCGATGTGAGCCGCTGCCTGTCCAGCCTGGGCTCTGGCGAGGAAACTCACTTCAAAAGCAGCTGCACCGAGGGGGAGATTAAAGCCTTTGCCGCCTTCCAATCAAATGGGAGCCCGAGGTGATTGGAGGGTCAAGGGGATGTGACGCGTCCCGCGCCGCTGCCACCGCCGCCGCCGCCGCCGCCGCCAGGACTCTCAGCGCTGGTTTTAATGGGCAGCTCCCTCTTCGCCTCTCCCCCTGCGTGTCCCTCCCCTGGTTTCGCTCGGAGGACAAGCTGGACATTTATTCTACGTTTGCTGTCTGCCGCCTCCCTCTTTTTTCTTCCTCGTCGTCCGTCCTTTTCCCCAGCTGGAGAATAAACTGAAAACCTTCTTTGGCAGGAGGGTGTGTGTGAGGAACAGTTTGGGGGTGTTCAGAAGGAGCACTGGCGGGAGTCTGGACAACAGCCGGACTGTCAACTCCAGGGCCGCACAGGGGGCCCGCACACCAAATATTCTCTCCTCTCCTCCTCAGTGGTAATTGAAATCTGTTGCGGTGCGGCCGCCTGGGTAAGGAAAGGTGGGGAGACGGGTGTTGGAGGAAGTCCGCCCGCCCGCTTTGATTTCTCGAGATTCGGCGGCGGAGAAACCAGAAGCTGGGTGGGCAGCGGAGGCGGTGGAGGCCTGTCTCCGCTCGGTGTGCTAGGCTCCCCGCCCTTCCCGGCCACGTGACGCCCGGGGATGCGCAGATTGGGGCAGAAGCGGGGGTCACATGTTTCCTCTGTTTCACACTCAGCCCCCCCCCATTCTTACTCTCCCCTGCTACCCTCTCTTCTACCCACCCCGCCCCGTTCTTTGGGCATCTCCACCCCTCCATCAATTGTCAATGTTCCTCGACCGCAATCAATCAGTTATTTGTCAGCTCTTGTCAATCCGACGGTGATTTATGTCAGCTTTTGTTGCTGATTACAAGGCGTGTGCGACTGTAAGGCAAAAAGAGAGAGGGAGAGAGAGACGGAGAGGAAGGAAGAGACTGAGGGGGAACTAGAGAAGGGGGAAAGAGGAGCAGCCTCCTGGGATGAGAGGCGGGGGATCTAAGAAAAAGAATGAAAGAGGAGAAAGAGGCGCTCACTGTCAGGAAAATGAATAGTGAGAGTAAAGTGCGCAGGTGCGCCCAGGGCGCTGAGAGGGGTGCGCTGGCCTGGGGTGTGCGCCTCGATCCTCTCAATATCGGAGAGAGAGATACAACCTTCCATCTCTGGGGAATTCCGGTCCTTTGGGGCCGCAGGGTTCCGGGCGGCACAGGGTATCGGAGACGGGCGGTGGCGACGTCTAACACGGGAGAGTCGTCCCCTCCCCGCCCCCGCGCCGGGTAGTCCCTTCAGGGCGTGTAGTGTGCAGTCGTCAGGCTGCCAGCCTGCCGCGGACCCCGCCCTCCGTGGTGACCCGACTCCAAACTCGGAGACTTCTTTCTAAGAGCCACACCACCAACGTAACCTTGAGTCGGGGAGGTCAATGGTGGGGTACCCCCGCCTCAATTTTTTGACACCCGCCCCCCATCGTGGCTAGGGCTGAGAGACTGCGAAGAAGAGGCCTGACCATGGGTCCTTGCACTAGATAACGTTTCAGGCTCACTCAGGCCCCCTCTCCACCCTCCCTCACCCCGCGCCATCCCTGCAGTCTTGGTAGCCGGGGTTACTCCGGGCTGCTCGCTCGAATTTATTGGAACGCTGAGCCGGGACTGACCGGCGCGGGGAGAATGGAGAGAAGGAGTGAGAGAGAGAGATGGGGCAGCTGCCTGTGGGAACACCGGCTCTTCCAGGGAAGCGGAGCGGGACTGCCGCGTTCCCCTCGATTTGCACCGTCACTCTGGCTGTTTGGAAGGAAGAGGGGAGGCGCTGTGCGTGCCTCCGTGTACCTGGATCTGAGTGCAGAAGTGTGTATGAATGCCTGTGCCGCTGTGTGAGTTGTCAGGGCTCTGGGAGCGTCCGGAGCGAGTTCGGGGGTCGCCTCCAAAAACTCGCAGAAACTGGAAGCGGGTGAGAGGAGGACACATCCCCTTCGTAGGAAGGACTTGGAATACTTTGAATATCCCCTCCCCCACTTTTCCGCCTCGGCTCTTCTTTTGTTGTCAAGTCCTTTTGATAAATGGTGGTGCTGGGAGCGCTGGGGAGCCTGGAGCCAGTCTGTACCCGCGCGGGGGGCGGGGGCCGGGCCTGGAGACCCGGTTTCCAGTCGTGCTCAGCCGGCCCTGAGCCCCGTAGGCGCGGAAGTCGGGTCTGGGACCTGCCCTCGGCGTGCTCGCCCTTTCCTCTCTCACCACCCCATTCCTCTCTCCCTCATTTTTGTCTCTGTCTCCCACTCCGAACAGGTACCGAGAACTTTCTGGGGGTGAGTTTTAGAATTTTCTCGTAGGCATTCTTTTTACGCGTTTTAATCTTATCCCTTGATTCTTTAGGTTGGTAGACTTCATGAGATGGTAACTTGTCTAAAGATAATTTGGAGAAGAGGGGAGTGAGGCGCTGTGTATATGGGGAGTTTGTCGGTGTATGTGACCGTGTGTTTAGGTGTAATAACACACCTAAATTCAAGGGGCTTTGCAGTGTCTGCCTGTGCGACAACGGAGGAAGGTGAGTCCGTGAGACGGTGGTGAGGCCACAAGCGAGGTTGTGAAGGTTGTCTGAATAATCTTTGGGGAGCGAGTCCCAGGTGCCCGTTTCTGAGGACGGGACGGTTCTGAGCTGTCTCTGCAGGGCAGGCACTGTGAGGCCGCCTGTATCCTGCGGGTCTGTTGGTGTATGTCTGTGTCACTGGGTGCATGGTTGTCGGTTGTTGGCCCAGATCAACTGCAGATCTCCCAGCCATGGGACCCGTGTCGCAGCGGCCTCCCGGTGAGGCCCGGACACTGAATGCTGGCGGCGTCGGCCAGAGATGCAGGTGACCGCGGGCGTCCCTCCCTACCCCTCGCCCTGCAGTCTCCAGACTCAGTCCATTCCCTCTCCTGTAATTCCAGCAGCTTTCTTTTTACGCCCAGCGGCTGGGGGAACCAGAGAGTGGCCCCAGCGTCCCCCGGAGTGGGCGTGCCGCGGTGTGGTCGCACACGCTCGCGGGCCTGCGCGGTGTAGCGCGGACGTGGGTCTCAGTCCGCGTGCATTCGCTCTTCACAAAATCCGACTCCGAAGGTCCGAGCGCACGGGGGCGCCTAGGGGTCTGCGCGCCCGGGGTTTTTGGTAGGCGCCAGCGTCCGAGCCTGCCCATCTCGAGGGGGAGGCCAAATCCCCGGAGGCCGCGCAGGCCGTGAGGGTAAGGGAGTTATTAATTCCTAGGTCTAATGCCGCCAACCCCCAGCGGCGACTGGCCTGGATGTCCTGCGGATTTTATTTGCACACAATGGAAATGATTTGTTTTCTCTAAAAAAGGAGTGGGCATGGCAGATATTTGAGGAGGGGGTGGGAGCAGAAGGAAGGGGAGAGAGCTGAGGAAAAAAGTTTGAAAATGCCTTGAACTATTCACTGTCGAGATGGCTAATCAGTATTGAGGCCGGAGGGCAGGCGGGCCGCCTTTCACCGCCGCTTCCCTTTCATCTCGGGCTCGGCGGAGGCGCTCAATTAAAAGCCTATCAGTTTGTAAGTAAATCAACGCCTATCAGAGTTGTCACATCAAACAAAACGATTATTATTGCAGCCCGCCTCCCCTATTAATCTCCCTCGAAGATAATCCGCCTGACAGGTCAGGCCCGGCGAGCTGGAAAGCCTGGCCCAGAGCGCCCAAACAGTCCCGGACTGGCGCGCGCCCCTTGGGGCACCCCCTCCCTCCCTTCCGCCCCGCCTCGTGGTCCCGCGGGAGCTGGGAGAGAAAGGGCGAGCGGAGGCCGCTGGACCCAGGCCCGCCCCTCCGGACTGGGAGCCGGGCCCAGATTCGATGGGCTGGTGGGGGACGGTGCCGGGCGGCCCTCGCCTCTTCTGGGACCGGGGGGCGGGTACCAGGCTTGCCAGGACCACAGCCTGGCCTGGTCCCTGGGCCTCGCCGAGGCCTGCACTCTTCTCGGCTCGCTTCCCCTGGTTCTTCCCCACCCCCACCCCCCCCTACTCGTTTTTGTTTCCTCTCCCGCTTCTTCCTTGGCCGCCTACGCGTTTTCTTCCTTTCCCCCTCTTCATTTATACTTTTCTTACTAGCCAGGGAATATTTCCTATTCTCTCTCCTTTCTCTCACTACACCGTATATACCACTTCAGCGCAACCACACTCGCTGAACAGGGCATTCTCAGGGCCCAGGTTACTTCTCTGCGGCAGGGCTGCCTCAGGAGTGTGTGCAATTCCCAGGAACTCAGGACCAAGTCCTTCCTAATTTCTCCCCACGCAGGGGTTCTCAGAAGCTCTACGCCTGTTTAAGGGTTGGGTGCGTTTGGAGGGGTGAGAAAAAAAGACCAGGTCAGTGAGATGGGTGGACGGTCACAAGCTGCCTATTCTGGAATTAGTATTTGATCTTGGAATTTCACAGCTGCAAAGTCACTGACCTAGCTGGTGGCATTGCCTGGGCTTTGCAAATAAGCGAGAGAGACCCACGGGGCATCTGGGCCTCGGCCCTGAGTATGTGAGGGGGTGCCTAACATTTCATAAGTAAATACACCCAGATAACTGCTTCTGTAGCCTCAACTGGCGTTCGGAGGCCCGGGTAGGGCCTGGATTCCTCACGGGTGTGAAATCGTGGCCTTCTTCCCGGTGGCCTCCGGCTTTGAGCTTTGGGATGCTTCGGAATCAAGCGCGATCCACCCTTTTCTGTGCTCTTGCTCCAAACCGATAGGCCCAAATGGTCACAGCTCTGGCCTGGTGGAGCCGGGATTGAGGGGTGCTTGAAGTGTCTGAGGGGGAGCGGCTGTCCGCAGGATCTCAGGCCTTAGTACCCTAAATGCTGGGTTCAGCGCCTCGGAAAGTCTCCCTCTCAGTGTGTGTAGTGGGGAGAACCCTCAAGGTCCAGCAGTGTTGGCTGTCGGGGCCGAGCCTCTCCCAGTAGTCACGCCAGGGTCCGAGGCAGCAGATATGGAATAGAGCCCACCTCAGAGTGCTCGGCGCCCGGAGCTGCAGAACCCGTGGTCCCTACCACGCAGTCCTGAAAGCCCCCCATTTGTGTGCACTTTCCACAGCCGACCTAGTAGGAATAGTTATTTCCTTACCCAGAAATATTGTAGCGGTGCAGTGGCTTAATTATCTGTGCACCAGCTTTTCTTAAGTGTATTTATTTCACTTATGCCACGCCGCGGATATTTAAAGAGGTACACATACCGCACACCTCAACGATGCGGAACTCACTCTGGCTATAGGATATATTTGCTGGGTGGTTATTTGGACATAAGTACTGTCTCGAGCCCAGATTACACCCAAGCAGGGGCTGTAAAATGACACTTGCGCTAGAATTTTTCCAACTTAACTATATGTGCACACACCGAGAATTTAGTAATATTTTATATCCCTCTACATATCTAAATATTCAGATGTTATGTTACATGCCCTTGAAGCCGGAAGCAATCTTCCGTTCACACTGGACGTGGAGCTGTTTGTATAATTTTCATCTCCCTGCACTTACACATGAATCTTAATCTAATAAATTCAACCTTGTCATTTTTAGAATCGACATAATTTCTCTGGCTGTGGGTTGCGCTGTCTGTATCCGAATAAATCCAGCTCGCATTCGTCCAGCAGGAAACGGCTCCCGGTTCCCGTGTACGGAGACGCATCGGCCCAGCACGGGACGCGAGATGACTCCTCGTGCTCGTAAGGCGGCAGGTCTGGCCTCCAAGGGAGGCTGGACTATCAGCGCGCTCAGGCCGAGCAGCCTCTCGCTGCCCGGCAGTGCCTGGCAGTCGCCCGCCTCTGCCTGTGCTTCGGGAACCCGCCGGGCCGAGTCCGCCCGGGGCGAAAACTGAAAGCAAATTCCACGGCAGATGAAGCTTGAACTTTCTACAAAGCAAGTTTGCAGCAAAGATTCGGTGGTACCTTTGAGAGGACAGCGCGCGCAAAGTGGGGCGGTGGGCGAAGAGGGCACCGGGAGTCTGAGCTTGGTCCGCGGCGAAACGAGAGGGAAGGCGCCTCCCCTTCCTTATTTCTCGCCAACTCCTCGGCCTCTGTCTGTAAAAATAGTTTCCAAGGTGCCGCGGACTCCCAGGATGTGGTTGTGGGAATCGCACCAGGGAGGAGGCGGCTTTGTAAAAGTTGCAGAAAAAGCTTTACCCAGAAGCGTGCGCCCAGCCAGGCTCAAGAAAGCTTGGGACTAACTCGCCTTGCCCCGGGCAGAAGGAGCCCCCTGGAGAGCCCCCTGCCCAGCCCTCTCCCCTCACCTCGAAACCGCACGTAAATAACCTCCCGCTGCCTGCCCTGCAAACTTCCCCGCGCGGTGCCGCGCTTGGCGGGCGAGGCCCGGACTCAGAGCCGGCCCGCAAGGCCGCTTGTCGGCCCACTCAACCCAGACTTGATACAGGCTTGCGCGGACGTGAGAGGATGAGTGTGGTTCCGGCTCCCACTTGGCTGCCCAGACCATCACCGCCGGCCTCTCAGAGCAAGAGCTTCCCCTCGGGAGCGGTTGTCTTGGGGGGCTGACGAGGGCGCAA
>NW_006795130.1:1341698-1360016 GCF_000442215.2 Lipotes vexillifer | reverse complement strand
GCGGGGGGGGGGGGGGGGGGGGCGCGGCCGCCGGTCTCTCCACGGGGCCTGTCGCCGGGCCGGCCGCGGCGGGTGAGTGATGAGGGCGGAGAAGGGCGCCCATAAATCGCGGGTGTCAGGGCGAAAAACTCTCTTTATTGTCTGCGTGATGGATGGGCCCGGGGACGAGACACCAAATACTTCGTATCGCCTTTAAATGGGAACACATTTTCCGCGGCCATAATTCATGTTTTTTAAATAGAAAGTTTGAAATGTTGCCTATATTTCACCGGCCCTGACATATTTATGAATCGCTCCCTGCATGCAAATATCATTATTTAAAGCGCCGGGGAGAGCTCGGGGGAGGGGAGGAGGCGCGGCCCCCGGGGCGTGGGGGTGGTGAACTGGGGAAACGCGAATGGAGTGGGGGGGGATCAGCGCCCTAAAGTGCGGACAATGAGGCGCGGAGGAAAGCCGTATCCGGCAGCCCAGCGCAACGGGGGTTCCCCTCCCGCCGCCGGACCCCTCACAGCCGCTCGGGGAAGTTTGCGCGGTTTGGGGGTCCCACCCACTGCCGGGAGACCAGGGGGCATTTTCGTCCGTCACCGAGGCTCTGATCAGGGAAAAGGTGGCCCTTTTCCGAGAAGGAAGTAAAAAAAATAAAAATAAAAATAACAAACTCAAATAATAACAACCCATCGTGTTTCGTGTTCGTTGCCATTGCATCGGTTTTATTGATTTTCATTCTGCAAACCTGAGACTGCGCGCCCGGGCGGGGCGGCTGTCGGACCCCAGTCACCTCGAGGAGCTGGTGGGGGATAACCGTCCGGTGCCGCGGCCTCGAACCGCCCCCCACCCAACCAGCTCACCACCTCTCGTGCACAACGGAGCCTGCGCAAGACGCGGGGACACGAATGACCCGGCCCCCAAGCTCTGGGGGCTTCAGTCCCGCCCCCTTTGCCTCCCCAGTGCTGTGCTGCGCTCCTGGGGTCTGCGTCCGCCCTCTCCGAACCCCACGGTCAATACAGTCGCTTTGGAAAAAAGCCGGGCACGTGCCATCAGCCTCTCCACTACCCGTCCACACCTGCGCCCTCACTAGCCGAGTCTTTACCTGTGCGGTCCCCTGCGGCGCTTGCTGCCGCGCCGGTAACGCAGGAATGGAAGCGAGGGCAGGGGAGTGGGAGGGACTGAGAGCATTACCCGAGACAGCCGGATACTCAGACCCGGGGCCTCCTCTTCGCACTGGTGTTGAGGCCCTGGCCCAACAAGCTCTAGGAGCCCAATTGCGCGGGGAAGAGCGAAGCGGGGGAAGGGCGAGGGGAACCTGCCTCGGGAGGGAGGGGCGGGCCCGGCGGCACTTCCGCCGTGGGCGGGACCGCGGGGCTGCAGCGCCGGTCCCGCCCCTCCGCGGCGCCGGCCCGCCCCCAGCTCGCCAGGCTCCATCCCCGCCGGCTGGGCCCTTGGGTCTCAGGCTGGGACCCGAGGCCTTGGCATACAACCCGGGTCTCGCAGGAGGGCAGTGGGCAGCTTCTTTTCTCCACCTAGGGTTGTATCTAAGGATTTTTAAATCATAGGAACACAAGCACGTACCTTGGCCCAAACGCTCAGGTAAGACTTTGTCAAACTTTGGTCTTTTGGTAGTCCTGAGACCTGCCTGGCCAAGGGGGTTCTCAAACATTCTCCAGGATCCAATCAGTTGCCCCTCTGACAGCAGGGAATAGAGATCCGTGCCCTAGGGTCCCACCTCTCTTTCAGGAAGGTCAAAAACAAAAGCTAACACTGTTTGAACGTTTTCTTTGTGCCAGACGCTAAGAACAGCAACTCTCTGAGGTAAGTACCATGAATACCCTGTTTTATAGATAAAGAAATTGAGGCATGAAGAGGAGAAATAGGCCTTGCCTCACTCGCATATCCTCATCCATATCCTCATCTCTTCTTTTCTTCAGATCCCCAGCATCCCAACCCATCGCTCTGGGGGAATCTTGCTGAGCTTTTACTTACCTTATTCGAGTGTTCCCTGGCCTGTTAACTGCATCCATCTGCAGCTGAGGCCTTGCAGAGCAAGAGGGGGACCCACACAGAGGAGGAGAAAGGTATAAATGGGGCTGGTCTCAACTCAGCTCCTGGGCAGCTCCCAGCCTGTTGGGGAAACTGGACCACTGAGCACGATGGCTTGTTTCCTCATAGCCCTTCAGCCCTTCAGAAGCCAGAGTGATATTTAAAAACAACAACAACAACAACAACAAAGCATATGAGATCATGTGTCTCCTCTGCTTTTGCTTCTGGGTTCACATTGTTCTTAGAATCAAGTTGAACCCATGACTGGCAAGTCTCTGAGGTTTAATTTGCCTCACCTCCCCCTTCTGCCTTTGTCTGTCTCCTACTGCCCCTCATCCTGAGCTCCTGCCATCCATGCTGCCTTTTGGTTACTCAAATGTGCCATACAACTTCCCACCTCAGGACCTTGCTAATGCTTTTCCTTCTATCTGGAATGACCTTCTGTCCTTCTCACCTGGCTCACTGCTCCTTTGCCTTTAGGTCTCAGCTTACATATCATTTTCCTGTACACTCCCCCCTGGTACTGGGTTAGGGCTTCTGTATAACCCTCTCGCAGAGCACTTAGCACACAGCATTTCCTCTCCTCTTCACTGGATGGTAACTCCGAGGGGTCAGAGACTGGGGCTGTTCCTTCAAGGAATGAATAAGAAAAGGGCATTCATAAGTACCATCAACTGTGCTGAGTGAATGATAACTTTGGGGGTTCACTTCATTTTGGGGGGCTACCAGTAAGTATTCTTTATTGTCTTACATCCCAAGATGTTTTCTCAATTTAATAAGGGAGATAACACAAGTCTTATGGAAAAATAATGATTATTTTGAGTCATATAGTGTAAATATCAAACAAGCCAATGCTCAAGGATGTTGGAGAAGAAAAAATACTATGGTTTTCCAGCCATTTATTCTGATTTTCAAAGTGCAAGATGTGTTGGTTGACACAATGTAATGGAGACACGCCCCTCATGACCACTCCTAACATCCATGCATATGTGTCCCCAGGCTGTAGCCTGGGCCCCCTTTTCCTCACTTCACATATTATTGCTATCATAGTTCAGTCCTTTATTAGCTTCTGGCTGAGCTGCTACTGCAAAATCCTTCTAATTATTCTGTGTATCCTCAGCCTCTCTTGCCTCTAATGTATTATACATCCTCCTGCCAGGTTAATTTTCTTGATCCCATCATTCCTTTGCCCCCAAATCTTCAGTGATTTCCCGCTGCCACATGTAACACTTGACTCTTCGTAATTTAGTTCTAAACTACTTTTAAACAGCTTTGGTTAAGTTGCATTCCAAACTTATAAAAGAAACCTATATTCACTTCAACCAGTAAAGCACTCAAAGATACATAAAGAAAAACATGATCTCACCAATCTCCTTTTCATTTCCCACCCTGTCTCCTGAGATATCCAGTGTTAACAGCCTGGGGTGTAACTTCTATCCCTTTCTCCATGCTCACCATGCTCATATAAATTACACTCAGATGTATGGAGCTATTATGTTATTGCTTGTTTATACAAAAATGATTATATTAGAGTTCTCTGCAACTTGCTCATTCTTTCCCAATAAAAAACGAGTCTGTAGATGGAGAGCTAATTTTTTCATGTTTTTTAGCTGCATAGTACAAATCTTCTTTGACTTATGATGGGGTTACCTGATAAACCCATCTTAAGTAGAACGTATCATCCAGTTAAAAATGCATTTAATACACCTAATCTATCGAACACACCGTAGCTTAGCCTAGTCTGCCTTAAACATGCTCAGAATACTTACATAAGCCTACAGTTGGGCAAAATCACCTAATACAAGGTCTATTTTATAATAGTGTTGAATATCTCATGTAATTTACTGAATACTGTACTGAAAGTGAAAAGACAGAAAGGTTGTACAGGTACAGAATGGTTGTAATGTATCAGTTGTTTCCCATTGTGATTATGTGGCTGACTGGGAGTGGCAGCTCACTGCTGCTGCTCAGCATCAGGAGAGTATCATACTGCATATCAGTAGCCCGGGAAAAAATCAAAATTCAAAATTCAAAATATAGTTTCTACTGTATGCCTATCACTTTCACACCATTGTAAAGTTGAAAAATCGTAAGTCAAATCGTTGTAAGTCAAGGACCGTCTGTATTCCATAGAGTAGATATACCCCACTTAATCAGCCATTCCCCTGTTGATGGTCATATAGGTTGTTATCAGAATTTTTTCACTAGTACAATTTTTTTTGCTCTATATCCTTGCAATCAGTGATTTTATTTCTATAGGATAGATTACCAAAAGTGCAGCCGCCTACACCCCAGCCAAATCTAGTGTTCTGTCTACATGCTCTGTGTTTTTCTGCTCCTCTGTCACCTCTTCCTGGAAGGCCCTTGTCCCCCATGCTCGTGTGTCCAACTTCTGATCCTGCAATGCCCAAATCTGATACCAGAATTTAGATAAGTTGTCCAATATCCACCTCCCTCCTTCTTCCTCACGTTAACATTGTAGCAGTGTGCCCCACCTAAGCAGTGGTTCAAAATTGGTGGAGGCCAATCATGACAATACTGTTTTCATTTTTTCTAATCGTCCTTGCCATTAGGAATGGCCACATGACCCAGTTTGGGCAAATGAAGCGCAAGTAGAAATAAGCCTGTGGCAAAGAAGGAGGGGGAGTGCTGGGAAACGGTCTTGTTTTCCTGATCAAAGGAGATGATGCAGCTGTTTTGGACCTTTTCTTTCTTTCTCCCTTCTTCCTTCCATGGACTTGGATACGATATCCAGAGCCATAGCAGCCATTTTGTGACCATGAGGAAAAGTCCAAGAGAATAGCAGAGAGACACTTAATCCTGATGTCTCTGAGACACTGAGCCATTTCTAGCAATCATTCACCTCCAAAACTTTTGTTATATTAGAAAAATAAAATCCCTATTTGTTTAAGTCAGTGAAATTGGGGGTTTTTATATTTGCAGCCAAACATATCCTTTACCTGTCCCCTTTGGCAAACCTTATTTCCATTGGTGTTACCACTATTGGAATACCACACAGTGGTCCAAAACAGTTTTAGAACCTATTAGAGTCTTGCCTTCAAACGTTCTTGAGGTATGGGTTTCCAGAGTAACTTGGAGTTAAGTCTGGTCATGCCTGTAACCCTCAGTGTTACCTCTTTTGTCTACCTAGCATCTGAATCCTGCTTCCTGCTTGTTATAATATAGGACCTGCTTCCACCTACATAAGCTGAAGGGGCCACATCCTTCTCGCTGTCCCTTATAGCTGAGGCTCCTCAAGAGGTGAGCAGAGGGTTGGGGTGGATTGGAAACCCTTCTCAGCAGCAGCAATGAGCCCAGTGCAATGGCATTGACTCTCTAGGGGAGGCAGAGTGGAGCAACTAGCCAGTTGCTGCCATGTCCAGTGTGATAATGGCAGCCGCTCAGGCAGTGGCCTAACCAGACTGTTGCAGTAGCATGACCAGCGACACCACCATTTTCCAGCTCTCCTTTCTTGTCCATTTCCCAAGTCTGGGTCTCTAGTCCTCTTATTGATTTTTGGAGCTTCCTAATATCCTTTTGATAGATTTCTTTTCTTGCTTAAGTTAGCCAGAGCCAGTTTCTATCACTCACAACCAAGAATATCAGTTGGTTTGTCATAGCCTGGCTCTTTGGGTGGCTTCTAAACAGATCTGATGGTGATTACTTCTTATTTTTCTTTATGTTTTTAAATTGAAGTATAGTTGATTTACAGTTATTCAGAATTGAATAATTTACAGTTATTCAGAATTCTGCTGTACAGCAAAGTGATTCGGTTATACACATATATACATTCTTTTTTTATATTCTTTTCCGTTATGGTTTATCCCAGGAGATTGGATATAGTTCCCTGTGCTATATATTAGGACCTTGTTGTTTTTCCATTCTAAATGTAATAGTTTGCATCTACTAAACCCAAACTCCCAGTCCATCCCTTTCCCTTCCTGCCTCCCCCTTGGCAACCACAAGTCTATCCTCTATGTCCGTGATTCTGTTTCTGTTTCATAGATAGGTTCATTTGTGCTATATTTTAGATTCCACATATAAGTGATATCATATGGTATTTGTCTTTCTGACTTACTTCACTTAGTATGATAATCTCTAGTTATCCATGTTGTGTTTCATAGATAGGTTCATTTGTGCTATATTTTAGATTCCACATATAAGTGATATCATATGGTATTTGTCTTTCTGACTTACTTCACTTAGTATGATAATCTCTAGTTGCATCCATGTTGCTGCAAATGGCATTATTTTGTTCTTTTTTTATGGCTCAGTAATATTCCATTGTGTATATGTACCACATCTGTTGATGGACATTTAGGTTGTTTCCATGTCTTGGCTATTGTGAATAGTGCTACTATGAACATAGGGGTGCATGTATCTTCCTGAATTATAGTTTTGTCTGGGTATATGCCCAGGAGTGGGAATGCAGAATCATATGGTAGCTCTATTTTTAGTTTTCTGAGGAACTTCCATACTGTTTTCTGTAGTGGCTGCACCAACTTACATTCCCATGATGGTGATTACTTCTTAGTTGTGGCCGTGGGCTCCTAGGATGGGTAATAGTGATGGGGACCCCAACACCAAGCAGCCTGACTGAATACCTCCAACCTAGCCAGGCAACGATTTCAACAGAAAAACTGGTAAATTCAGTAATGAGAGTCAGTCATGCCAGAATTGAGTGAGAAAACATAATGTTCAGGTGATTTTATAGAATACCTACTGTGTCTTGGACACTGTTCTATGTAGCCTCATAACTTTACATTACTTACCTCTTAACAAAGCCCAGTGAGAAAAGAAAGATTATCCCCATCTGGTGGGGGAATGTACAGAATTTCTCCCTTTTGTTTCTAGTCTTCTGTCCCCATAAGCCTCAGTGCCCCTCTGTATGTCTGATTAAAGTTTCTAAGGCATCAAGGACACTGTCAAATCAACCACCTTAGATGACAGTCCCCTCTGATTCTTCTCAGCAGAGTTCAAGAGCTTAAGTGCTTGGCACTTTGCAGTGCTCAAAAGATGTTTGCGGAATGCAATCAATGGCATGGGAACGCCTCTGGGCTACATTTCCTTGGGCAGGTGGTGGCCTGAAGTGTTTGAGGTCTTGTGTGTGAGTATAGGGTAGAATCAAGGAAGAGGTAGAAGGTTTCCCCTCCACACTGCCCTGCACTCTTCCCAGCCCCTGACTTTGGCCAGGATGCTTCATGTCTCTGGGTTCAGTGTTTCTTCTGCTTTTTCTTTCTTTTTCTGTTTCTAGCTCTACTTCTTCCCTTCCTTCCCCCCCACACCCCGCCACCTTTTCTGCAGCATTAATGGCACAAATGATGTCACCCTGCTTTTGTTCCCTGCAGAGTCTGCCATGTACATCAACAATATGCAATAAATATTGGTTACATGAATACCTTTTCAAAGCTTTTTCTTTCCTTGTCCCCACCTTTGCTACTGAACCTTCTTTCTACCATGTGGTTCTTCTGTCACATTCTCTAAGTTTTGCTTGAAGAGCCGAAGGCCTTTGCCGTGTCTTCAGTCTCCCCGTACTGCTCCTTCAGAAGAAAAGGCAGAGTCTTCGCCGGTGGGGGACCAGCCCCTTCAGCAGGGATGGTAGGGTGTGGAGTGAGAAGTGGCAGCAGTGGCCTGTGGAGCTGGCTGATAGGGGGACACTGGTCCCCCACCGGGCTTGAGAGGCTGGGAGGATTGGGGAGTCTGGGGAGGGTCAGCTCTGCCGGATATCAGCATCATCTTCAGCCTCCTTCCGTTTTAATGACAATTAACCCCCAGTTTGTGCAGATTGATTCTCCCCTTGACGTGATAGCTGATGGAATGAATGAATGAGCTATTTCTTGCAGAACCAAAGTGTGAAAGAAGTTAGTAAACATGCCAAAAGGAGGCCGGAGCTTATGGGAACGAAATGTAGGTGAGCTCAAAATGTCACAGAGATGAAAAACCAGAGGAACAAGGGCTTTCTCGGAAGGATGGTTGTCCACCTACCCCTGGGTGCTTCTGCCCCAGCTTCAGTCCTCCTCACCTTCATCTAATAGCCTCCTAAGGTGTCTCCTCCCAGCCCCACTTCCCCAAAAGTGCTTTGATTGGACCTTTGGTTGCCTCAAGCCCTTCTAGGTGACCTGTTTTCTACCAAAATAAAGCTTCACATGCTTTAGCTCCTCTCCTTCAATCTTCTTACCGTGAAAGCTTCCGCTGTTTGTGCAGACTAGCCATCTGGCCAGACTGGGATCTTCTGCCTCACACCAGGCCACCCTCCTGAGTCCCATCTTTGCTTCTAAGGCTCCCTCTTGTACCATTCAGCTCAGGGCTCGGCTTCCCCTCCCCCACCTCCATCAGAGTAGATCATAGGCTTCAGTGTGGTGGGCCCCGGGGTCCAGCTGCTTGCTTCCACACTGCCACACTTCCTAGATGTGTGACTTGGGGCAAGGTTCTTAACCCCTCTGAGGTTTCAATTTCCTCCTGTGCAAAATGGATGTAATAATGGTACCTACCTCATAGGTCGGTGGGTAAATGAAATGAGACAATGCTCGCCTGTGCCTGGCATATATAAAGTGCTCGTAGTGGTTATTATTATTATCCGGCAGGTTCTTTCTTACCTCTGAACCCCTGGAATGCAGTCTGTGCCACTCATCTGGCACCTAATTATCTACTAATTGATGATATCTTTTATTAGCTATTCATATTGTTTAACTCTGTGTTTGCATATGTGTATGCTCAACTTCCCAGTTAGATTTTAAGCTCCTCTAGGGCTGAACCAGATGCCTTCTTTTTATTCCCAACACAGACTAGCCAAGGGCTAAGTAAAAAAAAGAAAAGGCACAAATGAACACTTTCTTTTGGCCATGGCTTGTGACATGCAGGATCTTAGTTCCCGGACCAGGGAGCGAATCCGTGCCCCCTGCAGTGGAAGCACGAAGTCTCAACCACGAGACCACCAGGGAAGTCCCACGAATGAATGCCTATTAAAACGAGGAATAAAATGTCCAATGCTTGTATAGTCCTTTCACAACCAAGATTTCCCTTAATCATCACAACAATCCTGTAAGGCATGCAGTGTTACTCCCATTTTACAGATGAGGAAACTGAGGTTCATAGAGAGGAAGTCATTTGAATTCCAAAGGTCAGGGCCCTTTCCTGCCTCACAATGGCCTCCTTCAGCTTTCAGAATTTCTGGCAATGCCTCCCTCCTGTGCTCTGATGCTCAAACACATCTTTGCTAGCCCAAGTCAGCATCCCTGCCAGCTTTCTTTTTGTGTGCTCGTGGAGCAAGCCATTTGAAGTATTTCATTAAATGAAAAAATGAGTTATGAAAGAGCAGGAGCATGCACACACCCATGTTTCATAAATGTCACCTAGGAAGCAGGCTGTAAGGTGCGACCAACCACTGGTCATCGCAGGGGGTGGGATCGTGAGTGACTTTAGCTTTCTTCTTGCCTACCTGTAGTTTCTACTGCAAACATCTATCACCTTTATAAATCGAGATGAAACAGTACAAGTTTTGTTTGTTTAACGGAGGCGACGCAGCAGCGCCGTTAGAACTCTCTTTGCTCCCTTGCCCCTCCCAGTTTCCTTTTACTAAAACATGCTCCCAATCAGAGGCAACCTCTTTCCTCTCCTTCCTTCCTCCAGGCGCTGAGCCAGGTGGGCAGAGGCCCATCCCTGGCACTTTGTTAGTCACAGGTTTGAAGTGCAGGGGAGGGTTGGGGAGGGAGGAGTGATTGGTGTGGGGTGGGAATTTGGGGATTCTTTTATCCCCTGCATCTCAAAGGCTGACAGGCTCTTGAGGGGCGGAAATGACTGGTAATTAGTGAACCTTCTCCCTGTACACTAAAGACACACTTCACAGTCTGCGTGACCTCTGCAGCCTGGTGAGGCTTTGTTATGTAGATACTCTTAATTGGGTGAGTCACTTACTGCAAACAGCTTTGGGAGAGAGCACCGTGGGCTGTTTCAAGGAGGCTTCCTACCAGGGGTTCTAACTCAGGAATCGGGGATGCTGGCAGCAGTGGCCTCTAAGTAACTCCACCGCCACTGGTAGAAGTGGTCCCCACATCTGGGAGTCAGCAAGGTGAGCTTTTAGGGGGAATATTAAGCGTTGGCCTTTGTCGTCCTCCTCCCTCTGTCCTTCTCTTCTTCCCGGTTTATAGATGGCCTATTCTGGGCAAGGCTGGGAATATTTTGAGATATAAACTGGGTTCCCTACATTCAAGGAACTGATCGCCTAGTTGGGAAGACAGGGACAGAAATAAATGTACATAACAACACCAAATAGCAGGCATTAATGCCAGGCACATGGGAGAGGCTATACAATGATGTTTCAGACCCTGGAGCAGAGAGCTGGAGCACTGGAGAAAGCTTGCCAAAAAGGTGAGCAGCACTTGGAAGGGGTTTGAGATAGGGGCTCCCCAGGACGAGGAGACTTTATGAACAAAGGCATCGCCAGGTCACTGTCACACCCAAAGTCCTGGCTTGGCTCAGATATCAGATGCACAGAGCACAGTGGGGGCATATGATTCACCAGGTCCTCAACGTGCTGCATTTACATTATTGTCACATGCTGGTGTTGATCCTAGGGTGTCCCATCTGCTGCGTCCCTCAGGAGGGCGCAATGCATGTAGACTTAAATGCATCAAGTCCCCCTGCCCCCTCCCCGTCAGGTATTTTGGTGAATGGCACCATCTTGGCTCCCTCATCCTCGACTCCCAAACAGACATCAAGTCTTGGCAATTGGGCTGCAGTCTCTTTGCAATCTCTCCCTTCAGGCCCTCACCACCCTTCATGGTGAGTGGGGCTGCACTTTCAGAGCCTGTGAGGACACTTTCCTGTGCTTGCTCTCCCCCTCCTAATCCATCCTCCCCACAACTGTGAGACCAGTTGCCCCCCCACCACAAGTGTGACCACGTTACTCCTACTGTGGTCACGGTTAGGCCCGTATAGCTCTTTATGATCTCGCCCTTGCCTGCCTCTTCTGCGCTCTCCCCATCTGCAAGGTCACCAATGACCTCCCTGTTGTTAAATCCAGTGGTGACCTCTCTGTCCTCAATTTACTTGACCTCAAGTAGCAATGGACAAGTTAATCACTCCTTCTTTCTTTTATTCCAACATTTTATTTATAAAAAATTTCAAACTTCTAAGAAATTTAAAGAACAGGATAATGAATGGCCAAGTCCCTCCCCCTAGACTCTTCAGCTCTTAACATGTTACCATGTAACATGTACCCCCCCACACGCACGTACACACACACACTTTTTCCCCCTTGAACCATTTGCAAGCTGTAGACATCTTGATGTTTATCTTAATTTCTTCAGCTTGCATCTCCTAAGGAAAGAACACCTCTTATGAAACCACAATACAATTAGCACACCTGAGGAAAGTAATGTTAATTTAATATCATCAGTAATATCATCAAATGGTTCCAATTTAAATATTCCCAATTGTCCCTAAAATGTCTTTTTAGCTTTTTCCTCAGTTCCAGTAGCTAATAAAGGATCATGCATTGCACTTGGTTGTCATGTCTCTTTAGTCTATTTTAATCTAGAACATTCCTCCCTACCCCCTTTTTTTCCCCTAATGATATGACATTTTGGACAGTCTAGTCCCATCTCTCTCTCTCTCTCTCTCTCTCTCTCTCTTTATTGAGATAGACTTGATTTACAATATTATATAAGTATAGTGATTCACAAATTTAAAGATTATATTCCATTTATAGTTATTATAAAATATTGGCTGTGTTCCCTGAGCTATACAATATATCCTTGTAGCTTATTTGTTTTATACATAGTAGTTTGTACCTCTTAATTCCCAACCTCTATCTTACCCCTCCCTGCTTCCCTCTCCCCACTGGTAACCACTAGTTTGTTCTTTTATATCTGTGAGTCTGTTTCTTTTCTGTTATATTCACTAGTTTGTTTTATTTTTTAGATTCCATATATGTGATAACATAAAATATTTGTCTTTCTCTGTCTGATTTATTTCACAAAGCATAATACCTTCCAAGTTAGAACTGTTGTCTTGAAGGATGTTCCACTTTTTGGATTTGTCTGTGTCCTCATGAGTAGATTCTGGCCAAACGTTTTGGCAGGAATAGCATGTGGGTGGTGTATACTTCCTGTTGTATCACATCAGAGGTCTGTATTGTCAGGTTGTCTCACCCTTGGAGATGCTAAGTTTGAGCTCTTGGGTAGGTTGTGACTGCCAGATCTCTTCACTGTAAAGGTATGTTTTCCCCTTTGTAATTTATAGGCAATCTGTGGGAGGATACTTTGAGACCATGTGAATTTCCTGTTCACCCAATGCTTTCAACATCCCCTGATGATCCTTGGCTGAATTGGTCATTATGTTGGAATTCCATCTCTTTGATCACCTTCTTTTCTTGGTTTCTAGGGCCTGACTTGCTTTTGGTTTCTCCTTACCTCTCTAGCCGCTCATTCTCAGTCTCTCTGTGGTTCCTCCCCTTCTCCTTGACCTCTGACTGTTAGTGCTCTAGGGCCCAATCTTCAGATCTTTTTCATCCTCTCTCGTGGCTTTAAATGCCATCTGAAAGCTGAGGACTCTGAAATTTCTAACTCTGGTACAGATCTGTTTCCTTCACTTTCATATGTTCAGCTTCCTACTTGACATTTCCACTTATATTTCTCAAAGTCATATCAGACTTCTTAGGTCTAATGATCCCCTGATTCCCCCCTTCCCCTAATCTGCTCATCCATTTCAGTGTGACAGCTCCATCCTTCTAGTTGCTCAGGTCAAAATCTTGGAGTTATCCTTGATTCCTGTGTTTCTCATACTCTCCATGTCAAACCCATCAGGAAATTCTGTTGATGCCCTCTTCGAGATACACCCGGGTGCTGTTCCCTGCCTCCAGGATTCCTGCCATAGCCCACTGTTTGGTCTCCCTGCTTCTGCCCTTTCCTGTCCCTGGTCTGTTCTAAATACAGCAGCCAGAACAATACTTACAAAATATGGGTCCTCTGCTCAAGCCTCTCCATCTCATTTGGAGTGCAAGCCCAAGTCCTAACTTCAGCCCATCAGGTGATAGACGATCTGCCCCCCATCCCCGCCCTACACCCTGCTCCATGATTTCATTTACTGTTATTTTCCCCATTGCTTACTCTACCCCAGCCACTCTGACATCTTTGCTGTTTCCCAAACCTGCAAAGCAACCTCCTGCCTCAGGGCCTTTGCACTTGCTGTTCTGGCTGCCTGGACCGTTTTCCCCCTAGATGTCGGCCTGGTTCTCCCTTGCTTCACACAGTCTTGGCCTAAATATCAATTTCTTAGTGGGGCCTTTTGACCCCCCGTCTACCCCTGGCACTTTTTTTTTTTTTTTGGTACGCGGGCCTCTCACTGTTGTGGCCTCTCCCGTTGTGGAGCACAGGCTCCGGATGCGCAGGCTCAGCGGCCATGGCTCACGGGCCCAGCTGCCTCGCGGCATGTGGGATCTTCCCGGACCGGGGCACGAACCCGTGTCCCCTGCATCAGCAGGTGGACTCTCAACCACTGCGCCACCAGGGAAGCCCCACCTGGCACTTTTTATCCCCCTTCTCTGCTTTATTGTTCTCTCACTTAGCACCACCTGACATACTCTGTATTTGTTTGTTTGTTATCTATCCCCCTACTGAAAGTGAGCTCCACAAGGGTAGAAACTTTGTTTTCTTTACTGCTCTGTCCCCAGAGTAGAGTCAAGCATACAGCCAGCACTCAATACATATTTTTGAATAAATGAATTGAATGAATGAATTTCCAGTACCTCAGGAAAAGTTATAAACCCTCTGGGTTCCAAGTACCAACAATCTATAAAGTGTCTGCATTCTCTACTGGCCAGTAGTAGCTATTGTAGTAGATGGGCGGCCAGGGTGTGTCTTGGTTTGGGGTTCAGGGCTCAGATCGTAGCCATGAGATGGAACCCGTGATTCTCGCATTGGCATGTGTCTCTCGTGTATGCACTTACGTGTGTGTTTGTGTGCATTTGTGTGTCTGTGACAGTCTGTGCCAGTGCGGTCATGTATCAAGGTTAGTGATTCTTCTGTGTTTTCTTCAAGAAAATTGCAGATGCTTTATAGGGCTGTAGAACTTTTGTGTGCCTGTGAATGTCTTTTCTTCCAGCTGCAGCATCTTGAGGTCTCAGCCCACCTGTGCTCTGGAGCCATCCAAAGCCTGATGCAGTTGTCCTGGGATACTCATCTTTCTGGCTGGGGTGACTCTGCCCTTGGAAGCACTTGAATTCAAGTTCACCACTCAAGCACAAGCAAAGTGACAACACGACAACACAAGACTAAGAGAACGCTCATAGCTTTTGCATTTGCTGTTCCCTCTGCCTGGAAGACCCTTCTCCCAAGTCTTCTCATGGCTGGTTCCATCTTATTATTCAGACTTCAGCTCAATTATTGCTCCCCTTAGAGAAGCCTCCCCAGAACACCCCACAGCTGTCTGAAGCTGTGCGGTTTGGGCATCACAGAAGCATTGTGAGTGGGGCTGAGGTCCGGTCCATGCTCTGCTCATCCAGGATTTCACAGGAGAAAGGCTCTGAACTTCTAGCAGAAACCTTGGACATTGTATCTAAATTAGCATCTCCAACCCGACTCTCTCTCACATTGTCTGCTTTTGTCTTCATAGCACACGTCAATGCTAACTGAGATTATGTATTTCACAGACTTGAACTTATATTATTTATCTGCTTGTTACCTGTGTCTTCCATCTAAACCTCATGGGAGTAAGGACTGTATCTGTCTTGGTCCTTATTCTACCGGCAGTGCTGACACATAGTACGTGCTTACTAAATATTTACTAATGAGTATATTCGCTCTTCTTATTTTGGGGAGCTGTACATACTTACTTGTATTCTTATTTTAGTAATAAATAGCTCCTTAGATCAGTTAGTCTACATTTAAGGAAACTGAAGATGTTAGGAGTGAAAGAGTCTCTGTGGGCACCCAACTGGTTGGTAGCAAAGCTAGGTCTTGAACCCAGGACTCTGGCCACTATAAGTCCTGACCAGCCATTCATCTGACCCTCAGCCTTGGGTGCTGGCGGTACCAGGTGCAGCTGACAGCTGTTTTGCCCCTGGCTCAGAGCTGCAGAGAGAGCTGGGCTTCCTTTCGAAGAAGTGGGAAGAGACACTAAATTAATACTGGTAAATCATGCCAGAACCCTCGTATGCACATTATTATTATTGCCCCCCCCATATATTCTAAAATAATCCCTGTAAATAATTATAAAAATAAATCTCAGTGACAAATTTTTTCTTTTATTTCCAGGAACACATTTATTCATCGTAATCTCTTCAGGGGTAGGACAAATTGGAGCACTGGGTAGTGAATACAATTTGCAAATAGGCGATATAAGTAGAGAGAAAATTAATATGTATTCCTCAGCACTCTAAAAGGAGAGGAAGAACATTAATAGCCATTTCCTTGCAGATATAACTTTGAAAATGTTATTTCTGATCCATCAGCGTGGGGCTCCACATGAGGAAAATGGTTACAACGTGACAAGAAGTGATTAGATGTGAAATGGCATCTTTCTGGCACTCCTCCCGTCTCTTTATCCTGTTCTTATTGGGACATAGGAGGAATCATGTTTTGTTCAGAAGATCACAGCTCTGGCCTGGGATCAGCTGCTCATTGGCTGGGTGACCTTGGGTAATTTCTTTCTACTCTCTAGGCCTTGGTTTCCATATCAGTAGCTGGAGTAGATGAAGCAGTGAATTTGGGTTATCACAAATCCTAATGACTTGAAGGTACTTGAGAAAAATAGAGATGCTACGGCACCACCTACTGAATCAGAATGTCATTTTCTGAGTTCTGTATATTTTTTTGTGACATGCTGAAAGTCTCATAATTCTTCTTTTTTTAATTTTTATTGCGGTATAATTGATTTACAGTGTTATGTTAGTTTTAGGTGTACAGCAACGTGAGTCATATTGAGTCAAAGTGAGTTATACATATACGTATATCCACGCTTTTTTAGATTCTTTTCCCATATAGGCCATTACAGAGTATTGAGTAGAGTTCCCTGTGCTATACAGTAGGTCCTTATGAGTTATATATTTTATATATAGTAGTGTGTATGTGTCAATCCCAATCTCCCAACTTATCCCTCCCTACCCCCGCACCGGTAACCATAAGTTTATTTTCTACATCTGTAACTATTTCGGTTTTGTAGATAAGTTCATTTGTAGACTTTTTTAAGATTCCACATATAAGCGGTATCATATGATATTTGTCTTTCTCTGGTTAGTTCCATATATTTTAGTTGAGGTTGGGGGGGGGCGTTCCTCAACCTCTAAGTGGCAGAAACTTTCCAAGCCAAGCTGGGATTCTGGAAGGGTAGTTGGGGCTTAGACACTGCTCCCTTCTTCCCTACTGGACAGTATAAAGTTGAACAGTTTCTTCTGGTCAAGGATCCCTTTCCCTCTCAAAAGTCCAATATGAGCCCCTCTCCCCAAGTCAGAGATGACCTTGCTCCTGAGCCCAGCTAAGGACTTAGAGTATCTGTCAAGTTCCAGGCAAATTGGGGAATAAGATTGGTTTCTCATTGCTATTTTCAGGATTTGTGAAAATAATGCTAAGAAATCAGCAGATGGCAGTTTCATTTGTAAATTCTTTTTTTCCCCTGCCTTTTCCACGCCAATCTCCTCTCTTTGTTTTTAATTACAACATAGTATTTGCATGTTGTAAAAAAATCACAGAAGCAAAGCAGAAGCCCCTTTCCCACTCACCTTCCCCAAACCTGCTCACTTCCCCACTCCTTGCTAATGTTTGTATTTTAGTAGAGAGACAACAACAGAACCTTTTAAGATCTAAAGAGCAGGGAAATCTGAGGCACTGAGAATTAATAATGATAATAATAAGTATGATAATAGTAAATAATAACAATAAACTAACATCTGTGCGACGAATACTCATGCCAGACATTATGATTGCATTTAATATATATTAAAATTTTTAATTGTTCGGATTGGGAGAGTGGAGAGGTGTTTTGGAGTATAGATCATCCTCAGTCCCCTCACATGTGTGCACAAACTGCAGAGGAGGGGCCTGGAAACCTTCCCTCTTTCCTACACTTCCCAAACTCCTCCTTTTAGGCTGAAAGGAGGCTGCTTCAGCAACGAAGAGCATTTTGTATGCAGACATCCAGCTTTTTTTTTTTTTTTTTTTTCACTGAAATCTGAATGTGGTGAGTCTGAACTAGGGGCTGGGGTGTGATTAATTACAGCAACCATCTTAACCTGCTCTGGCTGAGCCTGAAAGAAACGAGGTCAGGCTGAACAGAAATTCAGGATAGAGAGGAATGCTAATAAAACTTTGTTAACTGGCCCTGTCTTTCTTTCAGCTGCTGATGCACAGAGTTGGAAGATTTAAGGAATCAGTTCCTGTTTCGCTGGTTCTGGCCGACCCCAGAATCAACTCCCTTGATTGGAAATAAACAGGATCTTCCTTTTTATCCCCAGGAATGTGATGGAGGAAGGACTCTAGGGGAAAAGGTCTCTTCTGCCAAAGAATAATAATAATAACAAAGATGACAATGGGAATAAAATATTGCCCTCTTCATCAAGGGCAATAAGGAAGTGTCTAGTTATATGTGTTGAGCCTTCTCACTCTCCATATACGCACGTTGCAACTCC
Organism: Lipotes vexillifer; assembly: GCF_000442215.2. Classification (NCBI taxonomy): domain Eukaryota; kingdom Metazoa; phylum Chordata; class Mammalia; order Artiodactyla; family Lipotidae; genus Lipotes; species Lipotes vexillifer. The sequence continues at coordinate 1,342,357 of NW_006795130.1, read as the reverse complement.
AGAATTCAGCCCAGGTTTGAACTGAACTCTTTCGGTTCTGTGGTCCTCTTGAGTGTACTATACATATTGGGCTACATGTCTCGACTTTGGTTTCAGAAAACAGGATTACAATTACAGCACTTCAGGTTGGCATAGTACTGTAAATGTCTAAGCATGAACCTCTCCTAAAGGGTCTATCTGTCGTGTGTACCCTCAGTGCCTGGCACAGTGCCTGGTCCTTGGAAGCTGGGGCAGAGGGGCTATGGTATAAATGGGGTAAGGCAGGGGGTGCCTGCAGCTCCCTCTCTGTTGGCTGAGGCATGGGGTGAGGGGACTGAGGAAGAACTCGGATGACTGCATGAACTTTCCCTTTCCCTCAGTGCTCCTGGGGCAGGGGCAGGAAGAGCTGTGTTCAGGGAGAAACCCCAACAAGACTCATTCCCCCTGTTGACTTTTGTAAACTCCTTGGAATCATTTGCCCACTTCTGGGCCAGCTGTATCTCAGCTTGCTGTCTCCCCTCCCAAGGGGAGGACCATGTTACCTAAAAAAACTTACCTTTTGCTATTTCTTTTTTTCTCTCCTTTATAATTTCCCTTCTTTCTCTCTTTTTTACCTTTTGCTATTTCTATTAAATTTTCCTTTTTGCTCAAGAAGGTGATGAGGTGGAAGAATGTCCCCT
>NW_006795130.1:1280461-1341688 GCF_000442215.2 Lipotes vexillifer | reverse complement strand
CGCTCTTCCAATCTTCCTTGGTCCAGGGATACAGATCCTTTTTCTCCTTCTCCTCTCCCTCCCCTTTGCCTTCCTTCCCCTTGTTCCTCTGTCATGAAGACTAACTTCCCAAAGCTGAGGGGAGTAGGGAGAGGTGAATCCAGTCTGTTTCTAGAGAAGCCCTCCCCCACTACATTCAGTAAAAAAAAAAATGTTTACTCTGCTCAAGGATTTTCAGTAGCTCCCTGTTGTCATCAGTTTATATTCATTTCTGACATTAAAGTCCACTGTTTTTTTTTTTTGCGGTACGTGGGCCTCTCACCGCTGCGTCCTCTCCCGTTGCAGAGCGCAGGCTCCGGACGCGCAGGCTCAGCGGCCATGGCTCACGGGCCCAGCCGCTCTGCAACATGTGGGATCTTCCCGGACCGGGGCACGAACCCGTGTCCCCTGCATCGGCAGGCGGACTCTCAACCACTGCGCCACCAGGGAAGCCCTAAAGTCCACTTTAATCTGAGCTATCCTGAACTTTATTCTTTGTGATTTCCTGATTCCCTCTTCCCTACAGTCAACTGGCCTTCCTGATGTGTTCACTTAGTGGAGACCAGAGCAGTTGGGGAGGCATTCTAGGCAAAACCAACAACTAAAAGGTGAGCAGAGGATGGGAGAAGCAGGAAAGGAGGCAGGAAAGGTAAAGGTTGATGGGATTTAAAAGATCTTGAGGGACATTAGTTTGATGATTTTGGGCTCAAGATTTGGGGCTGTATTATTAGATTGGGAGGAGGCCATTGAAAGATTTCAGGTAGGGTCAAATCGGGCGTTTAGAATGATTGCCCTGGGGCTGTGTAGAGAAGGGAACAGCAGTGAGGGGGTTTGGAAAGGTGGCAAAGATCCCTGCTCACTTTGGTGTCATTGGTGGATAGTAGGGTCTGCAGAACAGACCTTCTATGCTCAGAAGACAGCTGTGTATGGAGGCAGGGGCGTGGATGAGATGACCTCGAGCACCCTCCTCCTGGTAGGGGGAAGGGGTGGGGTTCCAGTTTCATCTCTGAGTAGGTGTCAGTTTATTTCCACATGTTCTCTCCTTCGGGTCAAAGCCCATCTAGAAAGGCCAAGGGGAAAGTTCCCTGGGGCGGGTAGAGAATCACTTCCTCCTTTTCAGGCAGGAAAGGCAGACAAAAGTGGACAATGGACCAGAGAGGGTGCATCCAGCAGAGAATGAGGGAGGAGCCTGAGGGGCTGGCCCGGGGCAGGAGGCCTCAGAAGATTCCCTTTGATCGCCCTTATCTCTGGAGGGCAAGCTTTCTTTTTTGGCCTGTGGGGCCTTTTGCTGCAAGCATTTCCTGGAACCCACCAAGGTAAACACAGCCAAGTCTGTGTTCTTACAGCTCCACTTTGCTGTGTCTGCTCCTCCCAGCAGAGAGAAGGGCAGGCGGGTCAACCCTCAGAGGTCAACCCTGCTCATCAGAATGATGACAATATAGGCTCACGTTACAGTGCATTGGCACCAGGCCTGAGAGATAACCATGATGGCCACGAAATGCTGAACCACTATCATAATCATCACCGTCAGCTGCACAACCAGGGCCTTCTAAGTGCTGTTTAGATACAGGGACCAATGAAAAGTCCTGTGAACACCCCCTTTGATGGAGATGGGGAGCTACAATCATCAATAGGCCTGCTGAGTTGAGGTCCCTGGAATGCCTGTGAGACCTGGAGTCTGGTGCCTGAGGACCCAGTTTTCCCTTCTCTATTTGAATGGTGCCTATACCCATTGGTATGAAGGGAGCAGGATGGAAAGGCTAGTTAAGGCCGGGCTGCCTCTCAGCTGCAATAAGGGATGGCTGATAATGTGACATTGAATTGGATTCTGGTGATAGCTTTGTGCATCCTGGTGCTGGAGGTATGAAGGCAAAAATACGGAGAAAATTAGGGTCCTTTCAGTTGAGAACAGGCATGAGCTTCCATTTACCCATCCCCTGGGCCTAACTTCACCCAGACAGGAGGCAGCAGGGGCTACCCCTCACTTCCAAATGAGGCAAAGGTGTGTGTGGGGAGCTGACCCCATGGACGACTTCCAGCCTCACATTTAACATTTCCCTGTGAGAAGAGAGAATAAGGGATGCCTGAAATTTGGGGACATCATTCAGCTCTTCTTTCCAGGGCGTATTCCTGTCAAGTGGGGTGCTATTAGCTGAGCCAGTGGTTTATTTATAGAAAAATTCAATTCTCTCCTGCTCCCCATGCAAATGGAAACCACCCCATCAGGTGTCCTTTCAATCTCTCAACTCCCCTCTTCCCCTCAAAGTTGGGGACGGGAGTTCCCAATATGCCCCTCCTCCCTGCAGTTGAGGACAGTTATGTAATCCGGATTGTGACATGGAGGACAGTCCTGGCTCTCCACACGCCCCTGGCTAACGGCTGCGATGGGGAGCCCGTGATGGGAGACCTCCCTGCTTCCCCATCCCCCATTGCGCCCCTACCAATGCGCCAGGGCTCTGGGCATGAGATGGGGGCTGTTATTCCTGTTGCCCTGACCCTCCCTGAGCCGTAGGGTCCTGGGGCGCCCGGGGGCGGGGCACGGGGAAGCCCGGCGGTCTCGCCAGTGAGTCGGGCGCGGGCGCTGAGGGCACCTGTTGCGGCGCGCAGGGCGCTGAATGAGGCTCACCTGCGCGAGGCCCGGCCCAGCGCGGGCGGCGGGCACACAGCTGAGCCGAGGTTCAGACGCCCTGCCCGCGCCTCGGGCTTCCGCCGGGTCAGCTGACCACCCAGTGCGGAACTAATAGTCGGCCCGAGCTGCGCCCTGCCGCTGCCGCTGCGCTTCTGCTCTGCGCTCCGCACTCGGTACAGCGCGTCCGCCCCGTCCCCATGGCTGGGCTTGTGGTCAGTGGAGCTCAAGTAAGTCTGCTGGGGCCACCCCGCCCCCGCCTCGGCACAGTCGGTCGGGGGAGGGAGCCCTGGGGCGAGCGGCGTCCCGAGGTTAGACTGGCCTCCCTGCCTCACTGCAGGGGGCTGCGTCGGCAGGTGGGGAGTGGCTCTATGCCCAGGCCTACCCGAGTTTGGTGAGCACAGGCTCGGTTTTGTGCCTGGCACAGCTCCTGGGTGGGAGGAGGGGGGAAGGCCCCCAGGTCGCCCGGGTCCCCTCCAGCCCCAGCGCTCACTGACCAGGGGCCAGCCCGCGGAGCTCTCCATCAGGCCGAGTGGGTAGCACGCACAGCCCATGGTACTTTCCCGGGCCCACAAAAAAGTTTTAATTCTTTCATAACCAGAAGAAAAAAAAAGAACCTTGGTTAAAGAAACGTTTTAATATATTTGTACACCAATGCAGTTGTAGAATATAAATTGTAGCTATGGGTTCCCCCCCCCCACTACCCCCCGGAGGAAGGAATCTGTAACAGACAGTGAAAGTCATGATGCATCCCTGCAGGCGCTGGGTTGGGGGGTTCTGTTGCAGACTCGCTCCGGCTTCTGACCATAGGCCCCTAATCAGAGGTGGGTAGAAGGCTACAGTTCTCCAGTTTTATTTTGGTCCTGATTTCTTTAACAGGCGTCCATGGGGAATGGCAACACTCCAGTTTCAACCCGAGGTGATAGACACCTAGCTTTACTTGCTGTCAGCCCTGTAGTGAAGCCTTAGGTGTTGTTAGTCATTGTTGGAGGGATGGACTCAGCCACTATGGACACCAGGTGCCTTTTACTTGCTGGAGAAGCCAGGTGTCCCTTTTAAACTCTGATTAAGCCAGCCCTCCTCCTTCCCACCTTTCCCTGCACACCCTAGAGAAATGGTTCTGAGGTGTTGAGGCTCTCCCCTTGGATTGCCTAAGGCATGTAGTGTCAGGTAGAATTAGATTTTGAGGTTACTTTTGGGCTAAGGGAATGTTTCCCCTTCTCAGAGTTCAGAAGGGAGCAGACCAGGGAGGTACCAGCCTGGGAAGGAGGTTAAAATGGTGCATCTTATTTAGCGGGCAGGGAAAAGGGGCTTTCTGGGAATTAACAAGGCTGCTGGGGGAAGGGCTGGAGGAGAGGGCCTCTGCCCAAGCAGGGTCCCTGACCCACCAGAACCTAGGTCTCTGCATTTCAGACCCAGGGTTCTCTGGGTGTAGCTTGTTGCAGCTTCATGGAAGACTTGGCAGTGGGGCTGCCCCTTCCTGTGCCTTCCTTTCCCTTTCTCTTCCCCTGTTTCCCAAACTTGATTTTTTTTTTTGCACCCCTTGGTTTTAGCACATCCCCAACTGCCCAAGGGCATTCACTGACCTGTGGGTGAGGCATTTTGGGCCCTTGGGGACAGTTCTAAACAGATGGAGCTGCCAGGGGAGGAGCGGAGCAGGCAGGTTGGGGAAAATGCCGTTGGGTCATTAGTGCGCCGTATTCTAAACCTCCTAGATCAGTGAATCTGAGTGGTGGCCCTGGGGTTAGCGTCTTTTTAGCATTCTCCCCCTTGCAGCCATTATAAGATACAGCACCTTGGGCTTCCCTGGTGGCTCAGTGGTTGAGAGTACGCCTGCCGATGCAGGGGACACGGGTTCGTGTCCTGGTCCGGGAGGATCCCACATGCCGCGGAGCGGCTGGGCCCGTGAGCCATGGCCACTGAGCCTGCGCGTCCAGAGCCCGTGCTCTGCAACGGGAGAGGCCGCAACAGTAAGAGGCCTGGGTACTGCACAAAAAAAAAAAAAAAAAAAAAAATAGCACCTTGAATGTGTATCACATGGTACTTCTCAAACTTGGGATCCTTATAAAGGGGGGAAAAAACCCCACTTGCTGTGAAGTCCACAGTATTACTGTTTTTATTACAATATTGCTTCAGTATACAAACATGAAACCAGATAGAACTTTTACTGAGTTCATATTTAGAGACTTACTGCACAAAAAAAAAAAAAAAAAAAAAAAATAGCACCTTGAATGTGTATCACATGGTACTTCTCAAACTTGGGATCCTTATAAAGGGGGGAAAAAACCCCACTTGCTGTGAAGTCCACAGTATTACTGTTTTTATTACAATATTGCTTCAGTATACAAACATGAAACCAGATAGAACTTTTACTGAGTTCATATTTAGAGACTTATAAGCCCCCAATAAAGGGATGGCTTAAGTGTAAAGATGAAAATCATAACACCCATAAAATTAAAATAATTTAATGAGATGGATGATGTTCTGCTGAAACTCGGTCACTGTTTTCAGTGCTGCTGTAGGCTGACAGCCGTCACCCTGGGTTTGAGGAGTTGCACAGACCTGTAACACCACATACTCGGGGATGAGGTGGTCCTCCCTCCACTTTTCTCTGTAAAATCTTTTAACATGGATCTGACTCCATTTGGTCTTCTTTTGACTTGAATGCATCATTTATATTCGGTACGAAAGCCTCAGTCTTCCTTTTCCACTAGCTTAGGATAATTAAAGTAGGGGCATTAATACAACTGCAGGTATAAATGCAAATTTAAAATTTGGGTACTGAAATCTCATACCCGAGAGACATTGGAGTAAGAAACCCCTGCCACAGGGATACTGGTCTGATTCAATAACTGATTACCCAGTGGCCACTAGGTGCCCAGGACAGGGCTGTGTACTTTAAATATGTTAACTTATCTCATTCCTCAATTTTAACCCTCATTACCGGGTAATATGTGACTCATGGGGCTGTTTAATCAGGGTTGACTAGTTAAGAGCCAGGTGGTAAGCTTTTAATAAATGTTAGTAGTTACATTATTCTTAACACCTTTGGAGGTGGTTCGTGTTTAACTAGTTTATAGAAGAGGAACAGACTCCATGAGATTGTGACCCATCCAAGATAATACAGCTAATAAGTAGCAGCACAGGGACCCAAACTCATGCCCAGAGCTGTTTCTGCTCTCACAGAGCTTCCAGTACTGTGAACTTAAAATTAAGAATCCCTCACCCCTGGGTGGGGGCAGGCATCCTAAAATAATCTCCTCTCAGTCTGACTACCACGGAAAAGTTCAGGAGCCAGACCATCCCAACTGCAAAGAGAAACCCTCAGTGTTCTGCAGTTTGCTAATTTTCTTCAGCTTCTGCTCAGAGGAGCTGGCTGTGTGTACATCTGTGTATCCCACCAAGACATTCTTATTTTTCCGTCTGGTGTTCCTCACTGTAAGGGTCTTGAACTTGATACGTTTTCATTTCCCTGATACTGGTGTCCTTTTCTGCTGTAATTCCACACAGGGTAGAAGTCTTGGGGTGCATATTACAGAAGGTAGGCAAACTAAAAGTATGAAACTTTGTCCTTCCGTTCACTCAAAATCAAGAGAATTGACTAAATGCAATGACTTCTCACTTTGGATGGGCTCTTCTGTGCCATTTAAGATCTATTAAGCTCTGTATCCCTTCTCTTGCTTGGTGAAGATGCAAACTATTTTTGATCCGGCTCTTCTGGCTTCCTGTTTTATGTTAGGTGGTCCCATGCTCCAGAAAGTTTCCTGACATCCTGAGAGGTCATGTCTTGCACTCAGGAGCACTTCTTAAATAAGTTTCTCCTCTCATTATGAGTGTTGGTTGCAGTGCCTGGCAGTGACTGCTTGCTGCTTTTAAGCCTTTTCCAGCCAATTTGAACCCTTCAACATGGTTGACTTAACTCACATCTCAAAAAGCTTCCAGTTTACTGTGAGGGTGGTCTAAGCATGCAGATGGCTTATCAAGTTGGTTTTCTTACAAAATTTTGGAGACTTGGTCTTCATCTCTGTGGAATAGGAGCAAGTTGTACTTTGTTTAGTTCTCTGGGGATATTGCGCTGTTAAGACCATAGAATAAAACAAGCTGATGGAATTCTTGTTAGACATGTTGTGAATGATCCGAATGCTTCATGGTGATAGCTGTCCTTGGTGTTTGTTTGCTCTGAAGTGGAATCCTACAGGAGAAAAAGGGGAGCAAATATCCCTCTTTCCCCAGGCTCTGACACTCTTCTGGGGCCTTCCACACGGCGTCATGAGGTACTTCTAGACCTTTCAGCTAGGAAAACTCATTTTGAAGCCGAAACTTGATGATAGATGCACCACTGGATTTTGTTGATGAAGAAAATCCACATCCACGTGTGGATATTTAAGAATTCCATGGCCTGCATGTTGGAAGTCCTTATTCCTGGTGCCAAGATGTGGTCCAGGCTCTATCATTAAGAAAGATGTGTTATAGTGGGCAGGCCTCTGGAGTCTGTTTCCCTGTATAAAACATGGGGGGTTTTGATTGAGTCCCTGGTAAACTTAGCCCTTGATGACCCTATGAGGAAAGAACTCAGTTCCTACATTGAAAGCTCAGCCTCTCTGCTTCATATATAGCAGGGGTCTTGAATGATTTTGATGTGTACAAGATGGTGGTGCATTTTGGGTGAAAGGGTTGGGTTTTCAGGTGAGCACCTTGGGCCTTGGGACCAATGTGAACATATAATACAGAAGAAGCTGCCGATGGAGTAGACATTTGAGTGATGGAAATCCCTAGATTCTCCAGTCTCTGTATAACTTCCATCTCTGCTTGGAAGCAGAACTTAATTTGTTACACGAGGAGTTCTGAAGAAAGATGGGCCTCGTGTAGAAAGGGGAGAGGTTATCATATTGAACTTACAGCTCTTTAGTTTCTAGCCTGTATCTTCCTAAGTCAAAATAATTTTATTGGAGTCAGCGATTTTTCTGTCCCTTATCCCCACTTTGTCTCTTCCAGGAATGAAGTTACTGAAGGAGAGTGAATACACGATGTTGTATCGTCAACGATTGGCCCCCATTGGATAGGACAGGGTTGAGGGATGACCTGAAAAATTGAGGGTGCTAGGGTGCAGCGTGACTTGTATTAGATTGAGCCATATGAAAGTACTGTTGTGTAGTTGTACAATGATCGAAATACTAGTAATTCATACAGTTTAACCCAGTACCTTAGGATGCAGGAAGGCCACCGTATTCTTGTTCTCAGTTAGGAATCATAACTTCCCCACCCCCCTGGACACCTCTCTCTCATTCCAAGACATCCTTGTCTGTATGTATAGAAGAATGTGGGTTTGCAGGGGGAAAGGATCAAGGCTACAGCCACGAATTTCTGCCGAGCAATTGAAGGTAGGGTCCTTGAGTGGGAAAGCGTCATGTACTGTGACCCACTGGTCACTGGTTTGTCTTACTGGTTTTGGACTTAGTTGCCAGTCCTTCCTGCAGTGTGCTATCTGTAAAAGTGAGTTTCAAAAACTCAGTGCTTGGAGCAGTGAGAAAGCCCTCTGACCTTGTCACAGCCAGAAGTTTTGGGATCAGATTTCAGTTCAGCCTCTTAATGTTTGGGCACACGCTAGGTAAATAATAATAATAATAAGTAAAAGAACGCCTGAGGGAACAGCTCTGCAAGCAGAGTGGGGTTGATTGCCAAAGGATCCCCGGAGGACAGAATCTTGGAAGCTCTGGCCACCCATCGTTGCCCTGTTGCCTTTGAGTCAGCTTCATTCAGAGTGTGGAGGACATTTTATACACGGTGGAAATAGGATGGGATTGGCGGTCTGGGGAGGTTTTCTTGTCCAGCCCTATTTGTTGCAGCACCCTGCAGGTTGAATTCTGGTTAAATGCATCTGCTCTGTCTTTTATGAGGTAATGTGCATCACAGGGTATTTGGGGGAGGGTGGGAGCAGAGGAGGGGAAGCAGGAGAGCCAGAGGGGCAGCTGTTGGGAAGGCCCCTGAGCAAGAGGCTGATTGCTGTGATTATACCAGCGTGCTCTGACGTTGGGTTTTTTTTGGGGACATCTGAATCAGGCCGATTTCAGTCCAGTTTCCATTGTGCTGGGATTAGTCTCCATCATGCTAAGTGTACCAGCAAAGGGGAGCTGTTAGCAGAGTCCCTGAAGCCCCCAAAGCTGATTTGATCAGGAAAACAGCCACACGTGGGGCTTCTCGTGTGTGAAGCGTGTTTCAAGTTGCGGAAGCAATCATCGGATCAGTGACGCAGGGTTGTGAGCAGCTGGGTGATTTCCGTTGGCCACAATTGTTTCTGTTGCATTTAATTTCCAGGTGTCCTACATAGGCCAGGACTGCAGAGAGATTCCAGAGCACCTCGGCAGGGACTGTGGACATTTTGCAAAGAGGCTTGATCTGAGCTTTAACCTTCTGAGGTATGTAACCTTCACAAGACGCAGACCAGGCCTGGGAGGCCCAGTCCCCCTGGTAACGGCCTGCAGATAAAAGTCAGACATCCCAGCTCTGCATAGGGTACAGGGCTGTGAGACCTGTGGAACCGCACCCCGAAGGTTTGACTCTGCTTCACATGGTTCTCTGCTCCCCTCTTTGCGCCGGTGAAAAAGCAGCGAGTGTGAGCATCTCACATGTGTCACGAGAGGGCCGTCAGCGTCACTTTGTTCTTTTTCTTTCTCACTGATGTCCATGCAGACGAGTTAGAATACTCTTGGGGAGAAAGTGAGGTAGAACCAACAAGTGCTTTGGGGGTGTTGAGGAATGCTTTCCTGGATAACCCATCGCCCAGAGATTTGCCAAATCCCAGGTAGAGTGTTTTTGTGTGATGGAGTCTTTGCCTTTTTATGAATTGGAACTTTAAATATTTGCAATGATGATTTCTCCCAGATGGTATTTCAAAGTAATTCCAACACTGTTGGCATGGGGTAGGTGGGAGGGAAACTTGAACAACTGTTCCAAACTTGGCAGAGAAGGTAAGTGTGATCGTCTGTATTATTCCAATGGAGAAAACAGTTGTTTCATTTCTTCCTAAAAGGTTTTGAATTGTGACTGGCTTGGGGGCTCTGGGGAGGGAGCTAGGAGGTTCTTGGAAAGCAGGTATCAGTGGGACAAATGGGCAGGGATCTGGGTGGTGGCTTTTCCTAACGAGGTGGTTCCACACAGAGGTTTTTCCTAAGTGTCCCCTTGAGAGCCATGCTGTCCTGGGAAGGGAACAAACTGTCTCAAGGTGGAAGGAGAGGTGAAGAGCTGGAATCCCACCCCGGGGCTTCTGTACTTTCCTGCTTCCATGCCGCGGAGTGTCTTCTGAGTCGGGACACTTGGGAATTATGGATTCCAGGGAAGATGGACAAAATTCAGGGCTTTAAGGCACCAGAGGGTAGAGGGGAGTTGAAGCTAAGCCAGCAGAGCTTCTTGGGCTGGTGCTCAGGAACTCACAGCTGAGATGCATGGTCTCCAGGGAAGGGGCGTCCAGGGAGTGTGTTGCAAGAGATTGGGCGCTGTGTGCTTTCTCTCCCTGACTCCCAAGGGGTTTGTGTGCTTCTGGAGAGATGTGGAAACTGAAAAGTTGCAAAGTAATAGAGTGATGAGAGGTTGCCAAACAAACGCTGACTCTAAAGAAACAAAGGATGGTTTTTGGTCCCTACCCAAACTGGGGACAGAATACACAACCTGGACTGGGCAGTGCCTGAGACACGGGCGCCCCTTGAATAGCTCCCCAGGACAGACTCAGGCAAAGCGTTCCTTGGGGCATCGGAAGGAGTTCTTCCCATGTGACCGGCCTCCAGGGGCTTGGGGCTCTGTGGCTCAGGGGGTGGCTGCTTTGCTACTGGGAGCCCGGACGTGGGTTTCAGGAGGCTGGGCCCTGTGAGGGAGCGCGTGTCAGCAGTCACAGGTCATGGGACTGGGCTGCCAGCTCTGAGGAAACAGCCGTCTTTGTCATGCTCCGGGCCCTACCTCCCTTTGGCAAAGAAGGGGCTGGTATCCTGGGAGGTGTGTGTGCGCCGAGCGAGCTTGGTGGCGAGAAGGGACTCTTGGCTCTGAGGGGCTGGATCTAAAAGGATTTATCACAGGAAATGACGGGTCCTGGAGGCAGGAACATTTTGTGAGAAGGAGGTCGGTGGAATAAATTTAGAGGGAGATGAGTTAAGATTTTTATTAATTTTTGTTGCTGTTGAGGAGACAGATTTCTGTAAGTGTTGAGTTTGAGGAGTGACCCCTTCTGGTCAGGAACCTGTTCTTACCCCTGTTGTGGTCAGTGTGTGGGTTATAGCTGGGTTGGGGCAGGGATGAAGTCTAATGGAAGGGTTTGTATTAGGATTTATAAAGTCAGAAGGTGTTAGAGACCACAGTGGAGAAAAGTAACCCTGGCTTGACATGGTTATGTTGGGATTGGCTCATCTTTGATGGTCTTATTAAGCTAACTCGGGGGCGAAGGGAGGTGGCACTACTTATCTTGGGTGTCAGAGGAAGATGCAAGCTTACTCGGGCCTTGGTCTCTACCTCCAGCTGGATAAATATTCAAAGACGACTTAGATGCTTAACTAATTTCTCTTTAAAAAAAAAAAAAAAAAAAAAAAAAAGTTGAGTTTGAGGAGTGACCCCTTCTGGTCAGGAACCTGTTCTTACCCCTGTTGTGGTCAGTGTGTGGGTTATAGCTGGGTTGGGGCAGGGATGAAGTCTAATGGAAGGGTTTGTATTAGGATTTATAAAGTCAGAAGGTGTTAGAGACCACAGTGGAGAAAAGTAACCCTGGCTTGACATGGTTATGTTGGGATTGGCTCATCTTTGATGGTCTTATTAAGCTAACTCGGGGGCGAAGGGAGGTGGCACTACTTATCTTGGGTGTCAGAGGAAGATGCAAGCTTACTCGGGCCTTGGTCTCTACCTCCAGCTGGATAAATATTCAAAGACGACTTAGATGCTTAACTAAATTTTTTTTAAAAAAAAAAAAAAAAAAAAAAAAAATGGGGGAGGGGAGAGAAGGAGGACAAGGGGGAAGAGGAAGATAATAAACTTACCTTCCAAATAGACGGGAATGTGACAGATGTCACTAGCCCACCAGGCTGCAGGGATCATCATACCCAAAGGAAATACTGTGAATCCCCATCCCACCTTCTGTAGAAGGTTTCTTCCCAGCCCTGCCTTACTATTTCCATGGAATTTGGAGCAGCATATCACCCTGTATTTGCTCTCCACCTGGATTCACCATAGCACCCTCTTCTAACCCTCTCTGCTGTTCTCCCTCTTGGCAGCCTGTCTGGCCCCACTTGGGACACCCCCTTCATCTCTCTGAAGCCCAACACAATGTTACTTTGTATTATGCCAGTTCAAAGTGTGCTGGGGGCGATAGGGTGGTAATTGTTGGACACAGCAGGAAACACATTGGGGTAGCATTGTTCCTGGAAATCTTCTGGGTACGCCCTTGCCCTAGAGACCTTGTCCCTGACGATTCCTCTCATTAGGATCAGGTCTCCTGCATGTGACCAGGTGCCCCTCTTTCCCAGCCACTTTCTCCGCTTTCCAGTGTCACTTATCTTCTTTCCAGAGCTGCCCTCAGAAACACAAAATTCTTCTTATTATGTTATATTCAGAAAAATCACCCCCCCTCCTTTTTATAGAGCATCTCTGCAGGCTTCCTTTTCTCCTCCAAAGAGTCATATCCGGGTATTGCCTTAAATGGATGAGAGCCACTGACACAAATTTTGCTAATCTCATAAATCACAAAATCAGCTGCAGTCTGTTTGTGCTTTAGAGTACAGCTTGGTTTTAGGCAAGGAGTTCTGTTTATTCATTTCAAAATATTTAATACGTTCACATGGCACAGTCTTTAGGAGGAACAGACATGCAACCAGTGAAAAGAAAGTGTCCTTTACACGTAAGTCCTTTTGCCTCCTGGTTCCCATCTGCACTGCTGACTACTGGTAGTTGATTTCTGTCGTCCTCCAGAGGTATTCCATGCATATACTAACATGAGAATTTCTCATGTGGCCAGATTTATATTACTTCTTGCCAAGTTGTTAGTTAAAACGGAGGCACCAGGCTTCAGTTAACCACTTGTGATAGGGTCATCCTTCTCTGTTGTCTATTAATTCATAGCCCATCATCGTTGTTAATTTCATTCATGAAAGTGATGTTTCTGCTGATTGTCTCTATGGCCACCTGTTCATGCTGGAGGGGAGTGTGGTTATGGGTTTATAAGCTCTGAACTTTTATTTTTTCTTTCTGTTACACCTTAGGGTCTTGTCTCCTGCATTAACTATGGTGACTCCATCTCTACCTGAGTTGGGCTGTCCAGTAGTAAACTATGCAGAAAGTCGTGGACATTGAGACTGTCTTCTATGACTCTGCCCTGGAGGGAATTAAAGTCCCTGGGCAGTATGTTCTCTGTCAGGTTGGAAAGGGAAGCAAGACAAAAGGTCCAAATAAAATTTCTGGCTCCCTTAAAAGACTCAAACATTCCTTACCTGCTCTCTCAGCCCAGACCTCATTCTTCCTGTTATGATGAAAACCAGGTGAACTGCAATGACTGAACTGGGACCAGCTCTCTGGACATGATTCTCATGTGTAGGGTCCTGCCATCCCCCCTTTAATGGGCATATTAGGTAGGTAACAGCCAAGAGGAGTGAAGTTTTGTCCCGTAAACTTAGATGCATTAATGATCATGAATCCAATGTTTACATCTGCATGACATTGTACTTTAGATTTTATTTTTTGAAGGCAGTCTTGTAAATAATGAAACCAACAATGATCAATTTAGAAATCTTGAAAAACACAGAAAGGTATGACAGAAACCCTCTTTCTCTCAAATTTTCACTGATAATCTTACCACCCAGGAATCACCATTGTTAACATTTTATTGTCTTGGAGTCTTTCATAATGCCAAATATTTTTTAAATGATGCTGTTGCTTACATTATGTTGGAAGCATATTCCCATCTCAATAAATACTGCATTACAGTTTTTAATGGTTTCTTATTTCTTAATGTTGGACATTTAGATTGTTTCCAGATTTTTACTGTTATAAATATCTCTATTATAAATTGCCTTGTAATACTCATTGATGAATGTCTCTGATTAGTTGTTTGGGGCAAATTCCTGGAAATGGAATTGTCGGAGGGCCTTGATACAGATGGCAGATTGCCTTAAAGAGAGGTTATACCGATTTCTGCTACCAGGAGTATTTGAATATCCATTGTCCCAAACTCTTACTTGAACCCGTGTTTGAGGTTTTCATATTTCACTTTGCTTCTGTGATCAGTACAGAGAGTCCTCTGGTTCCTTGACCGAGGCAAAGAGATCTCGGTAATGAGTTGTTCCAGCTTTTATTTTCCTTCTCCCCTGACTGGGAAAGGGCAGTGTTCTCTCTGGTGGCCCGTTTCTCTCCCCCAAGGGCCTTGAGTGGGTTGGGTGGGTTGCCTGCTGAGCTTGTGAACACAGTGGGCAGAGCAGAGCTCCCGTGGCACACGGTGGTAAGCACATCTGTGTCAATCTGGCAATAAAATTGGCACTGCCCACTGTGTTCACAAGTTCACAAGTAGTCATGGGGGTTCCTCACAAACATTCAAGATTTCCTCTTTAAGCATTTGGTATGTTTGCACATCTTTGCACCCTTTGGTATAACCAGTGGCAGAAACTTTAAGAGCCAGTGCATAATTTGCCGCTTTCTCTTCTGCTTGCTGTGATCATCAGTCTTGGGTTCTGACCATAAATGACTGGAACCCCTTGCTGACGTATGTTGGGTATAGATTGTAAACGAGAAATTTGTGTTACAAGACGTGAGGTTATTTAATGCAGTGTAACCTAGCCTATTCTAACTGGTACAAATACCTTAGTTTTCCAACTGTCTGGCATTGCGTAGGCTAAAGCCCACTCACCTTGCTCACATTTTTCATCCTTCCCGACTGGGAGCGTTCCTTTGTTCATATCACGGTAGGAATGAGTAAGAGAGAGAACTCCCCGCCTAGACTCTTAGGAGAACAGCTCGAAGGGCATGTTCTGTTGGTGTTGGGTCTTCATCAAACCGTTTCTTTGCAGTCAGGGGCCTTGTTCATACTTGTTTTCAAAACCCAAATGTAGTGGTCTTACTTGGGGAGCTCACTGATGTTGGTTTTGGGTTGGCAACAGACCTCATCATGTTGGTGAGACTTGAGACGAAGAGATGATGATGGGAAAGATAGGCTTTAGGAAGAGAAACTGTTAGTGAATTTTCACATAGTTCTAGGGCCTTGATAAGCCCTGAGTGATTCAAGGAGGTGAGGGTCTACGTACGTTGGAAGCAGTGTTCTCTCTGATCTGGGCAACGCTATGAAAAGCACCTTTTTTGTTCCAAGAATATTATTGGCCGTTCTAGTGTCTCTGTCTACCAGCAGAACATACAGTCAAAAGGTGAAGTGGACAATGACCTGGCAGGTAATATGTGATGTCTCGATAGCAAGACTTTGATTTCCTTGACTTATGACCCTTTCTAGAGTGACCTTTGTGACTCTAGAACCACCAGAAACAGTTTAAAGGAAAACAGGAAGGGAGGGAAGGAAGATGACCCAAGGGAGCAGGTAGGAAGCCACTGTGAGTGAGGTTTATGTGGTACTTTGCTGCCTCCCTCCCCCAAGAATGTCCTGACTTCATGGATTTCTACCCTTTGGCCAGAAAATAGGATACTGAGCCACAGAGTATAAGACTGAGCTGGGGAAGTGGGGGGCCTTTGGAGCGAGTTGACTGAGAGACTCCGGGGCTTTCCTGAGGTTCAGCTTTCTCATAAATGGTGATGTTCCCTATGGCTCGCAGTGTGGTTTATTTTTATTTTTTATTATTTTTTTTGCTGTACGCGGGCCTGTCACTGCTGTGGCCTTTCCCATCGCGGAGCACAGGCTCTGGATGCGCAGGCTCAGTGGCCATGGCTCACAGGCCCAGCCGCTCCGCGGCACGTGGGATCCTCCTGGACCAGGGCACGAACCCGTGCCCCCTGCATCGGCAGGTGGACTCTCAACCACTGCGCCACCAGGGAAGCCCCGCAGTGTGGTTTAGAAAGGGCTTTCATAAACCTCGTCTCCATATTTCCTACAGTGTTGCCTGCAGGATGAGAAATTCATACACTTGTTCAGTAATGCCTTTTATTTCTCATCTCACCCATTTAAGTCCTTCAGAGCCTTCGGTTTAATTTTCCTGTTGTTGTAAAGTTTCTCTCTCTGAGCTCTTTGGAGCTTGGGCCCCCCGCTCTACCCTCTCCCCCTGCCGTGCTCTCCACTCTGAGGTCATTGCGCATGCGGTGGTGATGCTCTCTGTTGTCAGGGTGGCTTTTGGAAGCAGGGGTGATTTTCGGGAATCGGGGGAGAGACAGGCAAGTTTCACCCGTTCAGACTCTCTACTCACTGGCCTCCTGTCTTCTAAACCATGAAGTTCTATCACAGTGATGGCGGTGGGGCCTCGACTAGCATTTAGTTGGTGAGGCCTGGGGTACTCAATGTTTTGTAGGGCATGGGACAGCTTTAGACCAAAGAACCCTCCCTCTCCCACGCCAGCTGCACCCTGAGGAAGACCTCTGAGTCCTGTAGGAGAGAGCTTGGGACTGGCTCTCTGATGAAGTAAAGCAGCCTTGCAGATGAGTACCCAGAGGTGACTTGCTCGGCCCTGCAAAGGAGCCCAGGGACAAGGGGTCAAACAATGTCTAATGATGACATTAGACATCATGGTTTTTTTTTTTTTTTTTTTTTGCGGTACGCGGGCCTCTCATTGTTGTGGCCTCTCCCGTTGCGGAGCACAGGCTCTGGACGCGCAGGCTCAGCGGCCATGGCTCACGGGCCCAGCCGCTCCGCGGCATGTGGGATCTTCCCCCAGACCGGGGCACAAACCCGTGTCCCCTGCATCGGCAGGTGGACTCTCAACCACCGCGCCACCAGGGAAGCCCGACATCATGTTTTTTTTTCCTTATTAATACATGAGTAGTATTATAGAGCACTTGCTACATGCCAAGGCTGGGCAGAACACCTACCAGGTGTTAGCTCATTCAGTCCACCCAATAGTATTTTACGATGTAGCCACTGAGGCCCAGATAGGGGTAGAAATCTCCCGCAGATCACAATGATGGTTAAATGCTGGGATTAAATGGCCCTGGCAGTTTGACTTCAGCTTTGCAGTTACTCTAGACTGCTTCTCATGGTATAAATCATTGCTTTCTTTGTGCAAGAAGATGGGCGGTCATTTCCAAGCCTATATTTCCTTGGGGGCGGGGGAGTTTGTTATATAAAATCACGAGCAGCCTGTGGAATTCACGGAAGCTGGGTCAGAGTGGATCCTGCAGCTCCAGGTTGGAGACCATAGAAGACTCAGGGGTGTCCTCTCTCCAGTTTCTCCCACACCTTCCTGATTTGCAAAGTTTGGTGACCTCGTGAGGCCTGGGCCAGCTGGGAGTTGGGGGTTCCCAGAGACCACGTCCTCTGCTTTTATTGCCTCCTCTGGGTTATGAGGCATGGCTCAGATGGTTACTGTCAGGGCAAGAAATGGCTCAGCATTTGCCATGGCTCTGTTGTCCCAGCCTCAGGATGGGGAACCTTGAGACGGATGACTGCCTGCATGACTTTTGATTCTGGAGGGAAAAGAAGAGGGTGTGTGTGTGTGTGTGTGTGTGTGTGTGTGTGTGTGTACTTGTACTCACTAGCACGCACACACCCACCATGTGAAAAGCCTCTTTCCTCTTGTCTCCTTGGGGACTGCTGTGCTGGTGATTTCAGCTGTTCCCTGCCCCTTTATGATGAAAGGGGAGTGATTATGTATTTTGCTGGGTGTCTGTTTAATTGCAGGGATGTAGTAACTATGAATTCTCCCTGGCTGAGACTTCCCTAATAAAAGCTCTCTCCTGTCCCAGCTGCTTTCTCTTCCCCTTTGCACTCACACCCTCATCACTGCCACAGCACAAGGTCACTTAGGATTTTAAATGAGGAGGAGACATACACACGCATGCTTAGGTTTCCTTTTAGAGTTTAAAGAAAAAAGACAACCCCTCCTCCAGACCCATCATTATGGGGATCACCTACGTGCCCCCCACCTTTGCACCACCTCCCCTAAGCTCTTCTCTGAGTTTATACAGGACCCAATTTTTTCAGTCTCTTGCGTGTCTGCTTTTTCTCTGGTTCTGAAGAAATAAGAGACGGGTATAGCAGGGAAGACCGACAAAGGAGCTTTTTTCTTTTAAAAAAATTCCCAGAACCATTTTTGAGATAAAGCAAGACTTACTAAAAACAATAGAGGAGGGTGGGAGAGAGGGTGTTAATCCCCATACCGCCTAGTTTCTGCAGCTGGAGAAATGTTTTAAAAAAATGCACCATTGTTAAAACTTTTTTTTTTTCCCTGATGGATTTATTTATAAGGTAGAGAAATATTTTCCCCATAATTGGGTAACTCTTAATAGTAGCAATTGCATATTTATCAGTGTGAGGGGCTATTATTAATGTAACTGTCAGACCCAAACACATTTCTGCATTAAATCCATTTAGTATGTGCATTATTCGGGCTCGAATGTCACCGGGACATCAAAGCCCCGTAGGCATGGAGAGCTCAGTGCCCTGCTGTGGCTGCGGAACAGGCCCTTGATCAATAAATGTAACATGTTAATGCAGAGCAAATAGAATAAAAGATTTCTTTGACAAGACATGAAAAATCACCTTGTGGCAGCTGGCATGTGATGCCGTTTCTGGGGAGACACTAGCAAAGTTGATCTGACAAGTAAAGAGGAGAGATGATGGTTGTAAGGTGCTTTTGTTTCAAACTTCTTTCTTGACCTGTCAGGTTTTGAAGGCGCCTCAATGGCTCTTTTTTGTCATGTGAAAATTGTAGTCTTAGGTAGTTATGAAGCAGTTATCTCTTCTCAAATTGTGAATGCTGCTGTTTAATTGATTCACTTAGCATTTGAAACTGTCACGCATTAATAATTGCGAAATCCTGTAGATACGGCACGAGTGTGTCACGCTTAAATGTGTAGTTATCAGAAAATTAATATCCTTAATGAACCGGTGCTTTCAAACTAACATTGCATGAAATCTCTTTTGCCCTTTCATTTGCCGAAGCCACATCCGCCAGTTTGCCGAGAATCACCTCTCGACAGTTTGCTTTCTTGATGCCCGACAAATGCCAGTTTTGCTGTGGGTACATCGCCTGCTCAATGACAATAAATATAGTAATTATACTGGAGTTAGTAATTAACATAATTGTAGTCAATTACGACAAATACAGTGCAGAGCTAAATAAATGAGAGGGGAGAAATTAGCAAGCTAATTGATTTATCTTTACTTCGCTTTCTATTACAACTGGCAGGGCTGTTTTTCTTGGGGAGGGGGAGGGGAGGGGCAAAACATCCCCACAAGGTTTGTTTATGAGTAACTGATTTTGTTTTGAAGTTGCTTTGTCTTTGACATATTATTACGCATCACCCCCCACTCTGCTTACAAGAAGGAAAAAAAGGAAAGAAAAAGAGAATTTAAATGTCAAGGGAACATTTTGTTAATTTAACTACATCAAGCTGAATGCTGCAGCTAAAGGAAGACAGGATATTTAGCTTTTGCTAAGGCTTGAGGAGTTATGTTGTCTTCTTGGCTATTGTCCTGGTAAAAGAAAGTTTGAGAGAGAGAGGGAGAGAGAGAGAGAGATCGTCTCCATCAGCTAGGAGGTGCTTTCCTGGATGGTACATTTGGGGGTTATATGTGCCGCAGGCTTGGGGGGAGAAGTGGACATATTTTACTTGGTTCTAGCCCCACTTGATCTTGATATGCCTTCTTCCCTGGGTACTCTGGGAAGAGACAGAGGAAAGGAGCCGCCAGAGTTGCCCCAGAGGGCAGGGGAGGGGCTCCAGCGAGGACCCACCCTCTCTTTGCCTCACTTCAAGGCTGCCCAGGCTCCTGGGCTGTCGTACTCCTGAGGCTGCCTGGAAAGTTGCTGTGGGGTCTCAGTGCCCATGTGTTTCGAGCTGGTTTATTCTGTGCTGCCTGGAGCCCTGGTTAGTGGTGTTGATCGTGCATCTCTGTTCTTTGTTCACCGCCTTTAACATGACTGCTGTTCATGCCGCTCAGGGAAAACCTGTGCATGTTTTCAGGCTTGGGGTCGCATCTCAACCCTGTTTGTTCTTTTTCTTACAACTTTTAGAAACAGGATTTTTTTTCCCTCTGCCTGTTGACACAGGATGAGGCTAGTGGCCAGAGCTTTTTAAAGGTTGGAGAGCTTAAAATCTTACCCTGGTCTCACCCAAGGTTAAAATTGAGTGCTTTCAGGACATGGCAGTTAAAGTATTCAGCATCAGTTCTAACCTTATCAAAGCCCCAGTTAATCCCCTGTAAATGAAGCAGTTTAACAGATTAGAAATTTGTTTCAAAGCCTTTTACTTGGCTTTTCTTGAAGATTCCACTGGATAAGTTCCTAGTCTGATAGGAGCGGGAGTCAGAGGCTGCAGTTTTATTTGTGTGTAGGTGGTACATATAACCGTGCATAACCTCGTGTGGAATTCAGTCTTTCTGTTGCAGTAAGATACTGCCTGTATTTTGGAACACCAGGATGTACTCGGCCACTGCTTAGCGTGGTCATTCTTCATGTGTGCTGCATTTGGAAATCAATTTCTGATATGAAATATTTATATACAAGGAATCATTTAAATTATTTAAAGTTTGCAGGCATAATGGCCTTTCTGATGAAGTCTCAAATTATTTTAGTAAATGCATGGACCTTCTGAGCAGAAAAGACTTGCATAGTTGGAGGGGGGGTGGGGAATGACGCTTGGAACTCAAGCCTGATTTAGTTTGTTACAGGTCAAAGAGGAATCCATGATTTCTATGTGTAGCCTTGTTTTCCGAAAATAGATAAATTCCAGGTATCCTATACCTCCAGAGACAGCTGTGAGCACTTGTGAGAGGCAGTGAGGGGCGTGGCCAAGAGAAAGTGTGTGAAGAAAACCCTTTTTGCTGCTGACCACTGTCAAAATGTGGCCTTTGTAGTACTGCTGCTGTCTGTAGTCTCTACTCACCTGCTGGTTTTGATACCCTGTCTTTTCTCCTGAATGGCGCTCAGATGTAGAGCAGATGTCAGTCGGTGAGAACATAGGCGATGGCAAAGGAAGCCTCTTTTCGTTTTTATTATTTTACAGTTAAAGTCACCCTAATTGGAGCTAGCTTTATTTTGCCCTCGTACTACTAAAGAAATAACAGCACGGGGCATAATTTAGATGAATTCTTTTCAAACAGAAAACAGAATGCTGTTTGCAAAGGGTCCATTTTTCCCAAGACTCTCTTCTGTTTCACTGAGAGAGGCACCCATATAGCTGTTTAAATATGTGATTTTGAGGTGCTTTGTTCCTCAAATTCTAGTTACTTTTTATATTTGTTCAGCAGCAGCTCTGATGATTGCATCTACTAAAATGCATTTTTGTGGAGTTGGTGGAGGAAGTGAGAGGGCGTGGAGTTTAAGAGCCTTTGTCCGTCCACCTTCTGAAAAGCTGGATGAGGGGCACTCGCCCACTTGCCCATCAGTCTTGGGGGTGCATTGGAATTGCCTGGTGGAGTGTGCATTTTATTTCAGGGACTTATTTTTTCAGAATGAATTCCCTGTCCTTTCTAAGTGCACCACTGTGGTAGCTCACCTTCTCAGGATCTGAAACCTCCCAAGAGCAGTGGGTGATCAGGACCCTGAGGGTGAGCCTGAGAGGGCAGGCTGTCTTCTTCTGTGCTGACAGTTGAATCATGGGTCTGTCCTGGTTGGCTCTTGTGAATTCTTCCTCAGACACCTGAGCTGGACTAAAATCACAGAAGGAAAACCATCCTTCCAGTTGTATAACTGGATGTAGCAAACCAGTACCCTGAATTCTGTTCTTGGAGACTGGGCTCTGATGGGCAAAATCAGCCTGACCTGGGGTATAGAACGGAGGCTGCCAGTAACTCCCGGAGGTCAATGCTGTCCAGTGTCCCGCCTCTGAGGAGCACTGCATTTGTTCCAGCCCGTGATGTGAAACCCCGGAAGAATGACTGTAGGGGTAAATTTAACTGTAGAGTTGAAGGTTTTTCTTATCTTCTTCCTCTTCAGCTGGTGGGTGGAAGTCAGGCCTGGAATGACATGTTTTGGAGAATGCAGGGTTGCTGATCTCCCTGTGCTATGCAGCTGCTTCCCACTAGCTATCTGTTTTACGTTTGGTAGTGTATATATGTCCATGCCACTCTCTCACTTCGTCCCAGCTTACCCTTCCCCCTCCCCATATCCTCAAGTCCATGCTCTAGTTGGTCTGTGTCTTTATTCCTGTCTTAGCCCTAGGTTCTTCATGACATTTTTTTCCTTATATTCCATATATATGTGTTAGCATACGGTATTTGTTTTTCTCTTTCTGACTTACTTCACTCTGTATGACAGACTCTAGGTCCATCCACCTCACCACAAATAACTCAATTTTGTTTCTTTTTATGGCTGAGTATTGGGAAGCATAGTTATTCCATCCATTGTCTGGAAGCTTGATCTGAGTTAGAGAGCAGCTTTGGGGAGCCACACGTGGAGAGGAAGGGTCCCAGCCAGGCTGAGCAGTTAACTTGACCCAGGTGAGCCCTGGGGTTGGTCCCAGACAGGTCTCCCAGGATATCCACAGGACAGCACAGTTCAGTTAAGTGCCAGGGTCATGCTCTCAGTTCTTATGCCCCCGAAGGTCTCAGGAAGGGGGACTTCTTCCGAGGAAGCGTCATGAGAAAGACGGGCTTGGGCCACTCTGAAGAGAGCAGAGTTTGCCACACTGGTTCAAGATTTCTGGGCTGGGTAGATAGCTTGCACAGTGTTGGGGCTTTGGGGCCAGGCTTGTCCTGAGTGGAGATGGGGAGACCCTGATCTGTGTGCCCTCAGGGGTTTGTGGGAGTCCAGGAGGAGAGGAATGGGGGAGTAGAGGGTAAGTTACTTCTCTCACAGACACAGACGCCTGTGCTGTGCAGCGTGGAGGTGGTCCTGGGATGGAGAAGCTGGGTAGGGAGGGAGGCTGGTCAGGCCAGAGTCTTGGGGGAGGCCATTCACGTCAAGACTCCGGGGAGGTTTAGCTTCTCCCCGTCAAACCTTCACCCTGCAGTGAGAGGCATGTGGCGGGGACACGCCACCTCCAGCTGGTGGAGGGCAGCCCATTCCCTGGCTGAGCAGGGCCCGAGCGTCGGCCCTGACATGCATACGTGGCAATTACCCTGTTAGAAGGGTCACGGTTAATGGAGTTCTTCTAGACTGCTGCTACGAGTGCGAGTGCGGGGCTGCTTAGCACCGGGCAAGGCCCTGCAGCTCATTCAGAAGGGGAGGAACCGAAGCTTGAAATTTCATCTTTCAGAAATTCTATTTATTATTGCTTTTCCACCTCTCAGTGTTTGTGCAGCGCTGGCATTTGGGGTGCATTCTCCCCTGGGAGAACTTGCACGCTACTGGTTCTGTGAATGCCCTGGGGTCCTTGCAGTAGCTCTGCCTCTCCGTGGAATGTAAGCTTTTCCAGGATGAGTCAACATCTTCTCATTCAGGGGTGCCCAGGGCAGGGTTGTGCACATGGTAGGTCCCCCGCTATTGGAAGACGCTATCTAATCTTGGGATTCCTCACTTGCTACAGTGGATGTTTAAAAGCATGATACTAGGCTTAAAAGGCAGCAGTAACTACCATTCATCCATCAGCTTCTTCTGATTACCTTCTTAAGGCCTTAAGGCAAGCTAGGTGTTCTTCACAGTTTCAAGTTGGGAAATGAAAGTGTGCCGAGTTTAAGGGACTTCTCCTAGGGTACACAGCTGGTCGTGGGGGAGCCAAGGTCTAAGTGCAGTTTTGCGCAACCACGAAGCCTACCTCCTTGGCTCTCCCATCGTATTGGATTCCTTTGTGTTTCCCACAATTCCAGCTGATTGTTGTCCTTACGATCTTGCTGAACTAGTGTAGGTTGGTAACTAAATGTCAGAGAAGAGCAAAATTGTCTTCCAGGCCCATGAACGGCGGACAACTCTCCCCCCGCCCCCCTTCAAGGTTGTTGCTGGTTTTTCTTCCCAAACTTATATTTGACCTTATCCTATTTCAAGGGAGATAGAAACTGTAGGCAGTGAATCTTTACATCAAATACTAGTAGTTTAGAAGTCTGTAGAAAATTAGGTTGGGTTAACTTGTCCTGTTCCTCTAGGAAGATAAACAAGAACAAAAATAGAACAAACTCCCTCTGCTCTTAATAAGGAGCTTCTGGGGGCTGGGCCTCCACTACTGCTTTTGGATCCATCTCAGGTGTGAGTCCTATTGCTGCTGCTGTTAATCTGGACACAGCCCTTCAGGAGGCGTGAGTCTCTGTTTTCTTATCAGTTACAGGCAACGCATATTGTCCCCTTTTCTCCTCAGGATGTCTCTGGGTTGCACAGGAGATAGGTTATTTGGATGCAGATGCTTTGTAAATCGCTAAACACTACATAACTATGATGCATTTTTCCCGGTTTTATTGACATGTGATTGATACATAACATTGCATTAGGCCACGATGTACAACATAATGACCTGAGAAATGCGCATATTGCAAAATGGTTACCACAATAAGTTACTATCATAATGCATCGTATGATGCATTGTTGTCATTATAATTTTTTGTTTTGAATGAGAAACTGAAGTTTTGCTAGTTTGAAGCTCAGTCATTGTTGGAGACCACGAAGCCAGAGGACCTCTGTCTGGAGCTGATCTGGTAGAAAAACAGTGAGATCATGAGACAGGATACCTGACTATTTGTCTTTACTCCATCACAATTATCTGTGAGCTACTGAGCAAGTCATTTAATCTGTGTTGTGATTTTTCCAGACACGGGATAATACTCACCTATCAGGGTTGTGAAGATCAAATGAGGTACTAAATGTACGAGTTTTGTTCCTGTAGGTGATGTGCTGAAAAAAACAGCTATCCCCCAAATCGTTAATTTCATTTTTTGACTCTTCTGTTTTTTTGAGCAGACTTATCTTTGAGATTATTGTGTTTGGGCTCATGTTGCCTTTGTTGTTCGTGACTTGTGTACAAATCAAAAGGGAAATCATAGTCCTACAGTGTATTTCCTTGCAAGGAGCATGTGACTATGTTCTATATATCCCTAAGTTTCTTCCATCTGATTCTCTTGCCTTTACTAAAAGTTTGCCTTTTCTGTAATTTCTGATCTGCGTTGAATTGATGGGTTCTATCATAACTAACAGGATCTGTGTTAGCTTTTTCACAAAAAGGGCTTCCAAGAGCCTCTTCCCAGAATTGTAAAAATCACGTTTAGGTAGTGCATAGGGAGATAGAAAGTGGAGTTCTGAGATTGGAAGTACCGTCTTCTTTTAATAGTAATTCAAAGTATAAACTAGTCAGATGATAGAAAAAGTGAGGAAATAGATGAGGAAAGGAAAATGGACCAGCCAATCTAGAGAGAGAGAGACAGCTCTGGATTTTATTAGTCAGTGTAGTAAAGAAATTTCTGTTGGCTGTACGAAAGCATTTTTGTCTGCATCTGTGAACTGTTTGTGCCGTGTTGAGCTGTCCACTATTTAACCGTTCATTTCTCCCACATACACAAGTACTAATAATGACGTGACATCAATTAACTAGTGCTTAGCATTCTCTCTTTGAACCCTCCCAACTTGGTGATAAAAAAAAAAAAAAACTGTTTACAGATAAACCAAGGCTTAAATTGGTCAAGTACCTCACCCAACGTCCCATGGTAAGAGTGGAAGCCGCGACTGACCTGGCCCCCCCCCCCCCCCCCCCCCCCCAAAAAAAAAGGATGACCATGACTTTTTTCTCATCAACTGTGGGTTCCCCTGCCCCAGTCAGGTACTCCTCCTACAAGTTGGCCCTTCCTCCTCCTCTTTCTCTGGGCCTTCAGCCTCTGGCCGGACGGGCATACCCCCCCCCCCCCCCCCGCACCGCCTTTTTCACAGTCCTCCCCTCCTCCCGTGATGCTCTATGCTGTGCTTTATAGACCCACACGCTGTGAGAGGGGTAGAGGTAAGTTGGTTCAATCCAGTAGTTTTCAAAATTATTTTTCTAGTGGCAGGATCCTTGTCAAACAAAGTTTTACATAGAAAGAACATTATGAAATAAAAAGGCCTTGGTATTTTGGAAAGTGAGTCAGCAAAAGCAATGAAGCTGTTCGGATGAGCACTGGGCTTGATACTGAGGTGAGAGACAAAACGCAGTTTGATACTTGCTCCAGTGTTCAGATGATTCCTGCATTTGGTTTTGAGTGTGCAATATGTAAATACTAGTTCGCTCAATAAATAGTTGCAAATGGTAACAGTTTTTTCCCCCCTTAAATTTCACCTTGCAAATACCAGGAAATGTTTAAACTAGACAGTTGTAGGAAGAAACTCAAAGATCTGCGCAAAACGAGTTAATTTGGCGGCACAGGATAATACGCTGTTCTACAGTGTGTTGAAATTTGGTATCAAAGTACTTGAGACAACATACTGCTCTTAAATTAGTTGTTAAAAATCGTTAAAGTAATTTAAAAGTTAAATTCGAATTAGTCATTGGAAGAAACTGAGAAGCCCCTTGTGGAACCTTAGGGTTCTGTGGAACACAGTTTGAAAACCACTGGTCTGATACTTTCTTTTAACATAGAAAATTGAGGCCCAGAAAGTGTAAATGGTGGGTTGGTGCTGGGAAACAGCAAAATTGTGCCAAAGAAATGTTTACTTTCTAAAATTAGTTTTTCAAGCTTTTTCTCTGGTTATTAAGTAATCATTTTATAAAAATACAGGGAAAATATACAGAAGGAAGTTGTAAACTATGAGCTTACTGCTGAAAAAGAAACCAGTACTCCATGCTTAACATTTGAGCACGTATAAGTTTTTACAAAATTGGGTTCGGGCTGTATATACAATTGGCGTTTGAACAACGTCGGGGTTAATCCGTGTATAACTTGTACTTGACCCTCCATATCCAGGGTTCCTCTGCATCCAGGGATTCAACCAACTGCAGATTGTGTAGTACTGCAGTTCTTGCTATTGAAAAATATCCAAGTATAAGTGGACCCGTGCAGCTCAAACCTGCGTTGTTCAAGGGTCAGCTGTAGAGACTTGTATCCTATTTTTTTCTCTTAATGTTATATCATGTGATTCAGTTTTCTTGGATAATGTGGTTTTTCAGTGCTTACGTAATATTTTTTCACAGATGCACCATAACAGCCATTTTCTTACTGGTTAACATATACGTATGTATTGTTTCCCACTGTTACGTGTTAATAAGAAATGCTGTGATGAACATCTTTGCCTATAAATCTTCTGTTTCACTCTTTTCATTGTTTCCTTAAGATAATTTCCCAAAGAGTGAAATTACTGAACTAAAGGTCATTAAAACAGAAGTCTTCCTCAGAAGCTTCTATCTGACCCTTCATCCATCTCCCACAGGAGAGCCTCGGGTGTGGTGTTTTCTCCCTGTAGGAGGTATCAGATTCGGGGGGTGGGGGCGGCCTCAGTGGTAGTGATCATCTCGAGCTTCTTGACCTAAGTCTGTCCATGCCTCCTCTCCAGAGGCCAAATGCTTTGTGTGTGCTTAGGCTGGTTCAAATGTGGGTAAATCTGAGATCTGCCTAGCGTCTGGGAGGTCCAGCTCACCTCTGAGTCCATGTGTTGTCCCTGCCCACTGCGGGGACCTTGGAGCTCCGGAGGCCCTTTCGGGGCAGGTCTTTGGCCAGTGGGGTGTCAGGCCCGCAGAGGTGGCCAGGCTTGTGAGGAGGTAGAGAAAGGAACCCAAACCATTTCCAGTCTTTGCTTTTCAGATCCTGCCTTTTAAGCATACCTACATTTACCTGCAAGGGCAATCGTTTTGCATTTTAATGACAAATCAAGTACGCTAACTTGCATTTGAAACGAAAGTGCCTTAAATGTCTCTGGCTGTCAGAATGAGATGTTAGGAGCCTGATGAAAAGTGAACAAAGAAGACAAAGTATGAAGCCTGGATACAGTGCAAAATGAAATAAAACCTTGTATGGCCTGTCAGGGGTGTCAGTTGATATTCATATCTAAAGCACATTATAGCATTACTTTGCAGCTCATAGCTTACTCATCTGTCTTTTTTAATTCATCACATTCGAGCCCACATCTTTTAAGTCTCGTGTGTCAACAATGGGAGAAATCTGTTAATTGACAAATGAGTGTCACAAATGTGAATTGGTGCCTTTACATCAGCGGCAGGTGTAGTCTCTTTTGTTTTTTGTTGGATCTATTATTGGCATAAGCCAGTGTAAGACATCTGTCTTTGTCGGAATGAGAAATGACAGTCCTTCTTGGCTGTCATTGTCTTAGTGCGTGCTCATTCTGTGAGATACTGTATAAAGATAAAATGTCAGTTAAAAGAATATGAAAAACTATCTGGAGGAAGTCCTTAAATTACTCAGAGAGGGGATCCGGGAATTGGGACTGGAATTGAAATCCGAGTGTTTCAGTTTGTATCTGTCACACCTATTTAAAAATAATATTTCCTGAGTAACAGGATGAGGTTATCAGGCATTTAGGACGATGTTATATTGTCCTGGTATAATTAGCTTTATAAGGTGGGGAGAAAATCTACCTTTGGAAGATATGAATTTATTTATTAGCAGGTCATCTCCCAGACAAGCACAGAATTGTCTCAATGAAAACACTCCAGGTAGGATTCTGGGTGTTGATTTGCATGTGTTTTGCAATATTGCAAATTTCAGTTCTTTTTCAGTTATACTCCTATCTGAGCCTGATGAGAAGCATAATGAAATAAAAAGCAGCAGTTGTGGAGTGATGAGACAGTGGGGAGAAAACTGTTAGTTTCACTGAGCTCCTGGTGGGTTTAGAGGTGCAGGTGAGTCTGGACACCTGAGGCTGTGTTGTTAACTTGTTGCTGTTGAGGGAGGAGACAAGGTCTGACGGTGGAGGAATGCTCCTGCTCCCCGTTGTATCCGCAGGATCTGGGGAGCCCCTAGGGGTTTGGGGCTGGTAAGGACACCTGGTTATAGGATGGGTAGACTCTTAAGGCATGCTTCCCAAACTTGAGTGTGTACACAAATCCTTGAGGGTCTTGTTAAAACGCACTGTCTGATGCAGTAGGTCTGGCCTTGGGCCCGAGCCTCTGCATTTCTAACAAATTCCCAGGTGATGTTGATGTGCTGCTTTGTAGACCCAACTTGAACATCAAGGAGTTCAGTTTATCTTCTCACAGACCGTCTGGTGGGCTTCTGTAGAGAGCATAGAGTTAAGAGGAGAGGCAAGGCTTCGGGTGCTGGGATGGACTAGACTTTTCTGGAACATTCCTACATCAAAAAGTTATTTTTTTCTGCAGAAATGTTTCTCGCCCCTTCAGAGGAGGCCCAGCCTCATTGATTTTTCTCCAACTCTGTGGCTGGGGGACAGGCCTCTGAGTCCAAGGTACCCTGCCTTCTCTGAAGGGGTTGGCACCGTGTGTGTGTGTGTGTGTGTGTGTGTGTGTGTGTCTGCATGCGCGTACATACACAATGCACCTAGGCTCGCTGTTGTGTGGTTGAGGAGGGGCATGTACTGAACCTTACATGTGTGTTGGCAGAACCTGTGTGTTTTTTGTGTGCACCTTGTGTATTTGGGGATAGGCATGCAGCAGGCCTGAGTGTACACTATTTGTGATTTATAAACACACATGTTAGACGTTTACATAGCAGGCATGTACCAAACTATGGGAGGGGATGTGTGCATGAGAGTGAATTTGCTCAGTGGAGCACAAGGGATCCTTAGCTGATACTCATTTGAATAATCAGATCGATGGGATATATGTAGGGGAAGAAAATGGCGTGAGGATCCACTGCTGGGGCTGCAGCATGGTCCTTTGGTGTTATTAGTCTTGGGTAAACATATTTCCCTCCAAGGTTCCTCCTGGCCCACTGCCGTGGAAGCTGAGTGCAGTGTTTACTTTCCGATGGAATAGACCCTTGGCAAAGTTAGACAATCCTATTGGGATCTGGGGAAGTCCTCAAATTATGATCAGAGGATCAGGAAGGGCAAATTACGTGGAGTCTGAGGACTAGATGCTCTCTTCCCTTTTCTTTTTATTTGAGCTACAATCATTACTCAGAGCACAAAGCCGCCTCTTTTCTTTTCATGTAAACTAATAATGAAGTAATGTCTAATTGGGAGGATGAAACTGCTGTTTTTCTGAGGAGCCTCAGGAAAGCCGATAGTTCTTTCTCCAGACTCTTTTCTCCTCCCCCAACCCCACCCCAGGCCCCTGGCTTCTTTGTTTCACATTCTGTGTATTGCAGACCTTTCCCTGGCTGACCCTTAAATGCTCTGTTCTGGAGGAAATTTTTTAATTTTGTTTTTTAAATTGAAACGAGGCTTACCTGAAGGGAGTGAGGCAAGCCAGAGAGAAAGGAAGGGAAACGGCCCATCTGAAGGGAAAAAAAAAAAAAAAAAAAAAAAAAAAGGCACATAAGTTGCGCCCTAAACCCCTTTCGCTATAAATGAGAATGTTTTTGTCACGTGGAGAGAGGCCCGTTTTGCTTTCTGTTGGAGGTGCCTTAGCAAAGAGGAAGTTGAGTATATGTGCGTACAGAGAGTATATGTGTGTGTCCTCCCACGTCTCCCTGTTCACCTTCTAAAAATGGGCAAGGCATGCACATGGATCTCGTGTTTATCCATACACATGTCTGTGTGCGCAGACATAGGCCAGATCCACACACAGACGTCCTTTTGTTCGAATGCTAGGGGACTAGGTACATAAGAAGGCCATTTTATGTGCCCAGTCTTGGTTTTCCTTTCATTGCTGGCTGTCACAGAGAATCTGAAACAGACAAAAATTTATTGGGTAGTATTTAGAAACATGTCGGTGGTAACGACTGCAGCTCTGATTTCAATTAACACTCACTAAATTTAGGCTAATGCCGTGCATTTGTAGACCTGTTGAATGTGCTTGGCATCACGTTGAAAAAATCTAAAGTGGCCACAGTTTAAAAAGCATTCCATGCTGACCCCCGCTTTTGCGTCTGTTCCCCTTCCCCACCGCTCTGGCACATAGTGGTGAGCTCCTCTGTGAACTGGAGGGCCTTTGCAGATCTCTTCCTTGAGACTTTTATAAAATGACCTTTCAGTTTCAGAGAGCACAGTTAAAGTTTTAGCGTCCAATCTTGCTTAATGAAATACTACTTTGGAGTTCATAATTCATCATTTTTCACACCCCACTCACCCCCTTTTCTGGCTATTTGGGTGAAAACAGCTGGAGAAGTGCTGCATTTTATGATTAAGGCACTAAAAGATTAGCCGTAGGCACTGCCCATCGATGGGGCTATAGAGTTCAGGCTGCTGACAGCAGATCTGTTTTGAATTGGAGTCAGATTAAAGTGAGTGAAAATCATTTGGGGGCTGGGGGCTCAAAAGGTCACACGTGTAATGAATTGTGGGTGCTTGCCTGGCTTCCCAGGCGAGAACCGTGAGCAATTATTAAATGCCATTATGCATTGGGAAGGGTTGGTTGGTGGTGACTTTGAAACTTTCCAGAAGCGAGGCTGGGAGATTGCAAAAGGTAGTACTAAGGCATTCGACAGGAGAGGATTTGGAGGGCGGTGGTTGCCTTGTGTATTTGGCTTTATTTGGGGAGAGATTTTTGTTCCCCTCCCATCTTGCTCTGAGTCTGTAGTGATGGATGGCCCCAGCAGTTCCGGGCGGTGGAGTCCTGCTTGGGTACCTTTTTTCTTTGACTCGGTAAGTCCCTTCAGCATCTCCCTGCTTTTTCCGGGTGCCGTGGGAGCTGGTGGTTTTGCTTCGCCCCTCAACTGTTCTGCAGTCACGAACGTGTCTTTATGGACAGTCTCCTTTTCATCCCTTGAAGCCACCCCAAACCACCCTGGTCTGCTGTGTAGGCATCAGGGATGGATAGAAAGTCTGAGGCTCTTTCCCACCTGAAGTTGAGGGGGCTCCCTCCTGAAGTTGAGGGGGCTTGGACTGCCTCGGTAAGGTGAGGCTGGGCCCTACCCCCTTCCCAGTATTTTCCATCTCAGGTGGTGTTGCCGAGTCCTGTGGACAGATTCCAGAAAGTTCCTTCATCACAGACAGGGAATGCCTCCTGCCCCCCCGTTGAATGAGCGCTTCTCATATTGGGCATGGAACTCTCCCGCTTCTAAACCGTCCCGCCCTCCCTGCCTTCTCCCTTTTTAGCATTTTGGAAACCCAGGCATAGATCTCTCTGGAAACACTTGCTCTGATATGGAATGCAAGGCGAAAACCCAAAACTTAAACGATTAGGTTTAATTGGTGATTGTTTTTTTTTTTTCTTTAAGTGGCTCAATTTATTCGGTTACTGAATGCTTGCTACGTGCCGGCTGGAAGGCTAGGCATTAAAGATAGCAGAGGACTAACATCCCTATAGAGGAGACAGATGCGGAAATTGGTGACTACAACCCACTGAAGTGATGAAATATTGAAGGATGAGCAGGGCACTGACCACATGGAAGAGAAGCAATTGCCCCATCCTTGGGGGTGGTGGAGGAAGGTTTCCTGGAGTGCTAGCGTGTCTGAGCTGTATCTGAAGAGATGAGCAGAATGAACCATTTGGGAGGGCGAGGAAAGATGTTCTCAGTAGAAGGGACAATGTGAGCAGCAGGGAAGGGTGAAACAGCTGGGGCCAAGGCTTGGCTCACCAGGCTGGTGACTCCCCCTTTGCCATTTCTTGAGCGTGTGCTTGATTCAGTGAACGCGTACCGAGTGTTTACGTTATGTCCGGTACTGTCCTAGGTGCTTGAACTACATCAGGGAATGAGGCAGAGACCTCTGTCCTCGGTGCCTCTTTGTTTTTCCTTCTTCCTTTTCCCTTTGAGGATTCCCCTACCTTTTGCCTCTTTCTTCGCGATAGCGAAATGTGACTAGTCAGGGTAACGAGAAAGAGGGGAGTGAGACAGAGTGTGGCCGCTCCATCAAGTGTATAACGTGAATGGGTTCCTGGAAGATGTCCTGCCTGTGTTTGGATAAATTGTGGGGACTGGAGACGACCCTATGCCACACATCAAGGTTCCAAGTTCTTTACCTTCTTGGATTCGATATGGATGTCTAGTGCCTCCATTGTCTGTTCTCCTTACTAGGCTACCTGCCATGTACTCATACTTAGGTACAGATAGGTGATAGCAGTATAAAAATCCCCAAAGAATATCTGCCTGTTGCCTGTGATGAATCCTAATGGATCAAGCAGTGATTGTAGAGCATCAGGCATCTTGGACCAGGATGAGGCTTTTTTTTTTTTTTTTTTAAGGAAGGGGTGGAAATGTGCTTAGGGGCGTTCGTAACAGCCCCAGAGGACTCTACAAAGATGGTTGTTACTCTCCATCACACGTAAGTTCCTTTTTTCCTAGTTGTCTTCAGGTAATTAGATTCTATTAGGGCGGAGGTAGAGAGACAATTTATTGGCTGTGGCTCAAGGATATAAAAAGACCATTAGGAATCCAGCACCACCTTCATTACTGTGTGATCATTGCATGTAGGTGATAAGGCAGCCATGGTCTCTGCCCACAGAGATCTTTCTGGAAGGAGGTCTTCCAGAAGGCAGATGAGCTTCAAAAGACACTCAGCGTGTGACCAAACACACACCTCGGCCAGCAGCAGACTCCCCCCTGCCATGGCCCTACAAGTTCTGTGGCTTTGAGTTGGGTCGGATATTCCTTTTGCTTTTGAGGTCCTGCAGTTAAAGTGATAATTATTTCTTTTCAGTCCAATGAACTTGGTAGAAGGCTTTCACAGAAGGTCTTTGGGGGAATGTTGGGCCTAGGGTTTGGGAGGGGGTAGCGTAGGAAGGATGAATGCCAAGCCCCAACAGGAATGGGGTGGGTTGGGTAGGTAGGGGCCTGCCTGCATTATCGGTCCGTGGCGCCCATCCAGCCTGTGGCCTCTCTCGCACAAAGCCTTGGTTCTGATTAATGGCATCCGTGTCTGGGAGGCATGGATTGTATTAGACCTTGTTTAAAAGTGCTCGCTATACATTCACTTCCTCTGGAAGTGCACCAAAATAGGATGAGAGGAGAAAAGGGAGCGAGAGAAAGAGCCTGCATTTGGAAAGGGTAGAAAGGAAAGCTTTTTTCATAAATGCTTTCTCTGACTTTTTATACTCTTCAAGGCTTTATCTCTGCAGGGCTCCTACGGGAGAGCAAGGGGAAAAAGTGAAGACAGACGTCTTGGGAAAGAAAACGGGTTTCCTTGCCAAGACTGGGAGATGGTGCTGGCTCTCTGGGCTTTTTAGAAACTCTAAGAAATCTGCTGACATTTTAAAGGGTTGGGGGGGAAGAGAGAGAGAGAGATGATTTATGATGACATCACATGTTACCCAAGCAGATCCTGCGAGAGGAAAATGGCTTTTATAGAGAGCATGTTGCAATAAAGAAACAGTGAGTCACTGGGGGAGCACCATCAATTGAAATGCCTTCAGTTATTTGCCTTAACTCTCCCCCCACCCCCACTCCCAACCCACCCGAAGGCCTTGGCAGCTCTTAGGGCCTTGCTGTAAAGGGGTTGTGAGAGCCCGAGCCCAGCCTGAACCCAGAGTGCCTGAGGCCTTCTGTCTCCCCCATCTCCCCCCAGCCTCCCTTTCTGACGACTATGATTGCATCCGGCCTTGTTCTTAGCTTCCTGTCAGATAAGGTGGGTGTGCAGGTGTTGAACTGGCTGCCTGTGCGTGTGTGTGTGTGCGTGTGTGTGTGTGTTGGGGGGGTGCTGACCCTGTGTGTTTAAGTGGTGGGTGATGGAGGAGGATGGTAGGGTGAGGGAGCCAGTGACTGTCTGCTTTTCCTGGAGTAGCGGAACAGTGTTGGACTTTCGTGGAGGGATGTGGGTTGTTGCCATGCTTGTTCAAAGGAAGAACCTGGAGATGGGCATTTGGGTGAGGGATCCAGCCTTCTGGGCCTGGGAA
This sequence comes from Lipotes vexillifer, assembly GCF_000442215.2. NCBI lineage: Eukaryota > Metazoa > Chordata > Mammalia > Artiodactyla > Lipotidae > Lipotes > Lipotes vexillifer. Next base: position 1,307,199 of record NW_006795130.1, on the reverse strand, counting down.
TCACAGTGACTGCACTTTCACCCTCAAACAAGGTTTGCAGCCTAGTGTTGGTCTCCCAGGAGTTCTCTCCTCTCAGTTGTGTGTTGTGCTGTGGCTCGTCACCTGCAGGGCACCAACCCTAGGTTTTGGCAGTGTGGCAGGGTCCAAAGGCCTGCCCGTTACTCCTGGTTCTTTGATGATACACGTCTCCCCTTGAATGACACTTTCCTCCGTTCTCCTCAAGACACCAGTACCTTCCTGCTTTCCCTTTGCCATCATTAAAATGGTCTTGAGGACCAGGTCGGGAACCCTTTTCTATTAAGGGTGAGTTGACAGAATGGGTTCTAACCACCTCGTGTGTATTTGCATTTCAGTGAAGATCAAAATATAAAGCTGAAGGACAAATGCTCTGGAAGGAGTTCCAGCCACATCAGAAGGAGGGCTTTGGGGGAGCCCTTTGAGACATCAGGTGGGGGTGGAGCAGGCAGTTGGCTGGGCCAGCTGTGGTGTGGATGGTGCGCCACCTTGCCCGTGCTGGGATGGCCTCTCTGCAGAGTGGGTCCTTTCTTGGAGGGCCCTCAGTCTGAGCAGCCCCACTGATTGTCCACTTTGAATAGTCTGTACACGAGGTTGGGGAAAACTCCCCTAGGAGAAGGAACAGTCACTGCCTGGGTGATACTTAGGAGGCCAGCAGGCCCAGGCCAGGCCCTGCCCTGCTTTTCCACACCCGGGAAGGATTCAGTCCAGTCCTGGGAGGTCTCTGAAGCCTGGGGCCTTCCCTGCTAAATTACCAGCCCTGGCCCAATGCACATCAGTGGTGCAAAGATGCTGCTGTTCTCCAGAGTAAGCTGGTTGGTTCATGAGCCCAGACACGCTCTGTCCTGGGCTCTCTGCCTTGAGCAGTGAAGTTGGCCCCATAGAGGAGAAATGGCCTGATTGTAATCACGTTCTTGGTGTCCGCTAGAGATAGGCATTTCCTAACTGCCTTTTTAACAACTGTAGACAGTGGTAGTAATAAACGACCCATCATCCCATCACCTTCATCCTGCTTTTATTGAGGTCTGGGGACACAGCAGTCAGCAAGATACAGCCTCTGCCTTCAAGAAGCTCATCTTAAGTCTTGAGGGTACTTTCTTTTTTTTTTTCTGTTGAAGAAACCTCATTTCATCCAGAGTTACGGTTCACCCTGCATACATGGTGGGAGTGGTGGGGGAGGGTTGAACTTCAGCTCTGTGCCAGGCATTTGAAAACTTTTAGTCACCCTGTAAGGTCATTTTTATTGTCTCCCTTTTATCTTAAAAAAAAAAAAAAAAACCCCAAAACAAAAAAACCCCACCCCAAACCAAAAACAGAGGTAAAGCCTGCCTGTGGTCTCACAGCTCTGAAGTTGCAGGCAGTGCTAGAACTGGGTACTGTGTGTTCCAAGCCTGTGCACCCTCTCACACCAAGCTCTAGATAATGGTACACATATTGCTTTGGGTTCTGCTGTTTTTCACTTAACATGTCAAAAGCATTTTTCTGTGTTTCTGTAGTATTCATGATAATCTTTTAAAATGACTACATGATTTTTCTCTCCATGCTGATGTACTCTAATGTAAACCAGTCCGTAGAATATTAAATGTTTATTTTTAATTTCTTTGATGTTGGAAATTGAGTGGGGAGTCCTGCGATTGCCCCCTCCCGACTTGGTTCCTCCAAAGGAGCAATAGGGCTGGCACAGATGGAGCCTTGAAGCAGGGGGGCGGGTCTCCCCACAGGCTTGTTTGGGGAGCATGTTGCCCTCCTGCCAGTGAAGCTCCATGGAAGGGCAGCTTAGCTTCTTGTCCTGGACGCTCTGGCTTCCGACTCAAGCCAGACTTCCTTGCTGGGCCTTTTGGAGATCCCTAAGTTCACCCTCTTCCTCTGGGAGATCCAAGACCATCCTGCCAGACTGGTCCCCTCTCTCCCACCAACTTGCCCACCTTAGTCCAGAGGCTCAAATCCGTTCTCTTTACCCAGAATGCTCCCTGCCGCCTCCTCCCCCAAGTCTTGCCTACCCAGTTCTGTCCAGCCTTTAGACCTCAGCTCAACGTCTATAGCCTCTAGGCAGCCCCTCTGCCAAAGTTGATCGCTCATTGTGTCAAGCTTCCTGAAACCCCACCCTTTCCAACTTGACACCAAATTATATGCTGTCACATGAATTCCTATCTCCTCAAAACTGGGTAAGGAAAGAGGCAGGGGGATCTCGTGTTCATGTTCTCAGCTCCCTTCTACTCTTAATTTAATCCTTGTAGCAGCCCTGTGAGGTGGGATTTACCATCCCCACTTTACAGGGAGAAGGGGTTCACGTTGTCCCAGGCAGGGCTAGAGAAAATGAGTGCCCTGTATGTGACAGAACTCCCAGATGGCAAGAGTCCATTTCTTTCACTTCATCTCCCTCCCCCTTAGTGACTAGTGTGCAGTGTGAGACACGTAGTGGGTGCTCGTTAAATGCCTGTTGAGTTGAATTGTTGAACAGTTCCCTTTGTGGGGGTGAAAATTCCTCCTGTGCACTGCTGAATCAGGAGGGAAAAATTGAGTCAGCTGTGCACGTGGCATGTGCTTTTAATTTCAAACAGGGATCTCTGCAGTTTGGCAAGGGTCAGACATTGACAAGAGGTGCAGAGGAGGGAAAAACATCTTGAAGCTGCCTTCTGCTGCGAGCGAGAGCAAAGCCCCACATCTGTTCCTTGTCTCGGCCCCAGTTCCCCTCTCTTGCTGAGATCCTAACAGTAGGCAAGAAGGGTGGGTGTGGCCAGACCTGAGAGTTGAGTGATCTGAGCTGGGGAGTCGAGGGCTCCTGGGGCATGATCTGCCGTGTTGGTTGGGTGTCAGGTTGGGTGTACCCAGCATGGGGTTTGGTCTGTGCAATAATTCTAAGGTTTGCACCTTCTGTTCCCCATGGTGGACCAAAGGGGAGCTCTTTGACCATCACACTGTTTGGGAGGCTTGGGAAGCTATAGAGGTCTTTCCTCTTGCTGCGGCTTCATTCTTGGCTGTTAATCAAATGAGAGGGCCCAATGAGGGGAGTATACCAGGAGGCGGCCTTACAAATGGTGCACACCCAAGTGGAGACGGACCAGGGATGGACATCAAGGTGGCGGGGAACCGGGCGTGTACACCAAAGTGGTGCGAACGTGAAGCTTTTCTTGCTGGGACCAGCATAACGTGCTGTGATGGAATTAGGAATGGAAGCTGCAGAGGCTGTCAGTGCCGTTTGATGGGTGAAGGCAGTGCTAGAGAGCTGAAGGAGTCATAGCAAGGGGCGTTCTACAGAGAGATGGTCGTCAGTGTTTGTCTGGAAGTGCTGGGCTTCCGGAGTTAAACGCTTTCTTGGTGTCAGGATTTCTCACAGCCTCCCACGCCAGTCTCGTATTGGAATCTCTAGGCTGTGGATGAGCAGGCCGCCTTTGGAAGTGAAGTTGTTAGGACGCCTGCAGAGGTTGGGTTCAAATCGCAGCCCTACCATTGGCTTCTATGATGTTGGGTAAGCTGTTCAGTATTTTGTGGCTCAGATTCCTCATCTGTGGAATGCCGGTTCTGAGGATTAAATGAGAGGGTGCTTATAAGTTGTTTAGCATAGTGTCTGGCTTATAGTGACTGCTCGGTAAGTGTTAGCAGCTGATGTTGTAATTGTGTCGTCATGATCATCTCACCAGTGACCAAAGGGAATTTTTCCCTAGAGCAGTGGTTCTCAACCTGCATTCCTGGGCTATCAGCATCATCTGGGAGTTTGTTAGAAGGACAAATTCTTGGGCTGAACCCCACTGAGTTTCAGGTTCAGTAGGTCTGGTTGGTGCTGATACTCCTGGTTTGGGGACCACAGTGGAGAACATCCCTTAGCACTTGTGCCCCATGTGATAGAATTTAGAATATGTAGCTGCATGCCCTGCTGCTTCCACCACACTGCCATCTCTCCCAGATGGTTAGATGATGCGTTTCCCAGAATTCCTTTGAGATCAAGGATTCCTGTGATCAAAGCAGGAAGAACCTAGTGGCGGGCTGAGGCCACATAGAGAGGGAGTAGGGCAGTGACTGCTTTTGCCCTTTAATCCAGCCTTGCTTGGCTGTGGAACAGACTTGCCACTACAGCACAGACCCTCTGTCAGGTGAGCACGGCACAAGGACAGTTTGCCTTCGACCTCTTTGGAGGGTACCTAGAGTGGGACATAGTCCAAGCCTGTCATTGTGCTACCATTTCACTTTGTATGGCATCTTATTTCCTGGGGGGCTGCTTCCTTCAGTTGGATTGTAAGACTCCTCTGTGTGTGTGTGTGTGTGTGTGTGTGTGTGTGTATATGTGTGACACAGTACTCAATTCATTTGATAAACATGGTCTTGAGCAATGACACTGAATATCTGTAGCAGTGTCACTTCCCATAGGAAATTGTTCCCAGTCATCTGTACTTGGCAGTGTGTGTCTCACTGCAGGACAAGTGTTGCTTTGTGGTGCTGTCTGCCAACCAGACTTGTGCTCATCGAGGGTGGAAACTCATTCTTTTATCTCTAGCACAGCACCTGGCACACAGTTGTGTTTAAAAAAAAAAAAAAAAATCTCTTAAGAGGCCATAGAAGTCCTCTGGGGATATCAGAGTAAGATTCCCATGTGGTTGATGGGGTCCTTGGACAGAACGGGACCTCATGGGGGGGCGCGATGTGGGCAGTTCTGGCTGGGTGCTTGGGGGGGGTGGTCTGAAGATCCAGGAGGTTGTACCTCTTAGGTTTTTTCCTTCTGATCCTAATTGCTTCTTTTTTTGTGTTTTCTGGGGAGATGATCCTCCTGTGAGCTTCGAACCCTCTTGTGAAACTCTCCCTGGAGATTATCATGGGCATTGGGTAGTCCGACCTCAGTCTGTGGGAGCCAGGCCCTTGGCGGAATGGGAGGACCCTGGAGCCTGGGCCAGGGGTGGCCTAATGAGGGACTAGCGGCCATGCTCGGGTAAGCCAGGTCTTCTCCGTCTTTCAGTTTCCCTAAACAGTATTAATTTTGAGAACCTGGGACTGCTTCCCAGAGATAATTGGATCACCAAGTCCTGGTCATTAGGCAAGTAGTCTTTTTCGTAAAGAAACAGGCAAAGAGCTGATCATTGAAGCCCATTGTTTCAGGTAATTCATGGTTTGGCATCCGGGCTCCTTTGAAGTAAAACTACTCGAAAATATAAACCTTTCTTCTCATAATAGAATCCGCTTGTGTTATTTAAATCCCAGGGTTTTACATTACAATAGTCGCCCATCAGGCTTGGAGAGAAATGGAACTTTCTCTGACAATACTGCGTGTGGTGTTCTTGCGGGTTTAAAATTAAACCTAATCGGGAGGTGTCACTGAAGCCTGTGCTGAGTAAATGATGGAGCACAAAATAAAATGATTTATACAACTTTCTTTTCCAATAGGCAGAGCTTTTTAATGTTTTTCTCCTTCTGAAAGAAGGCCGTGGGTGTTGAAAGTGATTTTTGATGCTGTTTTTCTTAAGTGGTCCAAGACCACAGCATTGTGAGAGCTGCCCTCCCCCACGGCGCTGCTTTCCCACGTGGTTGACTCTTGCTTGAACTTTCTCAATTTGGAAACATTAGAATGTTCTGACAACCTCAGGATTCTCAAATCTGGCCTATCACAATGGAAATGGGAGGCCAGCCTTTTGGGAGTTACTGGGAATCTGAATTTAAAGTGGTGTGATTCAAGGCTTACTCCTGCTTACTGGGCGTCTGTTTCAAGACCATTGTATTAGGGTGAAGTTGGTTGCTTGTGGTATCCTCACGATAGGTTAATTAAAAAAAAAAAAAAAAAATCACTGCTTGTGAAAGTGGATCCCCAGATAGGAATAGATGTGTTTGCACATGTGTGGACCCAAGCTTGATGAGGTTAGCTTGATCATTATTAACGCAAGGTGAGGTTGGAGGGGTAGAATCTGCCCTGCCTTCCTACCCTAAATATGTGCAAATTTGGCTCATCCAAAGCGGATGTTATCCGCTTCCTCCCCACTGTTTTTGCTGCCTCCTTTATCTCAGTTACTCCCAGGATCCCAGGTTCAAATCTAAGTTCATGTTCCCGTACCTTAAGAACTGCTGAACTATGTTAATTGCTCTGCCCACCCACCCGCCCGCATCTCTTCTCCCCTCCAGACCTTGCTGACAGACCAGGGATTGTCTGGAGGCACCATCTGATTCAAGTCCTCCCCTGCTTGTAATCCAGGCCAGTTTACAAGGGACTTTTCTAGCTTAGTTGTTCTGTTGCAGGAAATGGGACCCCTTCCAGGGCCCAAGAGTGGGCTCTTGTCTAACACTCGGAAATGAACTGTCCGAGGAGACCCACGTGCTGACAAAGCAAGAGACTGTGTTGGGAAGGGGCACCAGGTGGAGAGTAGAGAGTAAGGGAACCCAGGAGAACTGCTCTGCCATGTGGCTCCCAGTCTTGGGTTTTATGGTGATGGGGTTAGTTTCTGGGTTGTCTCTGGCCAATCATTCTGACTCAGGCTCCTTTCCTGGTGGTGCCTCCATTGCTCAGCCAAGATGGATTCCAGGGAGAAGGATTCTGGGAGTTTGGTAGGACAGAGAGGCTGGAGTCTCCTCTCTCTCTTTGACCTTTCTCAAATTCTTCCGGTTGGTGGTAGTTTGTTAGTTCTGTGTTCCCTACCAGGATCTCCTGTTGTAAGGTAGCTCCGCGGCATGTGGGATCCTCCCGGACCAGGGCTCTAACCCGTGTCTCCTACATTGGCAGGCGGATTCTCAGCCGTTGTGCCACCAGAGAAGCCCCCAGGTCTTGGTCTTTGTGTGGTCCTCTTGTATTAGTCTGCTAGGGCTGTTATAACAAAATACCGCAGACTGAGTGGCTTATACTACAGACTTATTTTCTCACAGTTCTGGAGGCTAGAAGTCCAGAATCAAGTTGTTGGCAGGGTTGGTTTCTCCTGAGGCCCCTCTCCTTGACTGCCTTCTCTTTGTGTCTTCACATGGTCTTCCATCTGTGTGTGTCTGTGTCCTCTTCTTCTGAGGACCCCAATCATATAGGATTAGGGCCCATCCTAAAGACCTCATTTTAACTTAATTACCTCTTAAAGACCCCCATCTCCAAATAGAGCCCCATTCTGAAGTACTGGGGGTTAGGGTTTCAACACAGGGATTTTGGGGGCACAGTTCAGCCCATAACACCCCAGTCTTCCACCTATCAAACATCTACATGTTCAAGGCTTATGATCTGAATGTCTCATTGCCACGAAGTTCTCGCTAACTCTCTGTGGATGGTGGCCCAGCTGCCTTGTGTGTCCCCAGGAGCTTCCCGCTTGAGCCAAGTCCCCACATTCGGTTGCTGGAATGAAGGATGGATTTCTGCATCCACCTCTTGGGGGACATGAGGCTTGTATAACTCCTGGGGTCTTGCTGTCCCTTCTGATGGAGCAGTGCCCAGCGTGTACTATGCACAGCCACGTGTATAATTCATGAGAGAGGAGCCGTGTCACCCAGGGCCTGCTGCTCATTTGCAAGAATTATGAGCTTTGACAGAACTCCCTGTCGTGCAGGCCTCCTTGTCACATCAGTGGTAATTACTGTTCCTTTCCTAATTACTTATCTTATCCAGGATGGCCCCTTTCAGCTGCTGCAGAGGCGACACCCCTGTCCTCTCACGCAGAGGCAAGCTGGGTCACTGCCACCACTGCCCCGAGGCCTCCTTTCCCTCTTCTCTTGTTTGGCTCCCTTTCCCCTTTCTCTGGTTTCTGAACCATGCCCCCTTTAAAAAAAAAAAAAAAAACAACCAAAAACGATTGTTTGATTTTTAGACCATTGCTCTGAAGGGCCAAAGGACAGGAGAGTTGGTCCTTAAGCCTCAGTGCACTGTCCCTCACCCAGAGCTGCCTGCCTTCACCTTGGGGAAAGCAGCTCTCTCCCATGATGACAACCTGCTCTGAGTCAGGTGGAGAAAAAGAGCAAAGTGAACATCATATTTAAGAGTCTGAATGTGCTGAGTGGATGCTTTGGAAACCTAACCTCAGGCAAAAGGTCCTTGGTTCAGGCTTGATGACCGATGTGGCATCGTGTGCTGTTAATAACCAGGAGATTGAAGACCCAGCCAGGCCATATTTTCGCCTGTCACCAGAGGATCTCCAATCCTCTAACTATTTTAGTTTTAATATTTGATTTTGCTTGGGTTCACCTCTAGATTTGCTTTGCTTTGTCCCTTATCATGTTACTATATTTAATTGACTGAATTAAGGAAGGTTTCTGTTTCACCTTCAGTACTTAGCATTTTACCTTCAGCCGGCTATAATAACTTTGGAAGGACGTGATTTTGATGAAATCCTATCCATTATGAAAGGTGTTAACGTACACTTCAGATTTTATTTAAATGTAGTCTGCCCCCTTGAAACAAAATGACAAAAATGTCCAAAATAACATTTCTTCAATAATGTATAATGGATTTCAGTGGAAATTGGTGCATTTTTATAAGGTAGGGAGGTACCGTCCCACCAGCACAAATTTCTGTGTTAAAAGGAAGGTATCGCTGTGTAACCAGTGATGGGCGAATTAGATACGGGCCGTCTGGCCTCAGTGACTGACTTGAGCCCTCCTTCTGATCTTTGCACCCCTGCACTGTTGACCTCACTACCCTTACCTCTCCCTGCGGATGTCCTCTGTGTAGCCCTGAAGCTTGCATGTGGTTTCACATCTGGGCTTTCACCCTCAGCTTCTTTTCTGGCTTCATTTGCATTTCTCGTTGGTTCCATGCCTCCAGGGACCCCCTTCCAGGCATTTCTGGTTTACTCCAGCTCTGAGGGCTGCTTCCTGCCGCAGAATGAGTTCTTACCTTCAAGGAACTTACATTTTAGTCGGGGCAGGGGATGGAGGGTATAGCCAAGTGAGCAGTTAAGTGATGCCACCATGGGGAAAGCTGAGGCTCCTCTGAGAACACCTAGAAGGTACACCCGACCTTGGGATGAGGGAAGGGTATCAGGAAAGGCATCTTGAAGGAGGTGTTACCTAGGTGAACTTGAAGGATTCACTCATTCATTCATTCACCTTACAGAACGCTTATGTGTTAGGGGGGTAGGCACTGTGCTCATGGCTGGCAGATAGCAGTGAACAAAGCAGGTGGGGTCCTTGCCCTCGTGAAGCTTATGTTTGAGTGAGTAGAGGTAGCCAAGTAAGGTGCTCTTGGGAGGTGAAGAGTATTTCAGGTAGAGGGAGCAGCCTGGACCATGTCCAGATCCCAGGATGAATGAGTATATTCAAGGCGCACAAAGAAGGAAGGCAGGGGCCGGATCACAGCGGGGTTTGTAAACTCTCGAGTTTGAACTTTAGCCTGAGGGCGAGGGGTTGCGGCTGAGTGGTTTTAGGGAGGAGAGCTGCCGGGTCAGGTTTGCGGTTCATCGATAGAAAGATCTCTTTGGTTGTGCTAGAGAGAGTGGGTTGAGGGTGCAGTTCAGCAGTTAGGTTGGGAGGCTGTGAGGCTTGCCTTGGGGCAGTGACAGTACGAAAGACAGACGAATCTGAGAGATACTTTGGGAGGCGCTTTTGATGGTATTTGAGTGGATGTGGAGGGGTGAGGCCTGGGTGAAATCAGAGCTGACTCTGGGGTTTGTTGATGGAAAAACTGGATGGTGGCAGCAGTCTTGGAGGTGGGGAAGTTGGAGGGGAGCAGGGTTTTTAGGGTGGAGGAGGTGAAGGGGAGATGAAATTGGGACACAGTGAGTTTGAGATGCCTGTGGAAGTGTGGCGTCCAGGAGGCAGCTGAAGGTCCATCCATGTTGCTACAGATAGCATTATTTCATTCTTTTTTATGGCTGAGTAATAGTCCACTGTATCTGTGTACCACATCTTCTTTATCCATTCCTCTGTCGATGGATATCTAGGTTGCTTCCATGTCTTGGCTATTGTAAATAGTGCTGCAATGAACACTGGGATGCCTGTATCTCTTTGGATTATGGTTTTCTCTGGATATGTGCCCAGTAGTGGATCCAGCTTGCTGGATCATATGGTAGTTCTAGTTTTAGTTTTTTAAGCAGCCTCCGTACTGTTCTCCACAGTGGTTCCACCAATTTACATTCCCATCAGCAGTATAGGGGTGTTCCCCTTTCTCCACACCCTCTCCAGCATTTATTGTTGTAGACTTTTTGTTGATGGCCACTATCCTGAGCTTTTTCTTCTGCACCTGTAAAATGGGGTTGATTAATATGTGCTTCATAGGATTGTGAGAAATGCATTGCAAAAGTAACAGGGCTTGTAAGTTAATGGAATGAATGAGAATGAAGCGGTAAAGAGTAAAATGGTTTTTTAAACGTTATTTTTATACTTAGCCACCTTATTAATGTTTCTTTTCTAAAAGTGAGTCATTTTTATTGGGTTTTGGCATACAGTTGGAAAAAATTATTTTGCTGCTTTCTAAGGGTTGAGAGCAAAGTCTCTGTTGGAGGCCCACGGTGGGAAGCGCCAGCATAATGAGCTGCCGTGAGCGTGGGACTGAATGAATTTGCTTAGGGCTGTGGGAGGACGTTTAGGGTAATAAATTATAGGACAGATCTGAGGACTTCAGAAATGAACTGAGGATGAGCAGCTAAAGATGGTGGGAGGAAAACCAGATGGTTTGTCCGAAACTTAGGACAGAACAGTTGAAATAGGAGGGAGTGGTCAGCAGGGTCAAATGCTGCAGAGGAGAGATTGAATGAGGCCTTGAAATAGCCATTGGGTTTCGCCATAGGGAGGTACTTAGTGAGTTTGGTGGGGATGATTGGAGGGAATGGTGGGCTTTTCTGTCCATATGATGTCGTTTGAACCCTTTCCATTCTCTCCATCTCCATCAGCACCATTCAAGTTCAAGGCATGTTCATGTCTCACATGGTGGACTTTTGCTGTAGCTTCCTGATTGATCCACCAGTCAGCAGGTAGGTTGGGAGGCTGTGAGGCTTGCCTTGGGGCAGTGACAGTACGAAAGACAGACGAATCTGAGAGATACTTTGGGAGGCGCTTTTGATGGTATTTGAGTGGATGTGGAGGGGTGAGGCCTGGGTGAAATCAGAGCTGACTCTGGGGTTTGTTGATGGAAAAACTGGATGGTGGCAGCAGTCTTGGAGGTGGGGAAGTTGGAGGGGAGCAGGGTTTTTAGGGTGGAGGAGGTGAAGGGGAGATGAAATTGGGACACAGTGAGTTTGAGATGCCTGTGGAAGTGTGGCGTCCAGGAGGCAGCTGAAGGTCCATCCATGTTGCTACAGATAGCATTATTTCATTCTTTTTTATGGCTGAGTAATAGTCCACTGTATCTGTGTACCACATCTTCTTTATCCATTCCTCTGTCGATGGATATCTAGGTTGCTTCCATGTCTTGGCTATTGTAAATAGTGCTGCAATGAACACTGGGATGCCTGTATCTCTTTGGATTATGGTTTTCTCTGGATATGTGCCCAGTAGTGGATCCAGCTTGCTGGATCATATGGTAGTTCTAGTTTTAGTTTTTTAAGCAGCCTCCGTACTGTTCTCCACAGTGGTTCCACCAATTTACATTCCCATCAGCAGTATAGGGGTGTTCCCCTTTCTCCACACCCTCTCCAGCATTTATTGTTGTAGACTTTTTGTTGATGGCCACTATCCTGAGCTTTTTCTTCTGCACCTGTAAAATGGGGTTGATTAATATGTGCTTCATAGGATTGTGAGAAATGCATTGCAAAAGTAACAGGGCTTGTAAGTTAATGGAATGAATGAGAATGAAGCGGTAAAGAGTAAAATGGTTTTTTAAACGTTATTTTTATACTTAGCCACCTTATTAATGTTTCTTTTCTAAAAGTGAGTCATTTTTATTGGGTTTTGGCATACAGTTGGAAAAAATTATTTTGCTGCTTTCTAAGGGTTGAGAGCAAAGTCTCTGTTGGAGGCCCACGGTGGGAAGCGCCAGCATAATGAGCTGCCGTGAGCGTGGGACTGAATGAATTTGCTTAGGGCTGTGGGAGGACGTTTAGGGTAATAAATTATAGGACAGATCTGAGGACTTCAGAAATGAACTGAGGATGAGCAGCTAAAGATGGTGGGAGGAAAACCAGATGGTTTGTCCGAAACTTAGGACAGAACAGTTGAAATAGGAGGGAGTGGTCAGCAGGGTCAAATGCTGCAGAGGAGAGATTGAATGAGGCCTTGAAATAGCCATTGGGTTTCGCCATAGGGAGGTACTTAGTGAGTTTGGTGGGGATGATTGGAGGGAATGGTGGGCTTTTCTGTCCATATGATGTCGTTTGAACCCTTTCCATTCTCTCCATCTCCATCAGCACCATTCAAGTTCAAGGCATGTTCATGTCTCACATGGTGGACTTTTGCTGTAGCTTCCTGATTGATCCACCAGTATATTCTCTGTGTGGCAGAGAGAATGATCTTGTGAAGAGGCAAATCTAATTAGGCCACTTCCTTGCTTAGCATCTTTTAATGGTTTTACCCTGTTAGGATAAAGACAAATCCCTTGACGTGAAGCACAGGCCTCCTGTCTCCTCTGTTCTCATCATGTACCGTGTTCTCTCCCTCTCTGCCCAGGCATAGCAGTCTTGCCTAAATGCCTTGAGCTGGTCGTGTCTCCTTTGGCCATCAGGACTCTGCACGTGCTGTTCTCTTGATTTGGAAATCTTACTGCACCTACTTCATTTCTACTTGCAGATTTTGGTTCCAGCGACACTTTCTTAGGGGAGTCTCTCCTGACCTCTCTCACAGGGTCGAATCTTTCTGTTGGGTGTTCTCATAGCACCTGTCTTTCTTTGAACTCTGTGACAGATTGCATTATGTTCCTGGTCCTTCCCCCTCCCTATATCCATGCCCTTTGGCATGTGGTTTTGCAGTTTTGCCCCCGAAGTATATTCCCCTGACCCGTTGAAGTTGGGCATGGCCACGTGACTTGCCCTGGCCAGTGATACATAGGTGGTGTGAGAGTGTGCCACTTTTGAGGGTGGGCCTTAGGAGGCATTGCCCATTCTGTCTCCTCCTCTTGAGCTTTTGCCAGTGCCCGTTCTGAGACTGGGCTTCACAATGTGGAGTGGACCTGAGCCCTTTCTGTAGTCTACAACCTGGAGTCCAGTGTAGCCTGGCTAACTTATAGCCAGATATTTGCAGATAGGTGAGAATAAATGAGTTTCGGGATAGTTTGTTAGGCAGAATTATCTTGGCGATAGATGGCTGATAAGATAGCACCCACAGTTGCAGTTATATATCTGTATATGTATATGTGTTATTTATGTCTGCCCAGCTAAACGCTAAGTTTCACAAGAGGGCAAATATTGAGGCTATTACAAGTGTACCGTATTTCCCAGCAATCCTGCACGGTGCCTGACACATGGTACGTATGCAACACGTATTTGTTAAGTGATTAAATAAAGTCTGTTCAATTCAGCTATGTGGTGTATGTCTTTATCTTCCATGATGATCTTAAGAGTTTACTGGTTCTGGCTAAATTGGCCCACTGCCAAAGGTATTGAGATACGTTTTTGCATTCAGTTATAATACTTTGCTAACTTGAAACAAAATGACAGCTTATAGAAATGTAATTTTAAAAAATTTTAGTAAAACATTGGTGTAAGAGGTTATGGTGTGAATTGTGGGGAAGAACACTTCATCTGCAATCCTGAAGCAAAAATGAGTATGTTAATCCCATATTCTGCCTAGTTAAGGTTTACTTCTTATTTAGGTTACTGTGTATAACATTCATCATTCTACCCCATTAACAAATAGGTCACTTTCCTAGGTAATTTCTACATTAGAAACAGGTCAGGGCTGTAAGATCTGTTGTTGATTTAAGAGCTAACTTTGGCTGAGTTGAGGTAAAATGCCCATGGGATTTAATATCTAAGGGGGAAAAAGGGCATCTTGTGATAGGGAATGAATACAGGTCTTAGCGTCAGAGGACTGCTCTTTACTAGCAGCGATCATGAAAAGTGGTCTAACATTCCTGAGCTTTTTTTTTTTTTTTTTTTTTCCTGTATTTTAGTTTTTTTGGAGTATAGTTGATTTACAATGTTGTGTTAGTTTCAGGTGTACAGCAAAGTGATTGAGTTATACATATACCTATATCCATTCTTTATTAGAGTCTTATCTAGGTTATCACAGAATATTGTAGAGTTACCTGTGGTATACATTAGGTCCTCATTAGTTATCTATTTTAAATATAGTATTGTGTCTGTGTTCATCCCAACTCCTGATTTATTTCTCCCCACCACGTTTCTCCCTTGGTAACCGTAAGTTTGTTTGCGGTATCTGTAAGTCTGTTTCTGTTTTGTAAATAAGTTCATTTGTATTTTTTAAAATTAGATTGCACATATGAGTGATATCATATGATATTTGTCCTTCTCTGTCTGACTTACTTTACTCAGTATGATAATCTCTAGGTCCATCCATGTTGCTACAGATAGCATTATTTCATTCTTTTTTATGGCTGAGTAATAGTCCACTGTATCTATGTACCACATCTTCTTTATCCATTCCTCTGTCGATGGATATCTAGGTTGCTTCCATGTCTTGGCTATTGTAAATAGTGCTGCAATGAACACTGGGATGCCTGTATCTCTTTGGATTATGGTTTTCTCTGGATATGTGCCCAGTAGTGGATCCAGCTTGCTGGATCATATGGTAGTTCTAGTTTTAGTTTTTTAAGCAGCCTCCATACTGTTCTCCACAGTGGTTCCACCAATTTACATTCCCATCAACAGTATGGGGGTGTTCCCCTTTCTCCACACCCTCTCCAGCATTTATTGTTGTAGACTTTTTGTTGATGGCCATTATCCTGAGCTTTTTCTTCTGCACCTGTAAAATGGGGTTGATTAATATGTGCTTCATAGGATTGTGAGAAATGCATTGCAAAAGTAACAGGGCTTGTAAGTTAATGGAATGAATGAGAATGAAATGGTAAAGAGTAAAATGGTTTTTTAAACGTTATTTTTATAGTTAGCCACCTTATTAATGTTTCTTTTCTAAAAGTGAGTCATTTTTATTGGGTTTTGGCATACAGTTGGAAAAAATTATTTTGCTGCTTTCTAATTTTTATGTTTATTTCTTTTCCTTTTCTAATTGTATTGGCTAATGTTGAGGGTTTTAAAGAGTATTTTTAAAAAACTGCTTTGAGATAAGACTGACATATAGAAACCTGTACACATTTAATGTATACAACTTGATGAGTTTGGAGATAAGGTACATAACCATGAAACCATCACCACAGTCTTTGCCATAAACATATCTATCACCAAAAGTGATCCGTCATATCCAGAAGTGTCCTCCTGCTGTCTTATTTTTTTATTTTGTGTGTGTGTGTGTGTATGTGAGAGAGCACTTAACATAAGATTTACCCTGTTAAGTATGCAGTACAGCATTGTTACCTTTAGGCACTTTTCTCTACCTCATGTCTGTTAAGAGGACTGTTACCAAAAAAATAAAAAAAAGTGTTGGTGAGGATGTGGAGAAAAGAACCCTTGTGCACTGTTGGTGGGAATGTAAATTGGTGTAGCTACTGTGGAAAATAGCATGGAGGTTCCTCAAATTAAAAATACAGGGACTCACACCATCGTAAAGCAATTATACTCCAATAAAGATGTTAAAAAAAAAAAATACAGGGACTTCCCTGGTGGCGCAGTGGTTAAGAATCCACCTGCCAATGCAGGGGACCCAGGTTTGAGCCCTGGTCTGGGAAGATCCCACGTGCTGCGGAGCAACTAAGCCCGTGCGCCACAACTACTGAGCCTGCGCTCTAGAGCCTGTGAGCCACAACTACTGAAGCCCACATGCCACAACTACTGAGCCCACATGCCACAACTACTGAAGCCCATGTGCCTAGAGCCCGTGCTCCGCAACAAGAGAAGCCACTGCAGTGAGAAGCCTGCGCACCACAACGAAGAGTAGCCCCCGCCCAAGACAACTAGAGAAAGCCCGCATTCAGCAACAAAGACCCAACACAGACATAAAAAAAAAAAAAAGAGAGAATACGACTATCATAGGATCCAGCAATTCCATTTATGGGTTTATATCCAAAGGAATTGAAATGAGGATCTTGAAGGGGTATCTGTACTTTATTGCTTGTTTTAAAAACAGGGACTGATGTTGGATTTTCATATTAGTGCTTCTCAGCATCTGTGGAGATGAGCATGTGGTTTCCTCCCTTTTAACCCCCTAATATGATAAACTGTATTAGATTTCTTAATATTGAGGCACTTATTAATACTGCTAAAAAGCCTCCCTTTGTAATAATATAACATCATTACTTAGTTGTGAAGAGGGGGTTTTAATATTTCTGTAAGTGTAATATTATACTCAGTGTTTATCTACAGTCTATTCGCTAATACTTTGTTTAGAAAATTTGCACTGATTTTCATGAGAGGAATTGGCTGGAGTTTTATTGTACTGTGTTAGTCAGGATTTGTTCTCAGTGTGTAATTAGGGACTGAATCGTGTCCCCATCTTATTAGGGTTTATATATTAAACCCTAAACCCCAATGTGACTATATTTAGCATAAGGCCTTTAGGGAGGTAATTAAGGTTAAATGAGGCCATAAAGGTAGGACCTTAATCCAATGGGAATTGTGTCCTTAAGAGAAGGAGATAACAGGGAGGGGTAGGCACAGAGAAACAGCGACTTGAGGACAGTGAGAAGGCAGCTGTCTACAAGCCAGGAAGAGAGCTCTTACCAGATACCAGCCCCGATGGCACCTTGATCGTGGACTTGCAGCCCCCAGAACTACGAGAAAATAAATGTTTCATTAGATACCATCTGTGGTGTTTTGCTATGGCAGACTGATGGAGTGTTATACTTTAAAAATTGTTCAGAATGTTTCTCTGTGTTCTGGAAGAAACTGTTGGAATGGCATTTACCTTCAAGGAATAAGTAAAGCATATCTGTAAAACATTTGGGGCCTAGTATTTGTTAGTTATATCTCTGACTTCATCAGTATCTTCTGTAGTATTTGGTCTATTTAGATTTTTAATATTTTCTGGATTTACTCTTGGTGATTTATATTCTTAGAGAATATCCAGTTCATCCGGGATGTCAAATGTATTAAAGCTGAACACAGTTATCGCTTCTATGTCTTTAAATTTATTCTGTATCTGTGGTTATATTACATTACATTCTTATTTTGTCTAAATATACTTTCTCTTTTCTTCCCCTTGATTATTGGTTTAGTAGTTTATTATTACTTTAATAACTTGAATTTATTATGGCTGCTATTTTTCTCTTATTACTGTTTTTATATATACCAGTTTTTGTTTGTGTTTTGTTTTTAAGCTGCACATTCAAGCATTTTGTCTTCTTCAGAACTGTATCTACTTCAAAGCTAGGAATTTTCCTCTGAGCACTGCTTTGTGTCCTGTACATTCAAATACATAATGTTTCACATTTTTATTTTCTAGATCTTTTGGAATTTTGATTTTCTCCTGTTATAAAAGTTGATGGAAAATGTTTTAAAATTTCCGGAGTGTGGGGCTTCCCTGGTGGCACAGTGGTTGGGAGTCCACCTGCCGATGCGGGGGACACGGGTTCGTGCCCTGGTCCGGGAAGATCCCACATGCCGTGGAGCGGCTGGGCCCGTGAGCCATGGCCGCTGAGCCTGCGCGTCCGGAGCCTGTGCTCTGCAACGGAGGAGGCCACAACAGTGAGAGGCCCGCGTACCGCAAAAAAAAAAAAAAAAAATTTCCGGAGTGTGATCAGAGGAAGGTAGTTTGTACTATTGCTTGGATTTCTGTTTCTTGGTGACTTAATACATGTCAAGTTTAAGTAGGCACTTCAAAAAGTTATATCTTTATTTTCAAGCTGTACACTTAGAAATGTGTGAATTAGATTTCCTTATGACTGATAATAGGCTTCTTGTATTTCTTATTTTTTTAACAAATTTATTTATTTATTTATTTATCTTTGGCTGCGTTGGGTCTTTGTTTCTGTGCGAGGGCTTTCTCTAGTTGCGGCGAGCGGGGGCCACTCTTCATCGTGGTGCGTGGGCCTCTCACTATCGCGGCCTCTCTTGTTGCGTAGTACAGGCTCCAGACACGCACGCTCAGTAGTTGTAGCTCATGGGCCCAGTTGCTCCGCGGCATGTGGGATCCTCCCAGACCAGGGCTTGAACCTGTGTCCCCTGCATTAGCAGGCAGATTCTCAACCACTGCGCCACCAGGGAAGCCCGTATTCCTTATTTTTGACCTGCTTGACTCATGGCCTAAAACTTAGTCACGATTATCCATTGTTATACTATGAACTTCAGAGAATATATAGAAGATGTAGATTCTACCTTGAATTTACCAAGGAGACAGTTTGCACTCCAAAAATACTGGTAGCACTAAGAGTTGAAAGACCAGATAGAGCATGCTGAGCTTCGACAGTGAAGGGAAAGCTTTATGCAGGAGGTGGTCTTGAAGAGCAAGTAGGAGTGAGGAGGTGGTGAGAGTATAATGGGATGTTGTGGGCTGGGGGCAGAGCAGAGCTGGGCTTGGGGTGAGCCTGGCATATGCGGGAGAAAGTGCATATCCTCCTCCCAAGGTCTTGCTCTCTGTGACTTGCCCTAGCACTTGAGTCAGGGGGGAGAGTCACATGGGGCCAGCCATCTCTGTTCAATTGACTTATGCATCAGCATCTTTGTTGGGGCCCATCCCAGCCATGTTATAAGTCTACCTTGCAACAACAGAGGACAGCACATGATAATTTGCTTTTCAGGCTGCCCTTCTGGTGTGCTCTCAGCTTTGCAGCTTCACTGGAGAGCTGAAATTGGCACACACCTCTGATAGCATTAGCTCAGTATTGGAACATTAATCAGGGAGACATAGGCATTTCAACCTAAGAATTAATGTCTGATATGTACTTGCTATATGGACTTGTTTTGTCAGATGACCCCAGTAAATTACCAAGTATTTAACAGTGAGGATAAATCAAATGATGTGTGGTCTGTAGGAAACAAAAGTATTTAAATAACTAAGCAGTTCTTTCTACAGCCTCTTTATATGATGATTTTTTAGACTCCAAATCAGTTATCCTCATCCAGCCTCCGTGTAATATATAGTTATTTCAAATCAGCTTTACTTACTGAGCTTTTTCTAGTAATGGAGCTTTGTCAGCAAAAACTGTGCGTACCAGCAAATGGTGAATGATGGGCTCATGTCAGAAAGAAGCTTGAGAGGTGCTTTCTGTTGTTAGATGGATGGGTCTGGAGCAGGAACTTGAAGGTCTCCAAGTGTAATAGTTTCAGAGAAAAGGAATGTCTAAAATAGGGGTGAGTACTCCATCACTCAGAAGCTGGTATTTCACACACGTAAGCCAAATACCACACGTGCTGTCGAAACCATGGTTTCATGATGGGATGTATGAAGTTTTTAAATATAATCTTGGTTGTGGTTTCTTCTCCCCACCCCTCACTCTCATTCTCTTACAGCTGCTTAGGGCAGAATGGCAGGAAGTACAGTCACTATTGAAATGATAACAGGTAGGTTTATGCAATTCTGACCACAGCTCTCCATAAGCCAGTGCCTTCCCCGTGTGAGGGCTCTGTTGGCAGAACATAATGTAACAGTTAGTTGAACTCATGTGTCCATTGATCTAATGCCACCCTGGACCTCGAGCATTTCCAAGGACTGTTGGGGGAGAAACCTGTTTTGTGGCATTCAGTGGGCTACCTGAATTTGGGAGTCTGGGGATGCTAAACTATGTATGCTCCGCTTCTGTTTTATAGCTGAATTGTGTCTCGCAGTGGAGGTTCTTAGAGGCTATTCAACAAAAGCCTACGCTGTCAGCTAAAAGGCTTTTAGGACTTCATAATCATGGCACGGTACCTTTTCCTTTTTCTCAAAGAAAATAACTTTCTCTTGCCTTTCCCCCTTTTTGAAATCGTTAGCCTTCATGTGAACTGAAAGGGACTTCAAAACATTGGAAGAAAATAGTCTGAAAGCTCGGATTGTGCTTGGCTCCTGGTAGGTCTGAAGACTTGATAAAGAGGCATCTTTTGCACTGACAGGTGTTTGTGTGCCAGTGTGGAGGAAGCTTTTGATGACAAAGCCACTTCGTTTTTTGTAGCTTACCCTTCCCTTGGTGCAGAGGAGTTAGGGAAACTCTAATAAAGTAACTAAATAAGAGGGATAAGAAGTTAGCTTTCGAGTCATCTTCGTTTCTCCTCTCCTGCCCGTTGGTTTTGGGGACTCACTTGCCAGGCATTAAGTAAGCAAGCGGCAGGGGTGCGGTGGCGGGTGTCCTATCACTGTCCCCATGGTTCTGGCATATGCTTCTATTTAAAGGTCCAAAGTCAGCAGCAATGCCCTTCTTTTTTTTATTTTTAAATTTTTTTTTAGCAACGCCCTTCTTGAAGCCAAGGGGAAATTTAGATGGGCAGCAAAACTGTGGGCCAGGGTATCTGTGGAAAGGAAGAAGCATCCAGAGGACAGGCTGAACTGCCATCTGCCTTGTCTCCTGGAAACATAATGGTGCGTCGTTCTGTTTTATAGCCTGGAGGCTCCTTAGCATACAGCTTTCTTCCCTCTCATAGGAACCAAGTGAAATTGGCAAACTGTGACCATGGTCACAAGTTGTCTCAGTTCTGGCACGAGTCCTTCTAAGATCTTGTGCACCTTTCCCAGGAAGATAAATTACACAAGTTACAGCCAAAGGAACGTGTAATGCTTGTGATATAATGTGGCTTATAGAGAGCAGAGCAAAACCTGCGTCTTGAAAGGCCCCAGCCATGGGGAAAAGGGTTGGGATATCTTGATTTGCAATTGCCATGCCACTGTGGGCAAAACTTTCTATGCCAATCCCCTTGGACTCTTAGGGAAAAAAAAAATCGAAGGAATTTTCACTGGTAGAGGACTGAAATAAAATCTGAGTGTTGTGGAATATTGTTCTAAGTGGAAACGAAAGGGCCGATAGAGAAGCTTGGTGTACAGAAACAACCATCCATTGTTTAATAGGAAGAACAAAATTAGGCCAAGCCCAGAAAATGGTTTCAGCCCTGGTTTTGGTAATCATCTCCTGTGAGTTGTTCTTGCAGCTGTGTGTGAAAGCTGTTCTTGTGGTTTTCAAGTTGTTTATTTGGGGTCATCAGGCATTAAGACTTTGCTGAGAGAGGAAGCTGGGCTCTGTGTGCCCCCTAATTGGTAATGGCCAATGGGTAGGGTTGTACAAAGTCAGAGTTGGAGGGAATCTGTGAGCTCACTGGCCTTGGCTTCACACTTTTCAGAGGAGGATCATAAGTCTCCCAGGCTCTACTCCTTGGCTCCTGTCACCAGCCTTGTTACTACCAAAATGTGTTGGTTTGATTGGGATTTTTCATTTGACTCTGAGGTGGTCTGAGTGCTGGAACCGTTCCATTGAAAATGGTCACTGTGAGGAAAGTAAGAAGTTTTGGACTAAAGAGAAATGCTAAAAGCTTATCTGGCGATAATGTATTAATACTGCCTAGGTGGGTATAAGAGTAAGAATAACATGTATTAGCTTTGACTGTGTGCATGGTACTGGTGCTAAGTACTTACCATATGTTTGTTCTTAACTCTTAGAACAACCCAATGAGATATAAATAGAGGTAGTAGTGATAAGTAGTAATAATGATAGCAATTATTGTGTCTGCTTTGTGTGGATTATCTTATTTGAGTCTCATAATAATTCTGTGAGCAAGGTACTATTATCTTTCCCATTTTCCAGATGAGTAAACAGAGGTTCAGAGAGGTTGTATAAATTTGCCCAAGGAGGTGGACTGTGGATCAGTCATCTGATTTCAAAGACTGTGCATGTATTAACCATGCTCTTATTACCATTTCTGATCCCATATAATTAGCTGAACAGAAGCATTCTCTAAAGGGCACTTAACAAATACTGGATTATAATGATGAGGTGAGAAGTGTTCTGGCCAAGAAGGCGCATGCTTGTGTATGTGCACTTAGAACACACACACACACACAGAGTTTCTACTTTGGAGATAATCCTCTGTTAATTCCAGAATGTCATCTTCGTTACCCACCACATTCTCACCCTTGCCCAGCTGTTGTGGTCAAAGAATAGAAACTCATTTAAGGGTAATTATAAGAGGAATAGCTTTAGGAAGATAATAAAAATCACAGTTATAGAATATTGAAACTGAAAGAGCATATGGAAACAGGTAAGTCAACTATTCTGTTTGAGAAAGAAGGTGCCTCAGGCCCTCCAGAGAAGTATTAATTGGCACAAGGCCTCTTGTTGATTAGTGCTAGAATTGGTGCTAGATTTGGGCTGTCTGCCTTCTCATCCAGTGCTCTCCCCTCTGTAACACCCTACCACTCAGTGGAATAGACTCTGAAGCCAAAAAGAAATTGTGTTTTGATTATCTGTTTTGAAATATGGGTGTCACTAATTCTCTGCTGGTATGGCTAATTTGTAGTGGACTGCCATGGTAGTTTTAGATTCTTGGGGGTTTAGGTCACATTGGCTATGGAAGCAACCACTCCCATCTGATTCCTTGCATCAGGGTCACAATAATATACTTCCCCCTAACACAGAATATTTTTGTTGGCCTAGTGGACCAAGATAGTTTAGGAATTAAATTGACCTCCACTTCCACCTACATCCCATCACCAGGAGGGAAGGAGAGTCAGCATTATTAATGAAAATGCATCTTCTTCGAAGTTTGAATTTTTTTTTTTTTTTTTGCGGTACGCGGGCCTCTCACTGTTGTGGTCTCTCCCGTTGTGGAGCACAGCCTCCGGACGCGCAGGCTCAGCGGCCATGGCTCACGGGCCCAGCCGCTCCGCGGCATGTGGGATCCTCCCAGACCGGGGCACGAACCCGTGTCCCCTGCATCGGCAGGTGGACTCTCAACCACTGCGCCACCAGGGAAGCCCCTGGAAGTTTGAATTTTTTAAAAAAGAATTTCCTTTCCTGACTTGGAACAATTATTTGTGTCAGAGGCATTTTATTGTGTGACTTCACATCATTATTGCATCAAGTGTGTTGCTATAGCTCCTACCGACTGTTTTAAGATGTTTTGAGACGGTGCTTCATGTTATAAGGAAAGTATTTGTCACTCAGACTCTCAGAATTGAATTTGCTTGAGTTAATTATGATTTCCGCTCCATCCCCCTGAGCAGTATTGTGGGGGAGAGGTAATCCTTTCTGATGTCGTATAGAAAATCAATTTTGGCCCACGGCACTGGCTAGTTGCTTGAGTGGGGGAACTTGTCACCCACTGTATGGTCTTTATTTCATATTTTTCTTGGCCCTTTGTTATGTGTTCCTTTCTCTGGGCTGGTTTAAGAAGCCGCGAGGGCCAGGTAGCAGTGCTTGAAGTGATGGACAAGGATACTCTCCCCATAAAGAAAATCACAAGGGCCCCCGAGTCGGGTAATAAAAGGCCTTGTCAGTGGCTTTTCTTGTGTAGTCTGCT
The DNA here is from genome assembly GCF_000442215.2 of Lipotes vexillifer. Classification (NCBI taxonomy): domain Eukaryota; kingdom Metazoa; phylum Chordata; class Mammalia; order Artiodactyla; family Lipotidae; genus Lipotes; species Lipotes vexillifer. The sequence continues at coordinate 1,283,881 of NW_006795130.1, read as the reverse complement.
TTGTTTATAGGGTGTTTTCCACTGAGAAACACAGATAAATCTTCTTTGGCCTAAAGAGTCAGATAGGTTGAATGGTGCTGGGTCATACGTAGGGTTTTGGTCTTGACTGGTTTGGGAGTTGCGAGTTGGCTATCTTCTCCTTGGTAGTCTCCCACTCTGTTCCTTAGAATACTTTTCTCCTTATTTTTAAGATGTAAAACTCCATCATAAAAAATCCCATAAGCAAACCTAAGAGGCAGAAACAATAGATGATAAATATTTGAACCATATATGACCAGCCTAGGGATAGATATCCTAACTATATGAATAGCAACTACTAACCACTAACACCCTACTGTGCATCCACTAAGAAGGTACTATCAAGTTTTTTTTTTTAAAGGCCTTGGGAACATGCTCTCAAGGTAAAGCTGAGCCAAATAGCAGGACATGAAACTGAGCGCACAGATGTGAATGTTAATCTGTATGCACTCAAAGAAAGGGCTGAAACTGCCCCTTTCTCTTACTTCATCTGTCAGGAGAACCTCCAAGTAGTTTCTCCTTTGGCATGTGACCATGGTGCCTTGGCTTTCACTATTCCAGCCAACTGACCCTTCTCCTGAAAGTTTAATAGGGGATAAATTCACATGTGAATTCATAATCCCCTTATCTGTGCTAAGAGTGTTCAGTAATGAGCCTGCAACAAAGAGAATCTTACATCTTGCGGTTTTGCTCTGACCCCACCTCTTGGCCTCCTTCCTAACCTCTCCACACCTCCTGGTTGGACGCTTCAGGCATCTTGCCCCTTGCAGAGTCATTGCCTGCTTGCAGTATGTTAAATGACATTTTAAATAAATAGTTGCACGTTTCCTGCCAGTCGTCATATTGAGGCCATTTACGGAAGTATGGCCCATGTGAGCAGGGAATGTATTTGGACTTATGAGAACAGCAAACAAGAACTTGTGCTCCTCTAGTAATTTATTAATTTTGAGCCTTATTCTCTTTTATACAGTGTGACTTGGACCCTAAATCCATAAGCAAAGTCACAGTCAAGCCACAGTTTGTTTTGAAGATTTATTGTTAAAATTTGCTCTCCCCCCTAATGCTTTTATTACTTTCTCTTCTGTTCCCTGCCCATGGTGTGGGGTACAGTTAATGTTATCTACATATGTCTATAAATACTGAAAATATTTTTGATGCAGTGTGCATTGAATCAACTTTTTGTTACTGTTATGCCCTTTGTGTGGAGGAAAATTGTTTCTGTCTTAATGTTCTATTGACGTGCCTTTGGAGTGATGATATCATAATCACTTTAATACATTTAAAAGCTTCAAGGCTTAGCATTTATTGAACAAAGCTTATTGAAGGAATGTAACGGATGTCTTGAGGCTTTCCGCTGCTGTAAAAAGGACAGTATTGTTCATGGCTTCCGTAAAAGAAAATCTGAATTTTTATTTTACTTTGCACCGCGTTGCAATTATGTTTCAAAAGCTCTTCAAGTGCAACTAACAAAGGGACTGTTTTTATGTATTGTTATAATTGCGGATCTCAGGGCTGACTGCTGTGAGTTTAACATTAATAACGGACTGCAATTTAAAACTTTATTGCCAACAGCCAACCTCTGAGATCCTAAAAGATGGCTTTCCCTTCCTACTTGGGATGTCCTTGCAGAATGAGTCCTCCAGAGTTGGGAAGTGAGTGGAAAACTTGATTTTTCCTGAGAATCTCGGAAGTCCTGGCCCTTGAGGAGCTCTGTGAAGAGGCCCAGGGAGTGACATGAGGACTCTGGGGTCCCAAGGTTGGGGTGTGTGTGTGTTGAGCCCAGGAGGTCAGAATGGGTAGAAGGCAAGTGGGGAGCCAAAGGAGCCCCTGAGAATCCTTGTGGGTTGAAGGGGTGTCCTCTCAGAGTCCCTGGACTGGCACGGCAGGCAGGGCTGGCACACTCTGAAGTGTGCGGTGAGGAAGCCGAGACTGCTGGAGATGGGATGGAAAATAACTTGATCATTCTCCTGGTTGAGACGGTTAAGTCACGTCCTTGAAATGGGGCCCCTGCTGGAACCTTGGCCTCATCTACCCTGCTGTTGGGTAACGTCTTACTGCTGGCCTTGGAATTATGTATATGGACAGACATCCCCATGGGTGCAGGCTGGTCTGAGAAATTATTTCAAGAAATGGGTTCTTCATCCCACCCAGTCATAACTGAGGGAGAAGAGCACCTGCAAAGACCAGTCACCATTGCCTATTTCTTATTCCCCATTGTCTCATTAGGGAGCTTCTGGTCTTGAGACTCTGGCTGACTTGCTTGAAATTTACTTGTTGAAAGCCTGCATCTATCTCTCCCTGTAAATTTTTCTCAAGGGAAAGTAGGAATTTTAGAGTTCACCATGAGCTGGGGCTTCTGAGGCCTAATCAATCATGAATTCACTTTTCTCTCCACCTTTTCATATAAGGTACAATGCCCTGAACAGGTGAATTTGCTTGAAAGGATGGATTTGATTTAACAGCTTGAACATGGTGGTCTTTGACTTCCGGCCCTACCCTGTTGGAGAGGTATGGGGGCTACTTCTGGTAACCAACCCTTCCTAACTTGGGTGGTTAGGGGCTAGTTAGAGACCAGAGCTGCGACTAAGGTGTGGTACTTTTGCTACTCGTTATTAAAAACAACTCCTTAAAGAGATTGTCCATCCACTCGTCTACTTCTGTACACTTGAGATTAGGTTCAGATGCATAGGATAGATAATCCCAATTACCAGCAGCTTAAACAAGGTTCATGTTTATTTCTGTCAAGTTAATGAAGTCCAGAGGCTGATGACCTAGGGCTGATGTGGTGGCTTTTGTGGTATTACCAGGGACCCAAGCTCCTTCCATCTTTCTACTCTGCTATCTCTAGGGAATCGCATCCTGGACTAAACCTCGTGGTCTAAGACGGACCTTTGAAGCTGGTGGCAGGAGGAAAGGCAAGGGAGCACATTCCCTCCTCCCTTAAATCTTTTTAGAAGGTCCATGAGGTAATCTGGCTATAAGCCTATACCTAGCTGCAAGGGAGGCAGAGAATTGGAGACTTGGACCTGGGTGGCAGTGTGTCCTGCTGACGTTGGAGGTTCTGACCCTGAAGGAGAAGGGGAGAGTGGATATTGGGACAGGCCACCTGCAAACTCTGCCGTATAGTGTATCAGTTCATTCATTGGTCATCCCCTTTCTCTCACGCACATGTGAATGCTTTACCATCTTCCAAGCTATAGTTATAATGACTCTCCCCAGTTCTTGTACCTTCCCCAGACTGGCCTTTTATGACTTTTCCCTTTCAAGGTTTCCCTTGATGTTTGTTTTAACCTGCTTTTATCGATATTAAGATGTAGGGGCTGGAGGAAGCCTTTCCTTGAGTGCTAGGTCTTTATATCTCTGCCTCATAGCATTTTTTTTTTTTTTTTTTTTTTTTTTTTT
>NW_006795130.1:1272223-1280397 GCF_000442215.2 Lipotes vexillifer | reverse complement strand
TTTGCGGTACACGGGCCTCTCACTGTTGTGGCCTCTCCCGTTGAGGAGCACAGGCTCCGGATGCGCAGGCTCAGCGGCCATGGCTCACGGGCCCAGCCGCTCCGCAGCCTGTGGGATCTTCCCGGACCGGGGCACGAAGCCGTGTCCCCTACATTGGCAGGAGGACTCTCAACCACTGTGCCACCAGGGAAGCCACCTTCATAGCATTTTTATGCAGTTAAAACATCAAGGCCTGCCTTACAGAGGAAGGGATGACCACAGAGCCGCCAGAGTGGTTCTTGGAAGCCTCTGAGCTTTTTGCCCTTCATGGGATCAGGACTGTCACTCTTCCCTAGACCCTGCAGGCATCTGGGCCAAAGGGCGGCCCCCTGGTGGTCCAGAGCCCTGAGGCATGTGGGCTGAAGTGCGCTCTACACCACAGAAATCCCTGGAATCTGGAAGTCAAGGCCAGTGTCTTACATTCACCTTCCCTCCAATAGACTACTTTAAAGACTTCTGAGAAGATGAAGGAGGTGCCTCGGGGCAAGCTGGCTCTGCGGAGCCTCGGCTGTTCCAAACCCAGGTGATAACGATTATGGAGGTCCCCAAGCTCCAGGGAAGATGACCCTCCTTCCACTGGGCACAGAGGTGACACAGATGACATTGCTGGGTCCCTTCTAACACCCCAGCCTATCCACTCTCTGCTTTGGCAGCAGTGGAGTTTTTCAAACCAAGACTTGGATAGTTCCATGTAATCTGATGAAAGAGGTGCTGCCTCTGAAGATAAAGGGTATTTAGGCAATAAGTTTTGCCTTCTGAAATGCTTGCATTTCTAGGTCATTTTAGGGCCTTCTAAAGCCAGTGGGGCAGAATATTTGAAGTGGAGATTTCACCAAGCTCTGGAGCTATGACTGTGGTACTTGGAGTCCTTGCTTAGAGAGGTTTTGACAAGAATGGACTTTAGAGCCCTGGAGACCTGGGTTCAAATTCTCTTGCCGGATGACTTTCAGGGGATAATTTATTCGATGCTCAGTTTATGAGAAAACTGTAAAACAAGGCGAGTGAGGTATAAATCAGTGGAGAATGAAATTAAATGAGAACATATATAAAGTGCCTGGCATGTAGTAGGTCCTCAGTAACAGTTGATTTCTTTTTAATGCAATTCACCATGCTTAAGTGTTCAGTAGCTAGAGGGGCTGTTCACGGGCACAGGCTCTCGAGTGACTGGTTCTCAGGCAGCCCCCTTTTCCCTCTACCTGAGATGAGTATTCCATGAAAAGGCACTTTCACAGCTAAAAACACAGGTGTTCCAAAATGCAGGTGATCTCTAAATTGGAAGCATTACCTGTCCTGGCATACGTTTGGAAGTGCCCCTGAAGAGGGCTTCAGGCTGCTTTGAGCCTTCCTGGGCCACAGGCCTCCATGAGAATCTGATAAGAGCTATGGAGCCTGTTCTCAGAAAGATGCAGATACGTGTGTGCAATATAGAATCTTTCATACAATTTCAGGTGGTGTGTGGACCTCACTCTTGCCCCCACTCTGATGCCCAGGAATCTTAGATTAAGAAGCCTTGGGTGAACTTCTTATTTCTTTTAAGGATGTAGATAATTGACACTAAGAAAATGGGGGAGAGGAGGGAAGGGAGGACATAGGCATGGGTGGGGGGAGTGGTGAGGGGGCCACATCTAGAACGAGAAGCAAGTGGTTGAGATGATGACTGAATAATAAACTTGTTGCACATCAGTGTGGCATTCATGGATCCAGGGTCTACAAGGAGTCAACAGTGGAAGGGGTCAAGTTTTTTCTTTTTTCTCTGACATTTTATTATGAAACTTTTCAGTCATACAGAAAGTGGAAAGAATTGTATAGTGAACATGCATATACCCACCACCCAGGTGGTATCCAGGTTCTCCCATTAACATGTTACTGTGCTCACTTTGTCCTGCCTCTATCCATCCCTCAGCTCATCTCACTTTTGATGCATTTCAGGGTAAGTGGCAGACATCAGTACCCTTCACTGTAAAAATTTAGCATCATATCATTTACTAGAGTTCAATATTGCTTTATTTTTTTCTTTTGAGAAATGCACAGACTTTAATGTACATTCTATGAATTTTGATACATATATGCATCTGTGTAATCCAACCTCCTATCAAAATGTAAAACCTGACATCAGCCCAGAAAGTTTCTTCATCCCCCTTCCCTGTTACTCCCTCCCTGCCCTCTCTGTTCCAGAGGCAACCACTCTGCTGATTTTCTTCAACCATGGCTTGATTTGGACTGTTTTAGGACTTAATACAATTGAAATCATATAGTATTTTTTGTGTGTGCTTCTTTCACCAGTACAATATGTTTGAGATTCGTCTATGTTGTATATGTTAGTAGTTTGTTTCCTTTTACTGTTGAGTAGTCTCTTATTGTATGCATATACTACAGCTGTCCTCCTGTTTTCAGGTTTAGCTATTAAGCTGCTGTGAATATTTGCATACAAGCCTTTGTACATATATTCTTTTTCTTTTTTTAAATGGGACCACTTATTTATTTATTTTAAATTTATTTTTGGCTGCGTTGGGTCTTCATTGCTGCACACGGACTTTTTTCTAGTTGCGGGGTGCAGGGGCTGCTCTTCCTTGTGCGCAGGCTTCTCGTTGTGGTGGCTTCTCTTGTTGCGGAGCACGGGCTCTAGGCACATGGGCTTCAGTAGTTGTGGCACGTGGGCTCAGTAGTTGTGGCTCGCGGGCTCTAGAGCGCAGGCTCAGTAGTTGTAGCGCACGGGCTTAGTTGCTCCGCGGCATGTGGGATCTTCCCAGACCAGGGCTCGAACCCGTGTCCCCTGCATTGGCAGGTGGATTCTTAACCACTGTACCACCAGGGAAATCCCTATTCTCATTTTTCTTGAGTAAATACCTGGGAGTAGAATTCCTGGGTCCTAGGTGTATATTTAGTTTTATAAGAAATTGCCAGACCTTTCCCCAAAGTGGTGGTTCCAGTTTCACTTCCACCAACAACGTAGGAGAGTTCTAGTTGTTCCACATCTTTGCCAACATTTGGTGTTGTCAGTCTTTTTAATTACAGCTATTCTAGTGGATGTATAGTGGTGCTCCATTTTGGTTTTAATTTGCTTATGGCTCAGGGCTCCAAAATGGCCTTCTCCTGGGTTCTTAAATCCCCATGGGTCTCAGAGGCATTATTGCTGTTCTTAGGTAGTGTGTGGGAATTGCTAGTGAAAATCTTAAGGGCCTGTAAAACTTCCTGCAGGCTTTTTTTCCCCCTTTAAATTCTGTATGGAACCAAAATGCTGGAGAGCTCTCTGCGTCTCCGTAGATAGACGATATGGCTGCGCAAAGGGTTCTGGGAGCTGGTAAGGCGAGGTGTCCATTCTCCCAGATGGGTCCATGTGTGTGCGCCTGCGTGGGACTCCTTGATGCTCAGGCAGCTTGGAGAGTCAGCAGCTGGAGCCTCGCATCCACCCTTGTGTCACAACATTATCAGAGACTAGGGGAAACTGGACAGAGTTCAGAGAGGAGCAGCTAGTACGATTAAAGGGCTTGGAGGGATTAAGGGATTGATTTATGAGGAAAGATGAAAAGAACTTAATGTGTGCTGCTTGACTAAGTGGGTACATGATAATAGCCTGCAAACATCTGAAGGGTATAAACACCAGAGAGGGACAGGAATTAGCACAGGGTGAGGAAACTGATCCAGGCATAATTGGGGAAATTAAAAGGGGGAGTGAGGATGGGTGAGTGGGCACAGTATTAGCAGGGGTGTGACCTGTGAATTCTCTGTTTCAGAAGCCTGATGGGGGGTGAGTTGGTTTTGGGAAGATGAACCCCAAGAGGCACTGTGGGTTATCCTTCTAAAGCAGCCCCCTAGAGGGAAAACAGTTGCGTGTGTGCTGAGTGAAGCAGGTTCGTGTGGGCAAGTGCTGACCTGGGCACACAGACTGGGAACATGGTGGCATGAAGGAAGGGTGGTGATGGAAATGACTGGGACAGTGAGATCCAGACATTTCCCTAAGTGTTCCCTCTTCCCGGTGGTTTTCCCGGATTTAGAGGAGGAACACTGACAGTTTCGTTACGTACCTGGTTTGCCTGAGGTGTGAAGTTCCTACCTCCCACGTCTCCCCGCCTTCCCTGGTGTCTACCCTGCCCCCCATGCCTGAAATTTATCTGCCCTTGACTGGCCCATGGTTTTACTCTCTCACTGCCAGTGTGTCTTATCCAGGCGTGGCTGTGAGATTGGGAGACAATATACGTACTGGTGAAGAGGGTGGGAAATGAACCAAGCTGCCTGGGTTAGCCTCTGGCTCCATCCTTTCCAGCTGGTTGCGTGGGCCCACTTCCTCCCTGGGCCTTGATTTCCTTCTCTGCAGAATGGAGATGATCAGAGCATGTTGCTTCACAGAATTGTCTTGAAGTTTACAAGGAATAATGTGTATAGAGTGCTTGGCAAAAAGTAAATGCCCAGGGCTTCCCTGGTGGCACTGTGGTTAAGAATCCACCTGCCAATGCAGAGGACACGGGTTCGAGCCCTGGTCCGGGAAGATCCCACATGCCCTGGAGCAATTAAGCCCGTGCGCCACAACTACTGAGCCCGCAACAAGAGAAGCCACCGCGATGAGAAGCCCTCACACCACAGTGAAGAGTAGCCCCCACTCGCTGCAACTAGAGAAAGCCTGCGCGCAGCAACGAAGACCCAATGCAGCCAAAAATAAATAAATTTAAAAAAAAAAGGTAAATGCCCAACGCGTGTTGGCTACTGCTTGTATAATGAGGCTACGATGGTGACTCTGATTATCCTGGTACATGACTTGGGTCTGGAGCTGGCCTGAGCAGTGCCTTGTCTAACACAGCGAGTTAGGGCAGTGCTCCTAACAGTTTGTGGTACAAGCGGGTGTTGGCACCCCAGGAGAAGGAGATGATGGTAACAGTGCTTTCTTCCCCGCTGTACCAGGCTTTCCAGAGATGACCTTGGGCCAGAGCCAAGGTCTGGACACTAGAGCCCCAGGCTTGGCAGGGAGAAGAAAAGTGGTTCCTCTTCATCCCCAGCCTCCAGCCTGGTTCAATGAAAAGATAATTGAGCTGAGAGGGAGAGGACTTAGGTTAACTTCTGTTTTCCAACCTGCAGTATCCTCAGTGGTTTAAAAAAAAGAAAAGAAGGTGGGAGGGAAAATTAAAGTAGTGTGTTATTTAAACTTTTTTTTTTTTTTCTGCCAAGAACCAGTGAAATGTTATGTGGGACCTCACTATGTAGAATAGCCTCACACTGAGCTGTTTCTGAATGGGCTGGGAGGCTGGAGACTTGCCTCACTGACTTCCTCGTGGGAGTCCTGAAGGCACCTCCAGTGACTCCCAGGCCGCCATGGAACACTGTTCACATGCATGGGTGCACACTCACTCACACAGACACACACTGTTGAGCCCCTCAGGATGGTGACTGTTAGAGTTCTAGTGACAGCTAAAATAAACTGTGTGCTCCCCTTTGCTAAATGCTTTGCATCTGTTAGCTAATTACATCCTTAGAATATTACCATTAGAGGCCAGGGTATTATCCCTGTCCTACAGACGAACAAATCAAGGTTGGGAGGTCAAGGAAGGATCTCATAGCTGAGAGGTGGCACATGATCCCAGATAGTTCATTCAGCTCTGAAGTCGTCAAATTCAGTTTCTCCCACAGGTTTCCAAATGATGTAGTAGATGCTCACTAAATACTTAGCCATGTGATTTGATCTGTGTGTTTGCATTGGTTTCCCCAACTCCAGAGTGAGGCCACACTATCTGCGGCCAGCCTTCCAGACAGATTGTCAGATCTGCTCTTTGCATCTTGTCTCTGCTCGAAGACACAGACTGTCCCATTGCAGGTGCCACCCATTCATGACATCTTTCTAGAAACTCAATCGAGGCTTCAGCCAAGCTGAGGTGTGCCTTTTGGGCTACTCTGGAGATTCAGGGTGCCGGGATGCTGTTTTTTAAGTGCCTCTTTCTTTTCTACCTGTCACTCCAGCAGGACTCAGTGTGCGGTTTACTCTTCTAAACATGTGATAAGCATCCTGAATAAACCATATACAAACTTTTCTTTGAAAAGTTTTTTTCATTTTTAATTGGCAGTCTCAGACAAGGGAGTGTTTGCTTGATTGATTGGAATGCATATTTATCCCCTTGCAAAATGTATTCCCAGTTGCTCCCATATTTGCCTGGTGTGTGTGTGTGTGTGTGTGTGTCTGGGTTTGTGTGTCTTACTAGTAAAGCTGTAATGGACCTAATAAAAAGTATTAACCTGTAAAAGTAGTGGATTCCATGTATGTGTCCTGTCCATTGCAAGAGAGACCAGAAAGAATGGGCAAATGAGAGGAACTGGGTCCATTTCTAGACATGGAAGTGGGGTCAGCTTTTGAATATTTGCTGGTGGCTTTTCCATATTGAGGGTTTTCCGTAGTGACATTTTTATCCCAGACTCAGTGAATCTGGGATAGAAATCCAGCGTAATCAAGAGGGTGAATCTTCCATAAAAATAAACATAACCAATGAAGGTCTCAGACCAGATGCTAGTGAAGTTTGAGTTACTCTTTCAGTCAGAGAAGAGTAATTGATCTTAAAGCCAGCGCCCAGATCTTAGCAGCTTAAGGTGATACAAGTCTGTTGATTTCAGGCCTAAAGCAGGGTGTGTGTGTATGTAGTGGGGGGTGAGGTAGAAGAGGAGAGCTGTGTTTCATACCATCACTCAGGGGCCCAGGCTCCTTTCCTCTTGTGGCTCCCCTCTCTGTTCTTGGAACCCTCTTGGTTGCTCTAAGGGATGGGGCAGGGGAATACAGAGGAGGCACACCAACTCGTAACCACCTCTGTCCCAAAGCTGCACCCCTCACTCCCTTTAACATCTCGCTGGTGAGAACTAGTTATGTGACCCCACCTTTCTAACAGGAGACTGGGAAGTGAAGGCCAGTGTGTGCCCAGGAAGAAGAGAGCAGGACGGGTGCATCTTCATGGCCTCTTCAACACTGACTGGTCCATTTTACCATTCCCTGTTGGTGGGAATAGTTTGGGGAGGGGATTGTCACCGAGCCACCCAGTCCAGAAAACAAGTTACATACCTTCTTTTTTCAAATTGAAGTATAGTTGATTTACAGTGTTGTGCTGATTTCTGCTGTACAGCAAAGTGACTCAGTTATACCCATATATACATTCTTTTTATATTCTTTTCCATTATGGTTTCTCCCAGGAGATTAGAGTTCCCTGTGCTGTACAGCAGATCTTTTTGTTTATCCATCCTATATATAATAGTTTACATCTACTAACCCCAACCTCCCAGTCCATCGCTCTCCCTCCCCGCCTCCCCCTTGGCAACCACAAGTCTGTTCTCTATGTCTGTAAGCCTGTGTCTGTTTCATAGATAGGTTCATTTGTGCCATATTTTAGATTCCACATATAAGTGATATCATCTGGTATTTGTCTTTCTCTTTCTGACTTCACTTAGTATGATAATCTCTAATTACATCCATGTTGCTGCAAATGGCATTATTTTGTTCTTTTTTATGGCTGAGTAGTATTCCATTGTATATATGTACCACATCTTCTTTATCCATTCCTCTGTTGATGGACCTTTAGGTTGCTTCCATGTCTTGGCTATTGTGAATAGGGCTGCGGTGAACACTGGGGTGCATGTATCTTTTTAAATTACAGTTTTGTCTAGGTATGTGCCCAGGAATGGGATTGCTGGATCATATGGTAGTTCTGTTTTTAGCTTCCTGAGGAACCTCCATACTGAGCTCCATAGCGGCTGCACAAACTTACATTCCCACCAATAGTGTAGGAGGGTTCCCTTTTCTCCACACCCGCTCCAGCATTTGTTATTTGTAGACTTTTCAGTGATGGCCATTCTGGCCGGTGTGAGGTGGTACCTCACTGCAGTTTTGATTTGCATTTCTCTAATGATTAGTGATGTTGAGCATCTTTTCATGTGCCTACATACCTTCTTGAATTTTAGATTAAAAAAAAGTCACCTCTGACCTGTATTCATGGGATCTTTGTCATGTGCCCCAGTTGACTCCTCTGCAGAATGGGGATTAGAACCCTTGCTAAGCCAGTGTTTCTTAGGGAAGCATCAGGTATAATAAACTTCCTCTTGGCACCTATGGCCTCAGGGCCTCGTTGGCCTTGAGCTCAGGCAGGTGCAAGCACGGGCCCAAGTTTACTTTT
>NW_006795130.1:1238232-1272213 GCF_000442215.2 Lipotes vexillifer | reverse complement strand
CTCTTCCGGTGTGTTCCACGGCCTCCCCACGCTCTACCAGGTGCACTTCCCCCTCTTCTCGTCTGGGCTGGTGCTTGTCCTTCCCGCCCCAATCCTGCAGTTCCCAGGGACAGGCAACCATCCCACAAGCCTGGGCTGACCCTGCAACCCACAGCATCACCCATTGGCATCGCTTGCTGCCTTTCTTGAGTTTAACCTGAGAGGCCCAAACACAGAGCAAGAAGGCAAACAAATACATAAAGGCCTTTTTATGGTCACTGGGTAGAAGTGCAAATGCCAGGGAGGAGCCCCTTTTTCAAGGGAATGCTTGGCTTTGGAGGTGAGGCTACCCCCTGTCAATTAATAGCCCATTTTCTTTATTATAGGTCCCACCATTGTGTTTGTCTTCTTTAAAAAAACAATTGTGTGTTTGAATGTGAAGTCAGCTGGTTTTTAGAGTGGTTTCATGGGCTTCTGGAACACTTCATGGTGCAGTTTGGAGGTTGCAGCTTCTGGTGCTGGAGACTGTCAGTGCTGTATGTGGGGTGTGTGTGTGTGTGTGTGTGTGTGTGTGTGTGTGTGTGTGTGTGTAGGGCAGGGGTGATGGTGGTGGATTTATAAAGGAAAATAGTGCCGTTTTGGGATGTAGGTGATGTTAGGCCTGTGGACTCAGACGTTTGAGGAACCGGGCCACAGCCCCTCTGATTCAGTTCTGCTGCTTTATAGTTGGTCAGGAATCCAGTATGCCCTATTTCTCATTCAGTGAATGAAATATTAGTGTTATAAACCGTGACTATTGGTTTATAGAAGCCATAATCCCTCTGCCACCCTCTGTTACCTTGGTTTAGAGTCACTTTGTTAGAGCATTAACCACCTTCTGGTTTGCATCAAGGTGACGGTCTAATGGATCATTAAGTACCAGAGATACTCAATTCCTTTGGGCCATGTATTTTTTTTTTTACGCATTTTTAAAATTTATTTTTATTTTTTTTTACATCTTTATTGGAGTATAATTGCTTTACAGTGGTGTGTTGGTTTCTGCTTTATAACAAAGTGAATCAGTTACACATATACATATGTTCCCATATCTCTTCCCTCTTGCGTCTCCCTCCCTCCCACCCTCCCTGTCCCACCCCTCTAGGTGGTCACAAAGCACCGAGCTGATCTCCCTGTGCTATGCAGCTGCTTCCCACTAGCTATCTACCTTACGTTTGGTAGTGATTATATGTCCATGCCTCTCTCTCGCTTTGTCACAGCTTCCCCTTCCCCCTTCCCATATCCTCAAGACCATTCTCTAGTAGGTCTGTGTCATCATTCCTGTCTTACCCCATGTATTGATATCACAGGAGTTGTACTGGGAGTTAGGAACCACGCTCACACAGTAGGTTGTCTTTACAGGGGAAGAAACTGAGGAAGAGCAGGCAGGATATTTCCCCCGAAATTTAATTATGAGAACCTTTGTTTTGTCTGGTAAGATCAACAACCTGAAAGCTGAGAGCAGATGGACCCAGGGGTATTAATGGAGTAACAGCTATAGAAGATACCAGAGCCACCCATTAATCCCTTTTTGTGTTAGTTCATTCATTTATTAAATATTTGTTGAGTGTCTCTGTGCCAGGTATCATGTCAGGTGCTAGAGATTCAGAAATGAACAGTAGGGATGTCCCTATCCTCATTGAGCTCGCAGTCTTTGGGGGGGAGGAGGGAGTGGTAGATAAATAAATGTAATGTTCATTTCATATTTTAATAGATTAATAGAAAATGAGGCATCCCAGACTCCCAGCTAATTGTAAGTAGAAACACTGTGGGAGCCTCATGGGTAAAAATGTAGGTATTAAGTGTGTAAATGTATGTATTAGTGCATGCAGTAATAGGGGCAGTTGACCTGGTGTGGGATATCAGGGAAGTCTTCACTAGCCAAGTGATGCTTGAATTAAGATCTGAAGGATGAGTATGATTTAACTAAACAAGGAGAAGGAAAAGGCATTCTAGGCAGTGGCAACAGCATGTGTAAAGGCCCTGTGGTAGGAGAGAGCATTGGAGGTATTAAGGACCAATAGAAGGTTGGCGTGGATTATGATGTAATAGAGGGAGTTAGGTATCACATTGTGCCAACCCTTATAGTATGTATTGAAGATTGTTATCCTAACAATGGTGGGAAACCATTGGGAGTTTTCATCAGGGGATATCATCAGCTTTGTCTGGAAAAAGAATCACTCTGGCTACAGTGTGATAATGGTTCAGAGAAAGTCAGATAGATGTGGGTAGGTTGTGTGCTTGGCTATTGCAGTGAGAGAGAATAAAGAAGGAAAATATTTGTGATAGATACGAATTAACTTCAGAAGAACTTGGTGAGAGAGAGAGAGGTTATGTGGGTGAGGGAGCTGAAGGCGTCCAGGCTGACACCTGAGTTGCCTGCCTTGGGAACTGGATGAGTAAGGGTTGTTTTAGTTATGACACGGGGATGGCTGTCATAAAAAGACTCAAAAGTGGGTCAGCAAGACGGGAACGGATTGCTCCCTCATCGCAGCCCAAGTGTAAGAGCTGCAGGGCTGATACAGTGGCATCACGGTGTTGTACACCTAGAATCCTTCGGTTGTCCTGCTGCCATCTCTATAGACCGTTGTCCTCATCAGCATGGTTCTAGCCAGTTTACTACCACAGCCACGTTGTAGATGTGTCTCCTCTCCTCAGAGCCGCCAGCCAGAAGTTGCTCACATCCCAGTGGCCACACCTTAGTTGCATGGCCACATATAGTCGTAGATAATCAGGGGACAACCAGCCGTCTCACACAGTGGTGCAAGTCACTGAAACAGAGAACACTAGGAGAGGACCAGTGTGGGTAGAAGACCAGGAGCGAGTGTGAGATGTTCAGTTCATGCTCTGCTTGGGGACCTTACAGTCTCTCCCATCCCCTTTAGCTCCCTCGACGCCCCTCCATGACACCTTTATTGGACCACTGCAGTATACTTGCTGCATCCTCTAACACCCTCCCCCCATATTCCTCCTACCTGGAAGGCCCTTCTCTGTCTACCCATGCTTCAAGGACCGGCTGATTCACAGCCTCTCCATAAAGCTGTCCTGGATCCACCCCATCCCCACCAGCTGGCCCTGGGGGTGAACTCACACTCGTTGTTCCCATCCCTGCATCATGTAATGGCAACAGTTTTCACACTGATGGCTTGTCTTTTCTGTTTTACTCTCATACTGCCTCATTCAACTTTTCAAATCACTGTTGCATGTCTCAGGTGAGTTCAGCGCGTGTCTTACTAAGAGTCTCTTCTCTGGGCCAGACTGACTTCTGCTCTTCCCCTACCACTCGTGTGAAGTACCTAATACACAAACACAGAACATCCAAGGCTTATTATTTTTCATAATAAGAAAACCCCTAGTGAGCTTAGTGTTGGGATGACTCTTGAGAATCTTTTAGAGCCGTTTCCAGGATAGGAGGCAATGAAACATAAGTAGATGAGGCTAAAATAGACCTCCGTTTTTTCATGTCTTAGTATTTCCTCTGCCTATTAATCCTGTCCTGCCTTACTGTTCTGATTACAGCCGGGCTGGGGTGACCCGAGCTGTGGGCATTCGGTGTAGCGTGGCCACTGGCACTGTGAAGCTGTGGTGGGGAGGAGTTGCGAGTTTTAAGAGGACTTCGAGGAAAGAGAATGAGTCTCTTTAGCTTCCCGCCGCCCCGCTGTCTGACTTCTTTCAGTCACTAGGTGGAAGAAGGGCCTGAACTGGCAGCCAAGCTGGGGTTTCCAGACTGACAGTTAGTTCTGCCTTTTCACTCTTTGGTTGTGTTACTGTTTGATTAAAAAATAACGATTCAGGGACTTCCCTGGTGGTGCAGTGGTTAAGAATCTGCCTGCCAGTGCAGGGGACGCGGGTTCGACCCCATGTGCCGTGGAGCAGCTAAGCCCGTGCGCCACAACTACTGAGCCTGCGCTCTAGAGCCTGGGAGCCACAACTACTGAGCCCGTGTGCTACAACTACTGAAGCCCGCCTGCCTAGAGCCCATGCTCCACATGAGAGAAGCCACCGCAGTGAGAAGCCCGCGCACCGCAACGAAGAGCAGCCCCTGATCACTGCAACTAGAGAAAGCCCGCGCGCAGCAACGGAGGCCCAACACAGCCCCAAATAAAATAAATTATTAAAAGAAAAATAGTGATTCATTTATTTTTTTTCCACTCATACCTGGTGTCTGCTCCTCGGTTTTGTTTTTGCTGCAGACGTGGTCCCTGCTTGGCAGGAGCTCGGGCTAGTGGAAAGAATGAAAACTCTTCTGCTTGGTGATGAGCCAGTCGTGTCGCCCGGCTGGGTTGCTTGTAGGCTTTGTGGAGACATGGACCATATGCCCCTCAGAGTCCTCTGTTTCCCTGAAGAAGCTCAGCGCCATGTTGGTCCCTTGGCTTGTGCCCAGGGACCTTGATGATGGATTTTATGGACGGGTTGCTACATATCTCCGCATGGAGCTCTTGGTGCCTTGATGTCTTTGAGTGTGAAAGCAGAGATTCTGTTTCCTGTCTGAGAGGGGAGGTGGAGGGAGGGAGGGAGGGCTGTGGGAGGCTTCCTCCTCGCTGATAGTGAAAGTGCTTTGGAAATTGGAGCCAGAGGTGATGGCCACGGAAGTTTCTGGTGTAAGGAGCTTGGATGCTGGCTGTGCTTCCCCTAGTTATTTCTCTCCTGGCTCTTGTACAAAGAGTTGTGATGTTCCTGAGGGATGTTGGGTGGCTGTCACCTGGGTTCCCAAACCCAGATGCTCATTCAGGTGTAAAGTTCAGCGTCCAGCTGCATACAGATTCCGTGTTTTGGCATGACTTTTTTTTTTCCTGGTGACATCTAACATATAGAGAATGACTTTCCCTGGGCAAAAGGTATACTGTTACCCTTCTTTCCCAACATGTAACCAGCAAAACAGCACAGCTTGGAGACAGACGACTGGTTGGAAGCATCGCAAAATGGCTAGCACTGCCCGTTGGGGGAGACCTTTGTTGTCAGGGGTACCCAGTGAGAGCAGGGCTGCTGAGGCAGCTCCTTCATGCCCTGTGGCTGCTTTTGTCCCATCATTTTCCAGAGCCTTCTCTGACATTGAGTTAACAGAGTTCCCAAGGTACTGACAAGTCCACTTAGGGGAAAGGAACAAGAAAAAGGGGGTCTAATGTAGTGTCCCCATGAGTCTTTTCACCTTAGGGGTCATGTTGGAGTCACCCAGTGGGGAGGACATTGGGGCCCCCATGTCCCAAGGGGAGTGAAAAAAATTGGAAAACGTGGTCTGAATTTCTTACTTGCATTGTTTCTGGGCCAGTTCCTACCCGGTCAGTTTTCTCTGTGCCCCACCCCACCCTTCTTAATGACTAACTTGTACTGGAAAGCAAACTATTAATCACAACCAGAATGGCTCTGTAACTTCCAAACAAACACAGAACAGTTCTAGGGACTGTGAAACAAGCCAAACCATTGGCAGAGATTCGAAAACGTGTTCCTTTTATGTATATTTTAGAAATGCCCCCAGTTTTTCTTTGGCACAGAAGGTTCCCTTTAATTAGCAGTGAATTTCCCATTTCCCCTTTCTTCCTGAAGCATCTCTAAAGCCTGGGCCTAGTAAAAGGCAGGTACACAGCTCTCAGTTGAGCCCTATTGATGTGCTAGTATAGTTTTAATTGTGTTGAGATTTCCTTGCCAAAGTGACACATGCAGAAGCATTTGAAAAACGTATAGGGTTCGTAACTCTTGCGCTGTCTAGAGCTCTTGAATTATGAATGTCTCTTCCGCTGCCTGTTCAGTTCTTCTGAATCTGTAAAATTACTTTAATAACCTGTGTGGGGGTAATGTTCATATGTTTGCTCAGTCGTGTGAATTTATTAGCACGCCCAGCCCACTTTGGGGACCTGGTCTGGCCCTTTGGAGGCAAGCCCTTGGTTGTAAGAGGAGGCAAATGATGGTGGTGTTTTTCTCCCCCTCCTCTTCCCTTCCACCATTAGCGATCACTCTGTTGCACAGAGCACGTGATAAATCAACCTCAGGAGAGTCAGATTTGCCATAACATGACATTACCTATCAGCTTGTCAGGTCTGAGTTGACTCGCAGCCTTTTGGGCTGTATATTTCTTCAAAGTCGAGCGCCAGTTTCTTAGTCAGCTCTAACTAATTTCAGGGTGGAAGGGAAACTTGACTGGAGTGCTGTTTGGGATCTGCTTTTTAATCCTGGTCTGTTTAACGTTTGCTCCTGACAGTCTAGGCCAGACATCATTTTAATGGTATGTGTGGTGATAAAGCCAATAAACTGTCAAGATGATTGATAATCTAAGCATTACAGCAATATGACTTTCCTGTTCTCCTCTGTGCTTTAGATGATGGTTTCCAAATTGAATTCCTACAGTGTGTGCTGGATGTCTGCGCCTGTTGGAGGCTCCCCTAACAGCGTTTGAAGGAAGGAGCTGTGTTTAATGTAAGATTTTTAGCCCTCAATTACCCACACAAATATATCTGCATATGTGTTAGTACCCTCTAATTTGGGAAACGTCAAGAATTTATGGCTCTGCCCTTGTAACAGTCCCCCAGCAATTTATGGGCACTGGTGGAACTTTTTATTATGTCTTTATGATGTTTTTTCACCTGGCATGCATCTTAGATTCCATGTGGTTGATTCTGTTATCTGTGGTTGAAAGACATTACAGATAACAAAGTGCACTGTATTAAAGGCAGGCTTCTGGTTTCCTTTCCTTTTCTCTTTGTTTCTCTTTTCTTTTAATTTAACAGACATTTTTAAGCATCTGGTCTTCATCTCATTAATCAGACTCGACCAGGTGTTTCAGGGTGGTGACAGTCGGGGCGCTTGGCCCCTCCTTGTTGGCCCTCGTGGGCCACCGTTGCCGGCTTACCTCCCCCTTCCTTGGCGCTGGGAACAGAAACCCAAATGGCCAGAGAGGTTGGGCCTTCCTCTTGTGTGTGTGTGTGTGTGTGTGTGTGTGTGTGTGTGTGTGTGTGTGTGTGTAAAACACAAGCAGTTTTACCAGGAGGAAAAAGAGGAAAAAACCCAAGTAAATATTTAACTCAAAACTCTTGAAGTGAGTTCAAATTCTCTTCTGCATTCAGCTAACACAGGCGTGCGTCTTTGCCTAGTTGTGCAGTGTGTGCACATTAGAGGACTACTTCTGATGTTGTGTCTAAACAACACTAGGCTGTAAGACAGGATCTCCGAGGGTCACAGAATGCGACTGCTGGAAGGGTGTCCCTGATACCTGTTGACACTGATTTACTGTGCATTTCTTCTAGGTCTGACTTTACAGGTGAGTCTGGGCCCCCAGAGGGGTTGCATGTCTCGATGGGCTGTGGAACCGGGACTGGTGTCCGTGTGTCTTTATTTGAGATCGACCATCCTTTCCACCTCATTGTTTTCCTTCCCTGCACTAAATGCTCATTTTTTTCTTTTGC
Organism: Lipotes vexillifer; assembly: GCF_000442215.2. NCBI lineage: Eukaryota > Metazoa > Chordata > Mammalia > Artiodactyla > Lipotidae > Lipotes > Lipotes vexillifer. The sequence continues at coordinate 1,264,801 of NW_006795130.1, read as the reverse complement.
TTAGAAGGTGCTGGGCAAGTCCCTTCATGTCTCTGGCCTCAGTTTTTCTATCCGTAAAATTGGAGGGTTGAATTTGGCTAGCCTCTTTTCCTTGGTCCCTTTTATTAGAGAAGCCTTCGAGTTTTTATGATAAGAATTGAGGATGGATTGGGCTTTGTACTGGGAACAGTCTCCTGAAAACATTTGGGGTCTTGTTTCTTCACTTTCTCTTATTTCTGAATGTGTGGGCCTCATCCTTCCTTTCCCTGCTGTCCAGAACCTTAACTTTTGTTGGTTCCTGTCTCCTGAGGTTCTCCAGGCCGAAAAGAAGGCCTGGTTTGCCCATAGACCCCAATGAAGAACTAAGAAGGGGCTGGTGTGTCAGGCTTGTTTTACCTTACCTGCCAGCAAATATTTGTGTCCTAGGCTCCCTTAATCTAAAATAATTACAAATTTTATAGCACGATTAGATGTGTGTACTGTGGGGGCAGAAATAAGTATCAGAACTGGTAAAAAGCTGGGAGAAGAAACAACATTGATACTGATGAGTAATAGGAAATTAGCCAAACAGATAAACCTCAAGGGCTGTTCCTTTCCTTGTGCTGCGAGCACATCTGCAAGCTTACATCTCCAGTTTTAGGGAAATGTAGGATTGTATTTAGGGACTTGATTCCACATCTTCAGGGGGCTTGAGGTCTAATCGAGGATGCAGTGCAGGCCTGAGACCTCTCAGAAGTGAGTCGCTGCAGTTCTGAAAGCACCCACGGTGTTTGGGGGAGGGGGAGGAAAGGCTGACACATGTGAGTTGGAACTGGGTGGGGATAATCTGGAGTCCCAAAGGGTGACTGGCTTGTCAGAGCTGAGCCCCTCTGAAATGCATCCCTCTCAGATGCGCGTGTTGCTACCTGAGGGGAATCCCTGCGGTTAAGCCAGTAGCTTTTGCAGTGTTGGCTGCAACAGGCAGTGTGCCCAGACTTGGCTGGGGAGATGATGATGGTCATGAGGATGATGGCGGCTCGCGTTGATTAAGGATCCAGTCTGAGCCAGTCACAATTCTAAGTACTTCTATAGGTATTAACTGACTCAATCCTCTAATGATCCATTGAGAGAGGGTGGGAAGTAGGAAAGTAGATGTGTATGGCTGCTATCACCACTTTGCAGGTGAGGAAATGGGCTCTGGGAGGTCAGCTAGGAGGTACTCGGTGAGTAGGTGGTGGGTGGGTAGGACTCAAACCTGGCCCCTCGCTCTTAGCCCCTCCGCTTTGCCGCCCTACAAATGTGTGCGCTCACAGCCCTAGTCTTGAGGCCGTACGCCTGTGTGAGGAGGGGGCACGTGGACTGTGTAGCTCTGAGGAAGTCCTCGGCCATCTGAGTCTGGTTACTCCTCTGTGACTTGGAGACGGGGTTGCTCTGAGTTCAGTTGAGAGAATAGAAACGAAAGTGTCTACCAAATGTAAAATAGATAGCCAGTGGGAAGCAGCTGCATGGCACAGGGATACCAGCTCGGTGCTTTGTGACCGCCTGGAGGGGTGGGATAGGGAGGGTGGGAGGGAGGGAGACGCAAGAGGGAAGAGATATGGGAACATATGTATATGTATAACTGATTCACTTTGTTGTACAGCAGAAACTAACACACCACTGTAAAGCAATGATACTCCAATAAAGATGTTAAAAAAAAAAGTGTCCAGCTGAAAAGAGGTGCTCGTTAAATGTTTGCATTGACAGGGTATTGAATTAGATCATCACTGATCTTTTATTTTTTCTTGTTCAATCTACACTTCTTTGCACCCCTTTCTGTAAGCTTGGGTACTTTATTCTCATTTTCTTCAATAAGGGATGACAGAGCAGAAAACAAAATCTGATCCTGCCTTTTGAATCTCAGAAGTTTGGGCCACAGGATAAGAAAAAAGATTTGGAAGAAGGTGTGATGATAGAAGAACTGGCCGACTGTGTACTAGGTGGAGATTTCCTGGGCTCGGGGGAGGAGAGAGTCAGAGGCAGAGAAAAGTGTAGATGTTAGTGGATCCCTGAGAAGGGGCCCTGTATCTTAAATAGTTTTGGACTAAAGCTTGTCCCTGATATATAAGCTGTTATGATTACTTGAGAGCACTGGGAGAGGGAGGTGTGATCCGAGATGTCTAAACACATGAGGATATGAGAAAGGCTTGTTGGAGGAAGGAGGGGAGTTTGAGCAGAATTCTGAAGCGTGATGGAGATTTGGATAGGTGATATCTGACAGCTTGAGTCTGAAAGCCTCTGTGCCCATAGATGGGTCCCCCTGAGTCGCAAACCTGCGTTTGCTCTCTTGGCCAACTGAATGGACACTGGGGTGTGACAGTTACTATGGGGAAGGAGGATGCTGGTCTGATGGCAAGGCTGGAAGAGTTGGGGACCTTGGCCGTAGAGGCAGAAGGGAGTGCTGAACGAGGAGGTGAGTAAGCTCAGGAAGGATGGGACTGGCCTGGTCCCTGAGGCAGGAGAGTGAGTCATCCTCCTTGGAAACAGCCCCATGCATCCCTAAAAGCCAGACCACTGGTCTAAGTTTGTACCTGCTCATCCCCTAGCTGGATGCCTTGAGGAAAAAAGCCAGTGGCACTGTAGCAGACCCTCCTTTTCCCTGCTCCCACTGTATCCACATTCTGTCGGCTTCTGGAGGAGCCCACCTTTTATGCACTGAAAATAAGATAAAGGAGGAGTGAGAAAACTAGGATTCTGGTCGCAGCTTTCTCCCTCAGTGTGTTTTGGCGCTGTGGAAGGTGGCACCCCTTGCGCCTGTTGGCAAATTGGGCCAGCTTGGGGAAGGCCTGGCATCCCAGAGGTATTCGGCTAATCCCAAGATGACAGACATTACTCATCCGTGTAATGGTCCTGCCCCCCAAATTCTATAAGAGCAACCCATGTTTTGAACTACTTGAACCAGGAATCAGAAGGAGAAAGTTTCCTTTAAGCCAAATGGCTCAAGGCACTTGGATTGTCATCCTTTTCCTATGTCCCCTTTATATGTCATTGCATCTTCCATACCCATTAGATGGAGAGCTTCCTGTGGGAGAGAATTGGGTCTTGTGGTTTCTGGACAAAGAAAGAACTGGAACATCGTGTTAAATCTTGGCTTCTTCCTCTTCTGCTTTCTTCTGCAAGTAGCTCACTTTTCCATCTCCTCCAGCAAGCACCACATTCTAGCTTGTTCTGAAGTTTGGGAAAGAGAGGACTATTGCTTCTGCAAGTTCTTCACGTTCCTGAGGGGCTGGACAGTTCGGTCATGTACCTGGTTTGTAGTCAGGTCTCACTTAGTATAAAACCACCACTTGTACACTTCCTTCAGTTTGGACCAGCGTATCAATACTGTCGTCTGAAGAATACGCACAGCCGGATAGAAGGGCTCCTCGGAGCGGCGACTTGCACTTTCCATCTGTCTGATTGACTGCAGCATAAAGCCCACATAGTCCTGCCTGCTTCCTGGTAGGTGGGATGGAAAGTGTAGGTACTGCAGACTGGGCAGAATTGGGACATGCCTGTATAGTCACAGCTAATAGTTCTCTCTCCTTGACTCAGTTTGAACTGGATTTTTCTTTCTTTTTTAACTGTTGGAATATGGCTCAGTGTAGACTATTACTCTGACCATTTTGCTCCAGGAAAAGCATTAGTAATTTATAAATAAGAAACACATAAAAACAGGAGAAGCTAAATATAGGTTTATTGACAACTTAGGCACTATTAATGTTGGAACGGGTTGGTTTGAAGTTGAGTTAGTTGTTGTGGCTGATTTATGTGCTGTTGGTCTTAAGAGGACTGTGGTTGTGAGGGTTCTTGGGAACTGGCAGCTGGGAAGGAGCAGAACTGGTTTGGGTCTGAGTTCCCAGAGGAACAAGATGGGAGGGAGGGAGCAAGTGGGGTGAGGAGGGGGGGAGGGAGGAGGAAGAATTATTTGTATCTCTCTGTGCTTCATGGTTGTGTATTTAACCAAGAGTACGTTGCCAGGAAATTGAGAAAGTAAGTGTGTGCGTGTGAGTGTGTGTGTGTTTGTGTGTGCGTGCGTGCGCGCGCGCCTGTGTGCTTGCATGCTTTATGTCAAGCGTAGCTCATTTAAAGTATACCTGTGTGGACATGAGGGTTTGCAGAAAACTGTTATTTATTTCTCTTGAATTTACCCTACTTGCTAAACAGAATTTGACAGATGGTTTGCAACAAGAGTAACGAAGTCATTGCTAGCCAAGTTTTATCTTTATTATATCACTTGTTATGTGGAAAAGGGGTTTTTCTTGGTTTGGGGGAGTTGAATTCCCTCTCTGTGGAGAGAATCAGATTCATTTAACTGGAAGTTTAGGGGAATTGAAAGTTCATTTTCTGAGCTTTACCATACCGGTGGTTGCCTGTTAAAACCTTTCACCAGGGCCCATCTGATTTGACGGTGCTGTGAAATGTTTTATGGCAGATGACAATAATTTGTGATCCTTACGGTTTTTTCCCCCATTCCAGTTCTAACAAACTTCAGGGTCAATTTTTGCTTCTAATTTCAGGTTTCCTTATATGCTTGCACACGTGGGCGCACGCACTCTCTCCCCTTCTCCCTCCCTCCCTCCCTCCCTCCCTCCCTCCCAGTTCTCTTTCTTTTGCATGTGTGTTGGCTTGCTGTCTTACATGCAGACAAAACATTATATCAAGAAGACACAGATATCATCCCTGAGGAGAACAACCAACTTCACAAAGCACCTTAACGCATGTTGGTGACAGGTTCGTAAACTGCAGGAACGCTGAGTATTTTTGATGGGTTTGTTAGTTTCCTATTGCTGCTGTAGAAATTACCACCAACTAAGTGGCTTAAAATGACCCAAATTTATTATCTTATACTTTGGAGGTCAGAAGTCCAAAATAGGTCTTACTGAGCTAATCAAGGTGTTGGCGGGGCTGTGTTCCTACTAGAGGCTCTAGGGGAGAGCTGTTTCCTTACCTTTCCAGCTTCTAGAGGCTGCCCTCATTCCTTGGCTTGTGACCCTGCAGCACTCCAGCCTCTGCTTCTGTTTTCGCATCTCCTTCTCGCGGACTCTGAGAAGTGCTCTTTTTTTTTTTTTTTTAAAACATCTTTATTGGAGTATAATTGCTTTACAATGGTGTGTTAGTTTCTGCTTTGACAACAAAATGGATCAGTTATATACATATGTTCCGATATCTCTTCCCTCTTGCATCTCCCTCCCTCCCACCCTCCCTATCCCACCCCTCGAGAAGTGCTCTTATAAAGGATCCTTGCACTTACATTGGGCCCATCTGGCTAATCTCCCCTTGGCTAGGTTCTTCATTGAATCACCCGAGCAGAGTCCCTGTTGCTCTGTGAGGTAATAGTAACAGGTTCTAGGGATGAGGACATGTACCTCTTGCAGGGTTGGGGGGCATGATTTATCTATGACAGTGGGCAAGAAGACGTTGAATGGTAAAAGTGGACCTATTTCTCTTGGTAGTTTACTCAGGAGCCTTCCTGAGCTTCTGAAATCATGCTGTTGTTATAATTAGAGTGCTTATTTCTGTTTCAGGGGTATTTCTTTGTTTTCCAGAATGTAAACTATGCAGCTTAGCTTTACTCTTGCTCAAGGTACAATTGATTCAAAGGCAACCACCTTTTACTTGCTTTTTTCTTTTCTCCTCCTTGGTTCCCAAGACAAGATTCTAGCCCTTTTCCGACTATATTCATCCTCTCTTTTTCAAACCTAACAACTAAACCCCAGAATGTCAGTCTCCACGTGCCGTAAGTTTCTCTGTGTCTTCGTATGAGGAAGATCAGGTTCCTCATGTGGAGGGGCTGGAGCAGGTGGTCTTTGTAATGTCTGTTCAGAATGTGTATTGTATGGGGTCAGAGTGGGTGGGCCTGAGAGGTCCTGCTGGGGGTGACTAGGCCCTGAGGACACTTTAGCTTTTCTGTTCTGGATAGCAGGAAAGCAAAGGCATTGTATCAACTGATGAGTGAATGAACCAAATGTGGTATATCCTTATAATGTAATATTATTCAATCCTGAAAAGGAATGTACTGATACATGCTGCAATGTAGATAAATTTTAAAAACATTATGCTAAGTTAAAGAAGCTGGACAAAAAAGTTGACGTGTTTTATTATTCCGTTTATATGAAATATTGAGCATAGGTAAATCCGTAGAGACAGAAAGTAGATTAGTGGCAAACTTTGTAAATTGACTATACTTTAGTAAAATTAAAGTACATTAGTGGTTGCCAGGGGCTGCGGAGGGATGGACTGCTTAATGGGAATGGAGTTTTCTTTTAAGATAAAAATATTTTGGAACTAGATAGGGGTGATAGTTGTACAACATTGTAAATGCACTAAATGCTATTTAATTGTTAACTTTAAAATAGTTAATTTTCTATGATGTGAATTTTACCTCAAATAAGAAAGAATACCAGGTTTCTGGTCCAGCATGTAACAAGCTTGGAAGTTTCCCACTTCCTAACAACAGCTAAAAAGCTGAACAAACTGAGAAATCAACTCTACTTAGATCCATAAGAGAAATGAGGTCATAGGGTAGATTAGTGCCCTCAAAACTGGCAAGACAGGCAAGTACAGAGAATCTCACCTTAGCAGAGGAGCAGCCTCCCTGGGGACCAGTGCCTGGGTAGAGAAACCTCCATTGTAAATGACGAATTGATGGAGGTTCAGTGTGGACAACTCATGAGACTGAATAACCACCTACAGGGACCCAGTCGTTGAGTGGCTCTCCACACTCCTGGAACTTTTACCTCCTGGAACTCTACCTGGTTTTCACAGTGAAAGTGGAGAAAAATAACATCATGCTTCTGGCAGGAGGAGGGGGAAAGGAATGATTTTGAAATATGCCAGAGCATTCTGTTCTTAACAAACCCAGCTACAGCCTACTCTAGCCAGCCTGTCTAGAACAAGTGAGAAGCACATGTGAAGTTTACAGTCCAGAGGCACAAGCTCCGAACCTAAAAGGCTGAAAGCTAATAATAGAATTAGAAAATACTTCCCTTCCCCTCACATATTACTAAATGCCTATTTACAGAAGTTGCTTTTCCCTAGTGCCTTGTGCCTAGTTATCAAGAAAAAAATTACAAGACATACTAAAAGGCAGAAAACACAGTTGGAAGAGATAGAGCAAGTCTCAGAACCAGACTGATAAGGCAGGGATGTGGACATTATCAGATCATGAATTTAAAACAACTATAACTCATGTGCTAAGGCTTCTAATGGATAAAGTAGACTGAATGCAAGAACGGATGAGCAACGTAAGCAGAGGGATGGAAATTCTAAGAACCAAAAAGAAATGCTAGAGATCAAAAACACAAATAGAAATGAAGAATGCCTTTGATGGGCTTATTAGTAGATAGGACACAGCTGAGGGAAGAATCTCTGACCTTGGGGATATCTCAACAGAAATCTCTAACATTGAAAAGCATATAGAAAAAAGACTGAAAAAAAAAAAAAACTGTAGGACAACTACAAAAAGTATAACTTGCCCATCGTGGGAATACTAGAAAAGAAGAAAGAAACAATATTTGAAAAAAATTGATTTCAGATATCAAACCACAGGTCCAAGAAGCTCAGATAACACCAAGCAGGATAAATGCCAAAAAACTACACCTAGTTACATCGTTTTTGAACTATAGAAAATGAAAGTTAAAAAATCTTGAGAGAAGCCAAAGGAAAAAACAATTAACCTATGGAGGAGCAAAGATAAGAATTACATTTAATTTCTTCTTAGAAACCATGCAAAAAGCCTGGGGTGAGATAGTTAAAGTGTTGAGAAGAAGAAAAAAACCCCAACGTAGAATTTTGTACCTTGTGAAATTATCCTTCAAAAGTGAAGGAGAAATACTTTCCCAGACAAACAAAAATTGAGGAAATTTGTCACCAGTAGACCTGCTTTGTAAGAAATCTTAAAATAACTTCTTTAGAGAGGAGAATGATGTAGGTCAGAAACTTGGATCTGTATCTCAATAGATGCAGAAAAAGCATTAGACAAATTCAGCATGTTTTCATGATAAAAACTCTCAAATTGGGTATAGAAGGAACATACTTAAACAAAATAAAGGCCAAATCTAACAAGCCCATAGCTAACATCATACTTAGTGGTGAAAGGTTTGAAGTATTTCCCTCTTAGATCAGGAACAAGACAAAGGTGCCCACTCAACATAGTTCTGCAAGCCCTTTCCAAAACCATTAGGCAAGGAACAGAAAGGAAAGACATCCAAATTGGAAAAGAAGGAATAAAATTGTCTGTTTGCTGATGACATGATCTTGTATATAGAAAATCCTAAGGGCTCCACCAAAAAACCATTAGAACTAATAAATGAATTCAGTAAAGTTTCAGGATACAAAATAAACACAGAAACTTGTTGCCTTTCTCTGCACTAACAATGAACTATCTGCAAAAAAATTCTCATTGACAGTATCAGAAATGATGAAATACTTAAGGATAAATTTAACCAAGGAAGTGGAAGATGTAGACACCAAAAACTATACGACATTGATGAAAGAAATTGAAGACACAAATAAATGAAAAGATATCATGTGTTCACAAATGGGAAGAGTTAATATTGTTAAAATGTCCATACTACCCAATGCCATCTGTAGCTTCAGTGGAATTCCTATCAAAATTCCAATGGTACTTTTCACAGAAACAGAATAATCAATTCTAAAATTCATATAGAATCACAGAAAACCCTTAATAGTTGAAGCAAACTTGAGAAAGAACAAAGCTGGAGGCATCATACTTTCTGATTTCAAACTATGTTAGAATATAAAGCTGTAGTATTCAAAACAGTATGGTACTGGTATAAAAATGGAAACATAGGCTAATGGAACAGACTACAGAGGCCAGGAGTAAACCCACATATGATTAATATTTGACAAGGAACCAAGACTACTCTTGGGGAAAGGATAGTCTCTTTAGTAAATGGCGCTGGGAAAGATGGTGTGCAGAAAATCGGGAAGGACATAGTGGAACCCAACAACAGCAACAATCAATTGGATATAATAGAATGGATATCTATAGACTAACTTCATCCAACATCAGAATACACATTCTTAAGTTGACAAGGAACATTCACCAAGACAGACAACATTCTGGGCTGTAAAACACACCTTAACAAGTTTAAAATAATAGTAATCATGTAATATCTGCTCTTAGACCATTTAGAATTAAACTAGAAATCGGTAACAAAGATTGCTGAAAGATCCCAAAGTACTTGTAAGTAAACAACAAATTTCTAAATAACTTGGGTCAAAGAAGAAATTTTAAGAGAAATTTTTAAATGTTTTGAATAAATATAGCTTATCAAAATTTGTGGGATGTAGCAAAAGCAGTGCTTAGAGAGAAATTTATAGCAGTGAATGTATTTACTAGAAAGATATTAAATCAATAATCTAAGTTTTACCTTAGGAAACTTGAAAAGGAAGATCAAATTAAATCTAAAGTAAACAGGAGAAAAGAAAAAAATAATTAGATTAGAAATAAATGAAACAAAACAGGAAATCAATAGAGAAAATGAATGAAGCCGAAAGTTCGTTCTTTGGAAAGACCAATGAAATTGATATGCCTTTGGTCAGGCTAAGAAAAAAAAAAAAAAGAGGATACAAATTATTAATACCAGAAATGAAAGAGGGGACATCTCGCTAGATTTCCCGGACTTTTAAAAAGATAATAAAAAATACTGTGAATAAATCTATGCACAGAAACTTGATAACCTATGTGAAATGGATCAATTTTTTGAAAGACAATCTGCCAGAAGTCACACAAGAGGTAATAGATAATCTGAAGAGCTCTATATCTATTAAAAATTAACAATTAATAACCTTCACAAAGAGAAAGCACCAAGCCCAGATGGATCACTGGTGAATTCTCCCAAACATTTAAGGGAGAAATACTAATTCTTTACAGTCGCTTTCGGAAGGTAGAAGCAGAGGGAATACTTAACTCATTCTGTGAGACCAGAATTACATACCAAAAATAGGCAAATACATTATAAGAAAACTACAGACTAATGTGTCTCATGAACGCAGATGCGAGAATGCGCAACAGAATATTAGCAAATTGAATCCAGTGGCATATAAAAGGAATTACACACCACAACCAAGTGGCATTTATCCCAGGTATGCAAGACTGGCTCAACAGTTGAAAATCAACTAATATAATCCAATACATCTAATAGGCTAAAGAAGAAAAATCATATGATCACATCAATAGAGGTTGAAAAAGCGCTTGACAAAATCCAGCACGCATTTATGATAAAAACTCTCGGTAGACTAGAAATAGAGGGGAACTTCTTCAACGTGGTAAAAATACCTACCAAAAACCCTACAGCCAACTTTATGGTAAGAAACTGAAAACTTTCTCACTAAGATCAGGAACAAGGCAGGGATTTCCTGTCATACCTCGGCTTTTCAATATCATACTGGAAGTCCTAGCTAATGCAGTTAGACAAGAAAAGGAAATAAAAGATTGGGAAGGAAGACATAAAATTTTGTTCACAGATGACACAATCATCTATGTAGAAAATCTGAAAGAATCAACCAAAGTGCCTGGAGGTAATAAACGATTATAGCAAGGTTGCAGAATACAAGGTTAGTATATAAAACTCAGTTGCTTTCATGTATGCCATCAATGAACAACTGGAATTTGAAATTAAAAACACTACCATTTACAATAACAACCCCCCCATTAAATACTTAGATATGAATCTAACAAAAACTGTGCAAGATCTGTATGAGGAAAACTATAAAACTCTGATGAAAGATACCAAAGGTGGATTGAATAAATAGATATTCCATATTCATCGATAGGAAGAATCAGTATTGTCAAGATGTCAGTTCTTCATCTGTAGATGCAGTGTAATCTCAATCAAAATCCCAGAAAGTTACTTTGTGGATGTCAACAAACTGATTGTACACTTTATATACGGATGGGCAGAAGACTGAGAATAACCAACACAATATCAAAGGAGACCAACAAAGTTGGATGTCAGATACTACCCAACTTCAAGACTTACTGTAAAGTTGCAGTGCTCAAGACAGATATGGCGAAAGAAAGAGCAGTGGAACGGAGCAAAGAGCTTAGAAGTAGACCCACGTAAATACGCTGATGTTTGACACAGGAGCAAAGGGAATATAATGGGGCAATTGTAGTCTTTGCAACAAATGGGGCTGGAACAACTGGACAGCCACATGCAAAATAATGAATCTAGACCTTACACCCTTCACAGAAATTAACTCAAAATGGATCATAGACCTCAGAGCAAAAGGAAAAACTATAAAACTCCTAGAAGATAACATAGGAGAAAACCTACATGATCTTGGATATAGTGATGTCTTTGGTGTTATATCTAAAAATTCATGACCTGTGAAAGAAATGATTGAGAAGCTGGACTTCATTAAAATTAAAAACTTGTGGGTTATACTCCATTATATGTTATTACAAGATAATGGCTATAATTCCCTGTGCTAATACAGAATATCCTTGTTGCTTATCTATCTTATGCATAGTAGTTTCTGTTAAGCCCATGCCCCTAATTTATCCCTCTCCTCTTCCCCTTCCCTTTTGGTAACCACAGGTTTGTTTTCTATGTCTGTGAGTCTGTATAATCTGTGAAAATACTGAACCACTATGCTGCAACCTGAAACTAATATGTTATAAATCAACTATACTTTTAATTAAAAAATAAAAATTAAAAGCTTGTGCTCTACAAAAGACAATGTCAAGAGAATGAGAAGATAAGCAGCAGACCAGGAGAAAATATCTGCGAAGGACACAACTGATAAAAGATGTTATCTAAAATATACAAAGAATTCTTAAAACTTAATGAGAGAAAAACTTGACTAAAAAATATGCCAAAGACCTTGACGGGCACCTCACCAGAGAAGATACACGATGGCAGATAAGCACATCAAAAGATGCTCCACATCATATGTAATCAAGAAAATGAAAACTAAAACAACGAGATACTACTACACGTGTATTAGAATGGCCAAAATCTGGAACACTGACAACACCAAGTGCTGGCGAGGATGTAGAGGCACAGGAGCTCTCATTCACTGCTCTTGGGAATGCGGAATAGTACAGCCACTTTGGAAGACAGTTTGGCAGTTTCTTACCAAACTAAATATACTCTTACCATGTGATCCAGCAATCAAGCTCCTTGGTATTTACCCAAAGGAGCTGAAACCTTAGGTACACACAGAAACGTGCACTTGAATGTTTATAGCAGCTTTAATCATAATTGCCAAAACGTGTTAGCAACCAACAGGTCCTCAGTAGGTGAATGGTTAAATAAACTGTGGTACATCCAGACAATGGTACATTATTCAGTGCTAAAAAGAAATAAGCCATCAAAAGACTTGGAGGAGCCTTAAATGCATATGACTAAGTGAAAGAAGCCAAACTGAAAAGGCTCCATACTGTATGACTCCAACTCGATGACATTTTTTTTTTTAATTATTAATTTTTTTGGCTGTGTTGGGCCTTCATTTCTGTGCGAGGGCTTTCTCTAGCTGTGGCAAGCGGGGGCCACTCTTCATCGCGGTACGCGGGCCTCTCACTGTCGCGGCCTCTCTTGTTGTGGAGCACAGGCTCCAGACGCGCAGGCTTAGTAGCTGTGGCTCACGGGCCTAGTTGCTCCGCAGCATGTGGGATCTTCCCGGACCAAGGCTCAAACCCGTGTCCCCTGCATCGGCAGGCGGACTCTCAACCACTGCGCCACCAGGGAAGCTCCTCGATGACACGGAGACATGGAAAAGATCAGTGTTTGCAAGGGGTTAGAGAGGAGGAAGGGATGAGTAAGTGGAGCAGAGGATTTTTAGGGCAGTAAAACCACTCTGTATGTTCCTATAATGGTGGATGCCTGTCACTGTTTATCCGAACCTGTAAAATGTCCAATACCAAGGGTGAGCCCTAATGTAAACTGTGGACTCTGGATGATAATGGTGTGTCAGTGTAGGTTCATCCATCGTTTAACAAACTGACCACTCTGGTGGGGGATGTTGATGATGGGTGAGGCTATGCATGAGTTGGGACGGGAGGTATATGGGGAAAATCTCTGTCCCTTCCCCTCAGTTTCATTGCAAATCTAAAACTGCTTTAGGAAATAAGTCCATTAAAAAAAAAAAAAAAAAAAGCAAAATAAGGCCAGAGGATCACTGTCAGAGTATGGAAGATCAGAGATGAAGATCTGGTTCAGATATTCTGTTGGAATAGGAGAAAATCCCTTTTAAAACCCTTATTTTTTCATTTATTCACTTTGGCTCTGTTATATTTGTTGCATTGTTAACTCTTAACTTGGTGGCAGTAATAGAAAGGAATTGCTAATGAGTATATAACACCTACTCGGAGGCAGGCATTAGTTCATACACTCTACGGGATTAACTTACTGAATCCTCTTAACACCCCTACGAAGTAGGTACTGTGATTATCCTCAGTCAGCAGATGTGGGACTTCGGGGCAGAAGCTAATAACTCAGTTGAAGTCACACAGCTAGTGAGTTGCAGCTAGTGGCTTCAGAGTCTGCTGTCCCTCACATACAGGATGTGGACTGGAAGGGCCTTAGAGGTCATCTGGTTTAGGGGCTACAAATTCAAAAGCTCCATGCAGAGAGCATGAAAGAGCAAAGCAGCTTCATGTAAGAGCATTAGGAATGCTGGGGGTAATGTACAAGGATTTTAAAGAATGATGTAAAAAGGCTTTGTTGGCCTCTTCTAGACATCTGGGGAAATGGGTGCAGCCTCCTGGCCACCAGATTGCAACCTCTGATTTAGTTCACCCTCTTTCTTTTAGAGAGAAGGAAACCGAAACACAGAGAGCTGAGGCAGATTGTCCCCGGGTGGCACGGGAGACTTGGGTGCTGGCGCCTGACCTTGTTCCATCACCTACCCCCTGGGGTTGTTAGTGCTGCGGCGGCTGAGGCCAAGCCTTAATTACCTTTGGGGCTGAACACAGAAGAGTCATTTACTAGATGCTAACTGAATTGAAGTGATACTAAAATTAAGAAAGGGGTGTGTGGAAGGGTGGAGAGAAGGCTGAAGCTCTGGGGCAAGTAGGGCACAGAGGCAGCTGACTTCAGCCCCTGGAAGTATTGTTCAGAGTGCAGGCTGGAGGGTGGCTCTGAGACCAGCACCGGTGCTTGGATGCATGTGGTTGGTGGAGGGGACGTTTGAGCATTGGTCAGAAGATGTACATTCTTGTCCCAGCTCTACTCCTCTGACCTTGGGCAGTTACTTCTCCTTGAATCTTAGTTTCATCACTTGTAAATTGGAGCTTAGACCACTTGCCCTCCCTCGTCGTGAGACTGTTGGAAAGCAGGTGGGGTAACATGCGTAAAAGAGCTTCATAAACTGTAAGGTGCTGTCCACATTATAATCTGTTACTGCTATTACTGGCCCTCCCAGTGGTGGAGAGCTTGTGAGAACAGGCGCATGAGCATGTGCATACATGTGTCCTCCTGGAAAAGGCTGTGTCCTTGAAAGAAGGGCATCCTTCTTTCAAGCCTTCCCATAATTACATGGTGGCTTACACGGGTGTTGGTGCTAAGCTTGCTAAGCAACCAGTAGTTACCGAAGGAGAAAAAGCGCTTGAACAACAAATGGGTGCCCAGTTCTGCTGTCCAGGGGCCTCTTCATGAACTGTTAATTTCATCTGAATTGGGAAGCAAGGGGACTCGGTTGCACTCAGTTGAAACACACATAGCTGGGGGCTGTGCAGGGACTGTGGTATGGGGACTTGACCCCATCTCTGTGTGGTGGGTAATAATTGAAGTGACCATATAATATATCGTCTAAACTAGGACACTTCTGAAAATGAAAGAAGGTGGTATTAGTAATTATACTGGGAAAATAGACATAAGCAGGGACCTCCCCAGGCTGGGATGCATTGCCACTCTAGGAATAATGCCGGGCCATCTCAGTCCAATTTCCGTGATTCATGACTAATGAAGAGTTTATACAAATGTGAGTTATGAATAACATTATAAATGAGTCTGGGGCTTCCCTGGTGGTGCAGTGGTTTAGAATCTGCCTGCCGGTGCCTGCAGTTAGAGCACTGGTCCGGGAAGATCCCACATGCCGTGGAGCAACTAGGCCCATGCCCCACAACTACTGAGCCTGCGCTCTAGAGCCCGCGAGCCACAACTACTGAGCCCATGTGCCACAACTACTGAAGCCGACACACCTAGAGTCCGTGCTCCGCGACAAGAAAAGCCACCGCAGTGAGAAGCCTGTGCACTGCAACAAAGAGTAGTCCCCACTGGCTGCAGCAAGAGAAAGCCCGTGTGCAGCAGCGAAGACCCGACGCAGCCAAAAATAAACAAACGAATAAATACATTAATTAAAAAAAAAAATGAGTCTGGAACATAGCAACCTAAGGGATGAATTTGTAATAGGAGAATTTCTAAGCTCAGGGGAAGAGACATTATTGTAGAAATTGTTCTCTTTTGGGGTCCTCAACTCACATCGCATAGGCATTTACCCATGCCTTGAGGTGCAGTGGATTGTGGAGGCGGAAATATCCAAGTTTGAATCTGTTCTTTGTCTAATTGTGTGACCTTGGGCAAGATTTTCAACTTCTCTTTGGGTTCCTCATCTGTATAATGGTGAACTGATAGCTATGATTGATAACTCTGGTGGTGAATGTGTGAGAGAATATCCACAAAACACTTAGTATGATGTCTTATATACTGTCAAAATATTAGTCGTTGCTTTCTCCTTTGTTCGTCTCCCGGGATCATTGGGTTAGGAAATGAGTAGTTGGTATAGATGACCCTAATGGAATTCTCTGTGTAGATGGCTGCTCCCTTATAACTGTGGCCTCTGTAGTCATCAGGTAAAGACCTATTGGAAATCTTACTCCAAGATACTCAGAACAGAGAACTTGGAGTTAAAGGACAGAAGGTGAAGAACCAAGAAATTAAACAGAAAGTTTCATATTTTTTTATTTTTTCTGTCAGTTTCATTCCATCCATCCAGCATTTGTTGAATACTTGAGATGTACAAGTTGATGTGAAGAAGACGCAGAGACATCCAAGGAACTTACACACTAGCAGATTTAATGGGAACTAGACTTTGAAGGGGCTTTTAATTGTAAGATGACTGAGCCCAATGGTGTTGGGACTTAGTGGGGGTATGTATCAGTCAGGACCCTTTTAGGTGTACAAATCCAACATAAATTTACAAAAGCCCTAGTGAAAATTTATTGCCTCGTGTAGCTGGGAAGCCCAGCCCTGGATACAGAGGTCTGGATAATGATTTTACCCTCCCTCTCAGGCCACTGGCAAATCTTGGGCAGACCACCCATGCCTTTGTAGCATCTACACTCTGATTCTCTGGTATCCCTGTTGAATTGGGAAGGGGAGAGCATTTTCAGCCTTCAGAGGTCATTTGGTTACCAGTCAGCAGTTATTTGCTCCCAGTTCCAGGGATGAGTCAGAATGATGGACCAGAGGTAAGTGTGGTGCACGAGTGCCTTTTGTGTGGAAGTTTGGGCAGGTACGTGAGCCCAGGCCTATCGTGCCAATGGTGTTAAATTCTTGAGCAGATTGGACTATGCATTTTATGATGGCAATTTATCTTCCAGAGCTGAAAATGGAAATGCCTAGGATTAAGTCCAGTATGGAGGGTTCTGAATGGGTTGGCTGATGCAAGCTGTTAACCTGATGTGTTAAGATCAGAACTGAGATAATTGTATATGGAAGACTTTTTTTTTTTTAAAGGAAAGATCAGATGAGCAAATAAGCTCTTGACAACTGACCCCAGACCACTTTTTTTTCCTATAAAAAATATGTTACAAATTGGCCCAGCTAGTCTCTTGACCATCCCCTAAATATAGTTGTGTTTTCCTGTGCTTACCTCATTTCTGAACCAACTTACTAGGAAAATCTCTTTTAGATTATTTCTTACCTGGTTCCAATTCCGTGATTATTGCAAAGCCTTTCAAAATATCCACAGCTACAACTCTTTGCTTTGATCTTCATGGCATACTGCTTAAACTAGTCTAGCCACAATAATTTATTGCGTAGTGGGGTTTTCTTTCATTATTATTACTATTTTTAAAAATCCCAACTTGACTGTAAACTCCTTGATGGTAGGATACAGCCATATAGTGCTCTGTATTTGCCATCACCTTGGTAAATACTTGATTTCATATTTTAAATAGTGTGCGGGTAGACTTTTGGGCGAGACTGCAGATGGAACCCATGAATCTTTAGTTTCCCCCTGAAGCCTCATGAAAGAGAGCAAAAAGATTTTTAAAAGCATAAACTCATAGGATATGGAGATTACAAGAGTGGAGGCACCAGCAAAAGATTTTTAAAATTTGTGGTTAAAATACACGCAACAGAAAAATTACCATGTGAATAATTTTAGAGTGTACAATTTAGTGGCATTTAGTACATTCACAGTGTTGTACAGCCACCAGCTCTGTCTGGCTCCAGAATATTTTCATCAGCCCCGAAGAAAACCCCCTGCCCATTAAGCATCACATACCATTCTCCCTTCCCCCAGCCTCTGGCAACCACTAATTTGCTTTGTCTCTGTGAAATATCTATTCTGGATATTTTACATAAATGGACTCATAAAATATGTGACCTTTTGTGTCGGGCTTCTTTCAGAATAATGTTTGTAAGGTTCATCCACATTGCAGCATGTCAATACTTCATTCCTTTTTGTGACTGAATAATATTTCATTCTTTGAATATACCACATTTTGTTTGTCCGTTTATCACATGATGGATATTTGGGTTGTGGCTAAATTTTAGCTATCATGAATAATGCCACTGTGCACTTTCTTGTACACATTTTTGTCTGAACACTTGTTTTCAATTTTTTGGATGCATACCTAGGAATAGAATTGAGGGGAGGGGTCATATGGTAATGCTGTGTTAAATGTATCGAAGAAACGTAAAACTACTCGATGTGTCATTTTACATTCTCCCCAGCAATGTTTGAGGGTTCTAATTTCTCCACATCCTCACTAACCCTTGGTATTTTATATAGATGAAAAAAAAAAAAATTACAGCTATCCTAGTGGATGTGAGATGGTATCTCATTGTGGTTTTGATTTGCATTTCCCTGATGACAGATGGTGTTGAGCATCTTTTCATGTGAGCAATAGCTTTTTGCAAGCTGGAAGGTAGATGAGGAAAATTGGACCCTAAACCAGTAGGAGGGAAGGCTGAGAACGGATCTGATTTATACTGCATAATTCCCTCAAAGCCTGGAAGTTGGTGGCAAGTCCCTTTGGAAGTTGTAAGACCTCAGGTGCCCTCTCCCACTCCATATAGCCTGGTGACTATTCTTCCTCCACTGTGGAAAAAGGCTGGAGCTTTCTGAATTGGGCAGAGTAAACCAGAGGGTCTCTGGATGTGGAGATACCAGACACTGTTGAGGGTAGGGATTCACTATAGACACCAGGTAACTGAACATGTTAATCTCGCATGTTAATTAAACACACAGATAGTCTGTTTGGAGACACTCCTAACCCCCACCCATCACTCTTCACTTACTTGGCTCCTAGGACTGTGGTAGTAATAAGGCCTTTACCTTGAAGTGGGGCTTGGGGAGACACAGACCAGCCCAAGAAAATATCTGAAAGTACTTCCCCTGAAAGTTCCTCAAGGTAATGGACAAGCCAGATCACCCTATAGTGAAGCTCCAGATGACAAGCCTCTCTCATTTTCAGAGATTCCAGTCAGTTCTTAGTTCCCCATTCTTAATTATGGACAGAAATCTAAGGATTGCCTGATATCTGTGAGAAGCCTCCAACATGAAAGAGGTTAGAACAAACAAGAAAGAAAGAAACTTGGAGCAATCAGGGACTATGCTGAGAAAAGAAAGCTCAACAGAAAAATCCTGTTAATATCCTTAGAGAGAGAAAAGGAGATAATGTAGTCCTGAAATAAAAACCAGAATACCGTGCAAGCAATATGCAGAAAATAAGAAAAGAGGTCTTGAGAATTAAAAACATGGAACAGAAATGAAAAATCTATAGAAGATAATTTTCCTAGAAAACAGAGTAAGAAAAGGCAAAGAGATGAAAATAGGACAGGAAAAAATGAAGAGACATAAGGGGCCCAATGTCCACAAAATTGCAGCTCCAGAGAAAAAGGAAGAGAAGAGAATAATTCCAAAAAAATTTCCCAGAACTGAAGAACACATGGTTCCATTACTAAGAGTGCACCAAGTGCCCACGATATAATGGACTCAAAACAGTACATATGAATGCAAAATTTCAGAACTCTAGGCACTGGAAAAATGTGTCACAGGTAGAGCCATGACTCGCAAGGGTTTCACACTTTGAAACAGCAACACTGGGAACTAGGGCATAATACAGCAGGGCCTTCAAAATTCTAACAGGAAATAATATTTAACCAGGAGTTTATCATCAGCCAGACAAGATTGAGGGTAGATGAATCAGGTATGGAATATCTCAGACATTTCACCATCCTAGGAAACTATTGGAAGAGGTGTTCCATCAAAACAGGAGACTAAACAAGAAAGAGGAAGATGTTAACGATGAGAGGGGAAGGGCATCTCTAGGGTGATCAAAACAAGGAAGATCTCAGGAGGGCAGCTGTGCACCAGGCTTGGAGGACCATTGGCCTAGGGTGGTCAGGAGAGAGCTTCCTGGGAGATTTCCCAAGGATGATGAATATGCTCTAATAGCTGATGCATCTGGACATTTTGAGAGGAAGCCTTAAAAACTGGCTGGAATTTGGTGTCAGACTATTGGTAGACAACTGTTAGCTCTTGGGAAAACAAAAAAAAAATGTGCAGGAAAACAAAAAATGTTATGGTATGGGGAATATAATTATGAACACAAAATATGGTCTAACTCAAATTACAATATGACTATACTGGAAAATGAAGGTGGATAGAAAGGGTGATAATGCCTGAAACGGAAAAATCAAGAAATAATATTTGTTGGTAAATTAAAAACATGGAGAAAAGTACCAAAAGTACCTTACGCATTTTATTTATTTAAAAATTTCTACAACAATCATGTGCTGCTTTTGCAACTTGAAAAAAAATTGAAAACATACTAATTGATGAGAATGATGGATGGGAATTCTTGGTGAGTCTCCATGGAGTAATGCTCTATTTGAGACTCTCCCAAGGGAGGAGTTAATTGCATCACAGAATTGCAGGAATTCAGAGATAGAAATGCAGAGAGCACCTTGGGTCAGTTGGCAAGTGACAGGACGCCTGTGAGTTCTTCCCAGAACGAAGGGACCTGCATTTTACCCCCTTCCCGCTGCTGACCTCAGGGTTGACTCATCCCTGATGTTTCCTGGCTGTGAAAGGCATCCCCCGCTTTCCTCACCCCAGGATGCTGTGCCAAGCTGTGTGTATTTAGCCCGTTTAGAATCTAGCCTCATAAATCAGCTTGCCCCACTCTTTCACTGTGGGAACAGCTTTTCTCTGCTTTCCCTCCCATTTGACCCTTGGTTTCAGGTAATGGCTCACTGACACTGGGAAGGAACATGGGACTATATGCAACCAAGAGCAAATATTCCTTTCTTAAGCAGAAACTGAAGACAGGCTTTGGAGATGGATCCCTCAGAAAGTCTTAATTGAACCATTGGTTGTGGCAGTTTGGCCATTTGGATTGAATTGGGTTGATTCAGTTCCATCTCTATGGGTTTTTGGTAATAAATGGTTCAATATTAGCAACGTCCGAGAGAATACCTATAATTTATGGAATGATAACTGTACTAGGCTGTGCTGCACATACCATCTCTAATCCTCAGCAGTCTTATAAGTGAAACATTGTCTCTGTTTCACATCTGAGAAGATCAAGGTTTAGCAAGATCCATTCTTGGATTGAACATAGCTGCTGAGTGCCTGTGTGTACCAGGCACTGTGCTGTCCCTGATTCCTGTAGAGCTGCGGTCCCTAACCTTTTTGGCACCAGGGACCGGTTTTGTGAGGACAGTTTTTCCACGGACGGAGGGTGGGGTCGGGGTGGGGGGGACGGTTCAGGCGGTAACGTGAGCGGTGGGGAGCGGCGGATGGAGCTTCGCTTGCTGCTGCTCACCTCCTGCTGTGTGGCCCCGTTCCTAACAGGCTGCGGACCATTAGCGGTCTGCGGCCCTGGGGGTTGGGGACCCCTGCTGTAGAGGACAGGATGCTGATGATCCCTGTCCTCAAAGAGCTCACCAGCAGGGTGAGCAGACAGGTCGACAGGCAGCTATGATGCAGGGTGCTAAGTGCTAAGGTGGGAGTGGTACAGAGGCCTGGGGGTGCAACAAAGGGGGCAGTTAACACTGTCAGAGGGTCAGGGAAAACTTGCTGGACAGTCGAGTTTTGTGGAGTTACCTTGAAAAAAGGGGAAAGACAGTGGGGCAGAGGGAACAGTGTGAGCAAAGGCCCTGGAAAAGAGAATATAGAGCTAATGTTCTTCCTCCTTTCATAGTCTCGTGGTGAGCATGGCCTTAGAAAGGGTCAGCAAAGCGTGTGTTTGTGAACAAACCTGAGCGTCTTGAAAGTCAGACCCTTCCCACCCTTCTTTGCTCTGTAGTGCAAGTTGAGTGACTGACCCAAGAATAAATGATGGTTGCTGGTTTGTTTTGTACAAAGCCTGATTCTAAGCACTGCAGGGACTAAAGATGAGAAGGTGTTATAACTCGTCTCCATCTGGCTCTAAAGCCAGCATTCATCACCTCCTTGTTGCATTGTCCTGTTCTCTGACAGATAGGTTCCAAGCACCTAGCATGTGGCTGACTTTTTTTTTTTCAGTTACATTATATCTTTTTTTTTCTTTTTCTCTTTTGACCCTCCTTCACCCATTTCTCCTACCTGCTGCTTCTGGCAACCACCAGTCTGTTTTCTGTATCTGTAAGCTTTTGTGTGTGTGGGTTTGTTTGTTTTAAGATTCCCCATATAAGAGAGATCATCCGGTATTTGTCTTTCTCTCACATAATGGACTTAACATAATACCCTCAAGGTCCATCCATGTTGGTGTGAAAGGCAAGATTTCATTTTTAAAAATTGTATATATATATATATACACATATATATACACACACACCACAATTTCTTCATGCATTCATCTGCTGATGGACACTTAGGTTGTTTCCATTTCTTGGCTATTGTAAATAATGCTGCAGTGAACATGAGAGTGCAGATATCTTTTCGAGTTAGTATTTTTGTTTTCTTCGTGTAAATACTCAGAAGTAGAATTGCTGTGTGGTGTGGTAGTTCTATTTTTGATTTTTTGAGGACCCTCCATACTGTTGGCCAAAGTGGCTACACCAGTTTACATTCCCACCAAACACGCATGAGGGGTCCCTTTTCTCTACTTCCTCACCGAGCCTTATTTGTCGTCCTTTAGATAATAGCCATTCTGACAGGTATGAGGTGATATCTCATTGTGGTTTCGATTTGAATTTCCCTGACGACGAGTGATGCTGAGCATCTCTTCATGGGCTGCTTGTCCATCTGTATGTCTTCTTTGGAAAAATGTCTACTCAGATATTTTGCCCATTTAAAAATCATATTATTTGTGTTTTTGCTATTGCATTGTATGACTTCTTTCTGTATTTTGAACATGAGCCCCTTGTCAGATATGATTTGCAAGTACTTTATCTCATTGACTGCATTGCCCTTTCATTTTGCTGATTTCCTTTTCTGTGCTAAAGGTTTTTAGTTTGATACAGTCCCCCTTGTTTATTTTTGCTTTTGTTGCTTTTGATGTCACAATAAAAAAATCATCGACAGGACCTGGAAAGGAGAATATAGAGCTAATGTTCTTCCTCCTTTCATAGACTCGTGGTGAGCATGGCCTTAGAAAGCGTCAGCAAAGCGTGTGTGTGTGTAAATACACCTGAGGGTCCTACCGCCCATATTTTCTTCTAGGAGTTTTATGGCTTCAGGTCTTAGGTCCAAGTCTTTAATCCATTTTGAGTTAGTTTTTGTGTATGGTGTAAGATAGTGGTCCCATTTCATTCTTTTGCATGTGGCTATCCAGTTTTTCCAGTGCCATTTATTGGAGAGGCTGTCCTTTCCGCATTGTACATTCTTGGTTGATTTGTAAATAAATTGACCATATGTGTGTGGGGTTATTTCTGGGCTCTCTGTTTTTGTTTCATTGATCTGTGTATCTGTTTTTATTTCAATACTGTACTGTTTAATTATATAACAATTGCTTTGTGATATAGTTTAAGATCAGGGACTGTGATATCCCCAGCTTTGTCGTTCTTTCTCAAGATTGCTCTGGCTATTCAGGGTCTTCTGTGGTTCTATACAAATTTTAGTATTATTCTATCTTTTGTGAAAAATTTCATTGGAATTTTGATAGGATTGCATTGAATCTGTAGATTCCTTTGGGTAGTATGGCTATTATAACAATATTGATTCTGCTAATCAATGAACATTGAATATCTTCACTTATTTTTGTCTTCAATTTCTTTCATTAATATCTTTTTCTTAAAAAGTTTTTGGCTGCGTTGGGTCTTCTTATTGCGGTGGCTTTTCTTATTGCTGAGAATGGGCTCTAGGTGCGCAAGCTTCAGTAGTTGTGGCACGCAGGCTCAGTAGTTGTGGCACACGGGCTTAGTTGCTCTGCGGCATGTAGGATCTTCTCAGACCAGGGCTCGAACCCGTGTCCCCTGCATTGGCAGGCGGATTCTTAACCACGGCATCACCAGGGAAGCCCTTGTCAAATGCTTTTTCTGCATCTATTGAGATGATCAAATGGTTTTTATCCTTCATATTGTTAATGTGACATATCGTTAATTTGCAGATGTTGAGTCATCCTTGCATCCCTGGAATAAGTCCTACATGATCATGGTATATAGTCTCTTTAATGTACTGTTGAATTCAGTTTGCTAATATTTTGTTGCAGATTTTTGCATCTATATTCATCGGGAATATTGGCTTGTTATTTTCTCGGGTGTCCTTGTCTGGTTTTGGTATGATTTTGGCATAATGCTGGCCTCATAAAATGAGTTGGGAACAGTTCCCTCCTTAAATTTTTTGGAAAAGTTTGAGAAGGATTGGTATTAATTTTTTGAATGTTTGGTAGAATTGCTCAGTGAAGCCCTCTGGTCTTGGACTTTTGTTTGTTGGGACATTTTTGATTACTGATTCAGTCTCCTTACTAGTAATCAGTCTGTTTGAATTTTCCATTTCACCATGGTTCAGTCTTGGTAGGTTGTACATTACTAGGAATTTACCCATTCTAGGCTGTTCAATTTGTTGGCATGCAATTATTTCAAAGTAGCCTTTTAGGGTTCTTTTTATTTGTGTGATATCATTTGTAATGTCTTCCCTTTAATTTCTAGTTTTGAGTTCTTGCTTTTTCTTGGTGAGTCTAAAGGCTTGTTAATTCTGTTGATCTTATCAAAGAAACAGTTCTTAGTTTCATTGAAATTCCATATTGTCATTTTAGTCCCTACTTCATTTATTTCTGCTTTTTACTTATTCTTCCTTCTACTGACTTTAGGCTTTTGTTTTATTCTTCTTTTTCTAGTTCTTTGAGGTGTAAAATGGGGTTGTTTATTTAGACTTTTCTTATTTCTTGAGGTATAGGCATTTATTACTGTGAACTTTCCTCTTAGAACTCCTTTTGCTGCTTCCCACAAATTTTGATATGTTATATTTCCATTTTGTTTGTCTCGGTGTATTTTTTTATTTTTATTTCTATTTCTTCTTTGACCCATTAGTTGTTCAGTAGCATGTTGTATAATGTCCCCATATTTGTGAATTTTCCAGTTTTCTTTGTGTAATTAATTTCTAGTTTCATAGCTCTGTGGTCAGAAAAAATGCTTGATATGATTTCAGTCCTCCTAAATTAATTAAGACTTGTTTTTATGGCCTAATAGATGACCTATCCTGGAAAATGTTCCATGTGCACTTGAGAAGAATGTGTAGTCTGTTGTTTTTGGGTTGAATGTTCTGAATATATCTCTTAAGTTCATCTGATCTGACATGTTGTTTAAGGCCAATGTTTCTTTACTGATTTTCCTTTACTGATTTTACTGATTTTCCTGTCATCACTGGATGATCTATCCATTGATGTAAGTGGGGTATTAAAGTTCCTACTATTATTGTATTGCTGTCTATTTCTCACTCAAGGTCTGTTAATATTTGCTTTATATATTAAGGTGCTCCTGTGTTGGGTGCATAAACGTTTACAAATGTTACATCCTCTTGTTGGATTGAACCCTTTATCGTGTACCCTTTATTGTTATGTAACACCCATCTTTATCTCTTATTACAGTATTTGTTTTAAAGTTTATTTTGTTTGATGGAAGTGTAGGTACTCCAGCTTTCTTTTGGTTTCCATTTGCATGGGATAGGTTTTTCCATGTTTCACTTTTAGTCTATGTGCCCTTATATCTAAAGTGAGTCTCATGTAGGCAGCGTATAGATGGTTCTTGTTTTTTTAGAACTATTCATCCTCTTTCGGTTGAAGCATTTAGTCCATTTACACTTAATAATAGGTATGTAGTTATTGCCGTTTTTTTAATTGTTTTCTGGCTGTTTGTGTAGTTTCTTGCTCACTTCCTTTGTTGTTTGACTTTCTTTAGTAGTGTGCTTATATTCCTTTCTCTTCATCTTTTGTGTATTTATTATAGGTTGTTGCTTTGTTGTTATCATGAGGCTTACATATTGTAACAACTTATATCTATAACAGTCTATTTTAAGTTGATAACAACTTAAGTTTGATCCCATTCTAAAACTCAACTTTTTACTCCCCCTTCCTACATTTTAGGCTTTTAACCCCACAGTCTACATTTTTTATCTTGTCTATGCCTTACCTAATTATTGTACTCAGTTATTTTTGCTACTTTGGTCTCTTAAGCTTCATTTTAGGTTTATAAGTAATTGATCTACCACCTTTACTCTGTATTTATCTTTCCAGTGAGATGTATTTTTTCATATGTTGTTACTGATTAACTCCCTTTCTTTTTAGCTTAATATATTTCTTTCTTTCTTTTTTTAAACTATTATTTATTTAGTTTTTACATTTTTTGTTGTGCTGGGTCTTTGTCACCGCACATGGGTTTTCTCAAGTTGCGACAAGCGGGGGCTACTCTTCGTTGTGGTGTGTGGGCTTCTCATTGCGGTGGCTTCTCTTATTGCAGAGCACAGGCTCTAGGTGTGTGGGCTTCAGTAGTTGTGGCTCGCGAGCTCTAGAGTGCAGGCTCAGTAGTTGAGGTGCATGGGCCTAGTTGCTCTGCAGCATGTGAGATCTTCCCGGACCAGGGCTCAAACCCGTGTTCCCCGCGTTGGCAGGTGGATTCCTAACCACTGCACCACCAGGGAAGTCCCTCTTTTTAGCTTAAAGAAGTCCCTTTAACATTTCTTACGAGATCACTTTAGTGGTGATGGTGTCCTTGAGCTTTGGCTTGTCTGGAAAACTCTTTATTTCTCCTTCAATTCTGAATGATAACTTTCCTGGGTAGGGTATTCTTGGTTGGAAGTTTTTTTTTCTGTTGGCACTTTGAATATATCATGGCACTCCCTTCTGGCCTGCAGAGTTTCTGCTGAAAAATTTGCTAAGAGCTTTATGGGGGTTCCCTTGCATGTAACAAGTTGTTTTTCTCTTGCTGATTTTAATAATCTTTTTCTTTAACTTTTTTTTTTTTTT
>NW_006795130.1:1162263-1238114 GCF_000442215.2 Lipotes vexillifer | reverse complement strand
CGAACCCGTGTCCTCTGCATCGGCAGGCGGACTCTCAACCACTGTGCCACCAGGGAAGCCCTTTCTTTAACTTTTGACATTTTAATTTTAATGTGTCTTGGTGTGGGTCTCTTTGGGTTCATGTTTTTTGGAACTCTCTGGGCTTCCTGGATCTGGACGTCTGTTTCCTTCCCCGGGTCAGGGAAGTTTTTTTTTTTTTTTAAATTGAATTTGAGTTGATTTACAATGTTTGCCAATCTCTGCTGTACAAAAAAGTGACTCAGTTTTACACATATGTATGTTCTTTTTAAAATATTCTTTTCCGTTATGGTTTATCCCAGGAGATTGGATATAGTTCCCTGTGCTATACAGTAGGGCTTGGTGTTTATGCATTCTAAATGTAATAGTTTGCATCTGCCAACCCCAAATTCCCAGTGCATCCCTCTCCCTCCCCCACTCCCCACTTGGCAACCACGAGTCTGTTCTCTGTACCTGTGAGTCTGTTTCTTTTTTGTAGATACGTTCATTTGTGACATATTTTAGATTCCACATATAAGTGGTATCATATAGTATTTGTCTTTCTCTTTCTGACTTACTTCACTTAGTATGATAATCCCTAGTTGCATCCATGTTGCTGCACATGACATGATTTCATTCTTTTTTATGGCTGAGTAATATTCCATTGTATATATGTAGCACTTCTTCTTTATCCATTCTTCTGTCGATGGACATTTAGGTTGTTTCCACATTTTGGCTATTGTGAATAGTGCTGTATGAGCATAGGGGTGCATGTATCTTTTTTAATTATAGTTTTGTCTGGGTATATGCCCAGGAGTGGGATTGCTGGATCATATGGTAATTCTATGTTTAGTTTTCTGAGGAAACTCTGTACTGTTTTCCATAGTGGCTGCACCAACTTGCATTCCCACCAGTAGTGTAGGAGGGTTCCCTTTTCTCCACACCCTCTCCAGCATTTGTTATTTGTAGACTTTTTAATGATGGCCATTCTGAGCAAGCAGGGAAGTTTTTAGCCATTATTTCTTCAAATAAGATTTCTGCTCTTTTTTCTCTTTTCCTTTAAAGACCCCTATAATGCAGATGTTGTCCAGTTAGTCCATTGAGGTATCTTCATTTTTTTTTCATTCTTTTTTTCTCTTTGCATCCCTGATTGGATGAGTTCCACTGCCATGTCTTTGACTTGACTGGTCCTTTCTTTTGCTTCATATAGTCTGTTGTTGAACCCCTCTAGTGTATTTTTTTCAGTTCAGTTGTATGCTTCAGCTCTATGACTTTTGTCCTTTCTTATAGTTTCCATCTCTTTGTTGAAGTTCTAAGTTCTCATGTGCTCATCCATTCTTCTCCCAAGTTCGGTGAGTCTGCTGGAACACTCTCTGGGAATGGAGACTGGTGGGCACCATCTTCATGCTCTCCATTTGCTGTGCTCCAGAGCACAGTATCTCCTGGAAGCTTTTACACATGTCTGGTGCCCCAGTTTTTGTGGGTGCTATCCCGGAGATGCCTCTTGACTGCCTGACTCTGGAGATCAGGGTAGCGTACATTCCTGGTCCCTTGGGACTATAATTAATAATTGGTGTCACCCAGAAAGGAGTGCATACCCCCGTCTGATGCCCCAATTTCTGTGGCTTCTGTCAGGGGACATCTCTACGTTATTTGGCTCTGGTGGCCAGTGGGGCTTGCACACTCGTGGGTCCCACAGGACTGTAACCAACAGAGAAAGAGTTCTTAAACAGCTACCACCCCCAGGGCACATCTAGAGGCAACAGACCAAGGAACTCTGTCTTTCTGTGAATGAGACCTAATCATCATGGCTGTACCCTAAGGGGCAGGCTTCTAATTGAACCTGCACCTAGTGGCTGACTGTAATCCTTTCCAGCAACCGCAGTGGGTGAGCCCTATCTTTGTGTTCTTCATCTGCCACGTTCCAGAGTACCAGTGTCTCTTGGAGTGGAGCTTTGCACACGTCTGGTATGCTGATTTTTACATCTGCTGCCCTGGTTTTTGTGGCTGCCACCCAAGGGATGCCCCTTGATCGTCTGGCTCTGTTGGCCAGGGCTGGGGCTTGCACATCTGCGTCCTGTGGGGCTGTAGCAATTGGAGAGATGGTTCTTGGCAGGCCCCCACACCCAGGGCACTGAACAGACAGTGGACTGAGGCACACCCCCCAGTCGTTCTGTGAAGGAGGCCACTTTGTCCTGGTGCTTTGGACTCAGATGCAGGCTTCAGGTTTGGCACACATTTAAATGGCCTGTAGAGCTGTTTTCAAGGAACTTAGGCTGTGGGTGCCATCTCGGCCCTCTCCGTCTCCCTCGCTCCAGCTCACCAGTATCTCCCAGAAAAGAGCTTAGACACTTGTCTGGAGCCCCAGTGTCTGTGACTGCCACCCAGGGAACACTGCCATTCTGCCTGGCTCTGGGGGCCAGCATGGCTTATGCTTGTGGTACCACAGGACTGTATAAATTTGCATACTTTAAAAAGCTGCTGCCTGAGGGTCTTGCTTGAAGTCAGACTGAATCTAGGTGCTGAGATCTTCCCCTCAGGGGCACTGACAGGTCTTGGCACATCCTCACCTACGGAGAGTATTAAAAATAGAGTAGGATGCTTGGACAAGCACAGAGGTTTGAAAGAAAACAGAGAGCTGGGGCAGGGTTGAAAAACGAGGTTCACCTCCTACCTGAGGCCTCTCTAAGACTTGAAGAGTTGGTTCTGCAATCTACTGTATAGAAACCAACACAGCCGGACAAATTAAGAAACAGAAGAATGTGTTCCAAGTGAAAGAATAAGATAAAACCTCAGAAGAACCTTAATGAAATAGAAGTAATTTACCTGATAAAGAGTTCAAAGTAATGAGCATGTGCTCAACTTTAATAAAGATACAGGAGAAATGGGACATGTATTCACTGCCCTCAAGGATCTTCCAGTCCAGCTGGGCTGACAGGCACTGGCCCTTATTAAAAAAAAAAAAACAATTGGTCAGTGAACACCACAGGGCAGTATTTAAATTTTTTTTGTAAAAAGGAAATGAATGTCACTTTTCATGACCTCTTGGAATTTCATTCACCCCATTGCTATCTTCATTATATTCTGTAATATCTCATTTTGTTTGACCTCTTGCTAGAAATACAACTTTTAAGCCAGATCCCGAAGACCCTGGAGAAATGTGACAAAAGCATTCCTAATTGCCTGATTCCATAATGGCCCTAGAACCTCAGTTTCCTTTTTTTTTTTTTTTTCCTGTGCTGAATACTGGAGTTGTTGTCTTGGGCTTGCTGTCTTTGAGCTTTTGGGACTCTGAGTCCTCAGATGTAATTTTTGAGCCTGGATGTTGACATACTGAGAGCAGAGGAAGAAATTGGGGAGGGCACTCTTTCTGCCGTTGAGAGAGGCTAGTTTGTCAGAGTCCGGCTCTGTTGTCCAGGAGCTGTAGGTGGTCAGGTATACCAGGGAGAGGACTGACAGTGGCATGAATGAATGAGTCTGTATTCATTCATTTAAAAAATTTCTCATGGAGGGCCTACATTAATAATTCTCAGTATAGTCAGCAGACAACCTACAGATTCACTTTGTTAGAAATACAGTTTTTCAGACTCTACCCCAGACCCAGTGGCTCTAAGTTCCTGGACTGAGAATCAGAAGTCTGTATTTTTAATGAGCTCTGTGCTTGATTCCGATGTGTACTCAAGTTGGAAAATTACTGGCTGGTTTTGTATAAAGCCTGGTTCTAAGCCCTGTAGGATTTAAAGCAGAGATGTACTTGCCCTCAGGAGGCTCACACTGATGAGAGAGACCAACCTCAGCTAACTTTAAGACAGAACACACACTGTGTTTGTTGAGGGTGCCTTATTGATTAGAGGAAGACTCTATTTTATAGCAAGTAGAAAAGAAATGCATTTGTGTGGTTAATTTCAAAAAGCGTATCCTAGTCAGTGAGATTTTAGGGGAAGAGAAGCCACCTGCAGACTATAGAATATTCTGCATCCTTTCAACTGTGAGGAGGGAAGGGTAACAAAGAACAGAGTGGGGGTTTGACTGCATAAAAGTGAGTTTCGGGAAAGGCTGAGATGTTCATGGACCACTCGTTTACCCTTCAGGTGGGCTGCTCGTCCCTTTAATGAGGAAAACTCACAAACAAAATTGACAGTAATTAGAAAAGGAGCAACCCATGTTTCATCTGGACCTACCTCAGGGAAAGGCCAGCAACAGAGTCCGGAAGGGTTTTGTGCAGCAGACAAAACACTGATATCATGGGTGGAAAATTCTGAGTTATTTACAGATGCATTCCCCTGGGTTGGAGTAGGAGACTTCTGGGTACGCTCAAACTTACTGTTTCTCCCACTGACTGGGTGAAAGTTAGTATAAATAATAAATGAGGTCTTTGCACATCAGTGTTTTCTTGGCTGTTCTATGTGAAGACATCACTTTCTGGAAAATCTTGGACTAGGGAACTTTGGAAACTTATTCTCTGCTGTCTCATGTGAGCCGGGTTGGGATCAGGACGCTTGCAGTGGTCAGGTGCTGAGCAAGCTCTCCTGCCCCTGCTCTCCCTAGGAGACTTGGGTCCACTCAGAGGCTAAGTGCAGAAAAAGAGTCAACAGTTTTCCACGGGCACAGAAGAGTAACAATTACTTGCAACTGGAAGGGTTAGCTCCTTGTAGGAGGTGATAGATGGAGTGGACTGAAAGGTTCATCATGGAATAAAAAGACAAATGTTATAATGTACATGCCATATGTGCAACATAGTGTTAGGACTTGTTAGACTGCAGGTGACAGGAAACCCAACTCAGTTGGCTTCATCAATAAAGGAAGCTTATTGGCTAGGTGTCTGGGTAGGTTTCAGGGCAGGTTGATCCAGCGGCTCAGAAGATGTCCTCAAGAACTCATTTCAAGTCTTTCTCCTCTTGGCTATTCCTGGCGTCGACACGCTGATCTTTTAGACACCATCACAGACCTGCTACACTTGTGGCTTAATTTAGGTCATTCACAGAGAACATGGTGTGTGAAGGCAAATATTTGAAGTGATTCTGGTGCTCAATTGTGAGCTGCTTGTAATATGCACCTCCGACTATTTTGTTCAGTTCAGCAAATAACTTTGTCCACCTACTGGTACTAAAAGCTGTGCAAGGCAGTTAAGTGCACATCACATTTGGTGGACACTACCCTCTGAGACTGCCTATCTTGTGGGGTAGTGAAAACAGAAGTTAAGAAAAACTAGTGAAAAAGTTGTACCACTGCACCGGGTGGCCTTTATGACTGTTTCCAGCCATCCTGACTCTGGAAGCTTTTATTTGCTTTCTCTGCAATGCTGTGGGTGTGTATTTGGCAGGGAGTTTCTGAGTTCGTGAGTCAACTTCAGAAGTAAGAATGGAAGACGACGGTGGTTCCTGATCTTTAGCTTTTAAGTCAAGGACTGCTTTCCAAAGTGTGCGTTAGTCCTTGGCGGGCAAGCCAACTTTGAGCATCGTGTCTGGCCACATACGTAGCCCCAGAATAGCATCTGAGTTACCTTGTCTCTTGTCTTTTTCCCCCAACCCGTGATTGCTGATGGACAGAAAATGCTCATAAAACCTTGATTCAAACCACAGAATGGCTGAATAATTCAAGCTTGACTTTTTTGAAGAATTTTGAATCCCAAAATAGGACTCTTAAGGAAATGGACATGATGTTTTCTTTTTTCCTCCCCTTTTAAGCTTAATTAGGTGTACACTTCAGTAATGGGGGGGTCAGATTTAGGGGACGGTTTTTTTTTTTTTTTTTAGTAAGATCTTAAACGGTACATCAGGATTTCTTTCTATCTACAACTTGCATTAAAAACACACACAAACTCCAAGCCTAAAATAAATAAAAACCGTTACTTGGTGATATCTCTGTCCACCATGAAGGGACTTGGTCATGTTTACAGGAGACAGATGTTTTGTGACTGTGTCTTAGAATCCTTCACTATTTTTGATGTCTGTTCTTGTTATCTTCCAAGTTAGAAATGGATTGTCATGAATTTGTTGTTGCTTTCTTTGGCCCATTCTTTGATGCCTTTTCCTTTTCAGGATTGTAGCACGACTGGAACATTCTCACAAAGATTTCACCTGAGTTTTTCTTCTCAGCATTGACACCCATCAACAACCTGAAATACTCAGTGAGCCTTCTCTGTTCTGATTTCTGCCCTAGAATGACAGTTTAGATCCCTCTCTTTCCTTTCTTTTCTCTTCTTTTTCACTCTAGTCCCCTTTTCTCAAGATGTAATGTCAGTAGTAGCTTAGAGATTTGTTATTCAAGTCATAGATCCCTCTGTGAAAGGTTAAAAGCTCAAGTTCAGATACTTTGTTCCTCTTTGACTTTCCCATCTTATTTTCTTTTCTGCTTCTGGTGTATTTGGGGGGAGAAGATGGGCTCACTAATGCAATGACCCAGACGAAAGAACTCTAAGGTCATTTTGGAGGAACTTGATCCTCAAAGAGAACTTAATCGCTCAAGAGTTTTCAGAACGAAACCCTAGAAAAAATTAGGTGTGGTTTTAAAAAAAAATCAAGTAGGAGGCCGGTAAACATTTTGGATGAAGTTGAATTAGACTCATATTTACACACTGGAACTGACTTCAGTCAGGTTCCTGGTGCCACCTCCCTCTGGAGGGACAAACATTGCTGGTGCTTCTGTGGTGAGGCAGTGTGGTAGAGTAGGAAGTGCGCCAGATGAGGGCTGTTCTGGTTCATCTGTTACTAATCTGACTCTAGGACTTCGAACAACACCTTGAATTACTCTAGGCGTCATGTAAAACGGGAGGTTGGTTGGGTGATGATTTGCATTGTGTGATGCAAGGTAAGCCTACCTCCTTACTGTCTGACTAGATTGCTTGTCAGCTGGCTTCAGCTATGCAGTGCTCTCTTTGTCCCTCAGCATCACTGGGCTTTGCTCATGTCAGTCTTACCATCTGAGATGCCTACCCTGCTTGCTCAACAGTGCCTTCTTTTAGCCTACCCAAATCTTAACCATCCTTACAGGGCCAGTTCAAATGACTTCAGGCCTTTCCTAGCTACTCAGGTCATTAATGAGCTGTTTCTCCTCTGAATTTTCATTGTACTTATCCATCCCATATTGCTCAATAGAACTGTTTACTGGACCACTTGCTGTCCATTTGTTGCAGTGTTTTTGATCTGGAAGGGATTGTGTGTTCAAGCCTGGGGACCCTGGGACAGAAATGGTGTCCTCATCATGTCCCGCACTGCACCCAGAGTAAGCTGGGCAAATAATAGGTGTCCCGCGGATTGTTGGTTAAAGCTTAGAATTTGTAACGATTGTGAAAGCTCTGGTATTTCAGCCACTCATGTATGTTAGGTTCAAGTCGAGAACAAAGGCCAAGAATGGAATTTTAAGCCCAAACTATCCAAGAGGTTACTTACCACCATCACTCTCAGTGCCTAGGAGTGTTCTTTCCTCCGTGTTCCTTTTTTTTTTTTTTTTTTTTTTAAAAGATGTGGTTACAATGAGGCCTCCAGCTTTGTCAGCCTGTTAACTGATAATGATGAGGCTGCTGTGTCCAAGAGGGGCCAGGACCCTGCAATTCAGTCTTTATCTCCCTTCTTAGAAGACCCTTGAGGGTTTTTGCTGCCCCCCACTGGGACTGCAGTACACACTGGGAAGACCACCAGTCTGGCTGCGCCCTCTCACTTTATAGGTGTAGAAACTAAGGTTCGGAGACTCAGAGAGGGGCAGTGGTTTGGCCGAGACCTCACAGTGCCACTGGAAGCCATCTCTGGCTACCCTGCTCCCCACTACACCATGCTTCTCGAGTAATGGATGCTCAGACACACTGGGTGAGTGAATGAAAGGAATAATTATGAAAGGTTCCATGATGTTCTAATGGACCTTATAGTTGTGAATCAAAAAATGTAAGCAATGCTGTTGTTTCTTGTGTAATCCTCAACCCTTCACTGTTCAAATCATCTGGGTAGGATGAAGAATGGCCAGAAGGGTCACTGGGTGCAAAGTTCAAATGTGTCTGATGGGCATTGAGTAGTTTTTCTTGGTATTGACCTGCAATTTCTAACTTTGTCTTCTAGGCCCTCGCCAGTGTGGGTCACATGAAAGGGTCCTTAGGTTTTCAACAAGCCAGTATTAGGAAAAGGTTGGTGGGGACACTTACTGTTTTGTTACCTAAGCTGGGATTTGATCTTCAGACCCTCAAGGTGAAAGGCTAATACCTTAATTTGTGTGTTTTATAAACATCCCCAGGACATGACCTTCTTCTAGCCTCATGTGATACATTCTGCAGGACTTAAAGCTAAAATTTCTGCCTTGGAATAGAGTGAGGTGGCCTGCTCCAGTTTAGAACCTGCAGGGTTGATTAGTTGTCAGCAAGTGTGGCTTGCACACCATTGAATAAAAGCATTTGGGGTGTGGGGGGGTGTGGATTTCCTAGCAAAATGGAGTTTTTACTTAACTCAATTTTGTTTCATTTTTTTTTAATTTGTAGTGAGGTGGATGGACCTAGAGTCTGTCATACAGAGTGAAGTAAGTCAGAAAGAGAAAAAAAAAAAAAAGAGAGAGAAACAAATACCGTATGCTAACACATATATATGGAATCTAAAAAAAAAAAAGGTCCTGATGAACCTTAGTGGCAGGGCAGGAATAAAGATGCAGGCATTGAGAACACGGTGGGGAGGGGGAAGCTGGGGCGAAGTGAGAGAGCAGCATGGACATATATACACTACCGAATGTAAAATAGATAGCTAGTGGGAAGCAGCCGCATAGCACAGGGAGATCAGCTCAGTGCTTTGTGTCCACCTAGAGGGGTGAGATAGGGAGGGTGGGAGGGAGGCTTAAGAGGGAGGGGTTATGGGGATGTATGTATGCTTATGGCTGATTCACTTTGTTGTGTGACAGGCTAGCACAGTATCGTGAAGCAGTTATACTCCAATGAAGATATATTTAAAAAATATATATATATATCTTATGATTAAAAAAAAAACCCTCTGTCTAATAGGACACAAAGGTCCAACAAAGTAAGGTATTTCCCCTTGTAGCTTTTCCCTTCCTAAAAACTTTAAGGGTCATCTTTATTTTTCTGGTGTCAGTCAAATTATTTTTCAGCAGAGCATGAAAAGTGGAGATGGAGACACTGCACGGCTGTGTGTTAGAACCACGCGGAAACTTTTTTGTTTTATGTAAATAGAGATGGATGGAACATTTTACACAGAGTACAGGCTTTTGACAAAAAGTATTGATGGTTGCTTTCAGTAAGTGTTACTTGAGATGACAGAACATTGCATTTTAAGATGAATTACACGAGAAACTCCCTCTTTGGGAATGTCATACATTTTATTTCATCTGTTGTTTTATGAGAATGACTGAAATCATGAATACCTTAGCCTGAACTGTTTCCTTTGCACGTTATAAGTCCCGGTTTGGTGCACTCCTATTTTAAATATAAAGTTATAGGGAAAATATTTATACTGGCAAATAACATTGATAAAAATGCTTAAATGTTCAGAAGCAGAACATAACTTCTCACATGGTTTCCCCTTGTGTGGTGGTGATTTGTGGGAAGCCTGGGAACCTGGTTAGAGTTAAATGTATATTTTTCAGAAAGATCTCAGAGATTTCTAATAAATGGCTTTTTGGAGGGGTGTGTGTGGCGATTTCCCTCCTCTGGCTGTATTTGGATTTCAAAAATGCTCCTTTTGCATCCATTCTGCACAGGCGTACCTCGGATATAACGTGGGTTTGCTTCCAGACTACTGCAGTAAAGCGAGTCACAGGAATTTTCTGGTTTCCCAGTGCATCTAAAAGTTAACACTATATTGTAGTCTCTTAAATGTGCAATAGCATATGTCTTAAAAAATGTACATACCTTAATTAAAAATACTTTATTGTTAAAAATTGCTAACCATCATGTGAGCCCTCAGTAAGCTGTTGTAACATCAGACATCGCTGATCACAGGGCACCATAACAAGTATAGTAATAATGAAAAAGTTGAAAGTAGTGTGAGAATTAGCAACATGTGACAGATACAGAAAGCGAGCAAATGGGGTTAGAAAAATGGATGGACTTGCTCAATGCAGGGTTGCCACAAACCTTCAGCTTGTTAAAAAAAAAAATGCAGTGTCTGAAGTGCAATAATGTGAAGCACAGTAAAACGAGGTATGCCTGAATTGTTATTTGTTCTTTATGCAGAGGGTCTGGAAGTCAGGGTCTGTGGTGACTTTGGTTTGGGGCCTTAATTTTCTTTACAGTGTGAATTCAGGGATATTAGCTTAATGGCATCAGGGGGTTAATGAGGATTAATGGATTCACTACATATTTACTGTACTGTTTATACCAGGAACTTGGGATATAGTGCTTACAACCTAGTAAGCAGGGAAGAGAAATAGATGATAAAATTTCAGGTCACGATGCATGTCATGAAGAAAATAAAGCAGAGTGTAAGGGGTTTTGAGTGTCTCAGAGAAGCGGGCTTAGGTGTTATTTTAGGTAGAGTTGTTAGGAAACATTGCTCTGAGAAGTGACATTTAAGCAAAGAACTGAATGATGAGATAGCTTGAGCTGTGTCAAGGTTTGGGAATCTGGGAAAGGGAACAGCAAGTTCAGAGGCCCTTGAGCTAGACCAAGCTTGGTATGTTTGAGGAGCAGCAAGAAGGCCAGTGCATCTCAGAGAAGGCAGTGGTGGGAGTGCTCCATGTTTGGGGGTTGACGCGGTAGACTTACAGGGAGGCCAGGTGCAAGACAAATGGGGTTCTGCGTGTTTGTTTCTGTGTGCAGCTGTACGCTTCTTCTGTGACCGTACTGTCTCCAGCTACTTGGAGCCTGGCCAAACAAGCTTGCCTATTTTTTTTTTTTTTTTTTTTTTGGTCCCCGGAAACACTAGCTGGCAGAGTGCATAAGCAGCTAAAAATTGAGCCTCTGGTAGACTGAAGCCCCACTGCGTGATACCTGAATACTTGTAGATAAGCTCAACATCCAATCTGGTGCATTTACACCGGATCAGAGTCACCAAAGACGGACTTCCTCATTGGAGATTTGTTAGAAAAGTACTTGTCAGCTCTGGCCAGGAGTTAACGGCAGTTGTTTCTTATTTACTCTCTTGACTGTAGCTTTTATGTGATGGAAAGTATTTTTTAACTATAACAAGTTTGATTTGCTTATGATAAAAAGAAAATAAATCTATCACATTCTAGTTAAAACCTTCACATGCTACTTTTTTGTGTAAATCCCTCATTTGGTGATTTCTGGAGTGAAGCAGTCATTGCTGACGTAAATTCAAGATCAACTCTAGCTCAGGTTGGAATTTCAACAAGAGAGGTGAAGCATAGAGGGTTCTACTTATGGCATAGTTTACAACTGGGACACATTCATAAGATTTTAAAAGTGGGCTTTGCTTATTCCCTACTTAGGTGTCAGTTGGTTGAAGGTTATGTATTGTTAAGGTCTCAAATATAAAAATGGATATGGACAAAACTGTGCATGCTTGATGCTACAAGCATTTCACAGAACAGCAGAAGCAAACTCAGTCTGGTGATTTTGCTACAGCTGGTGGGCCCTGCACACTTGTTGGTCCAGTGTGAAAGTCACCGTACAAATCTCCCCAGGAGACAGAAGAACAGCAGATGACTATATCCCAGAGACCCAATGCTGATGCTAATTTGAACTGAAGCTGAGATCTTGGGTATATCCCGCGTCCCCTGCATCGGCAGGCGGACTCCCAACCACTGCGCCACCAGGGAAGCCCAAGCTTGCCTATTTTTACCTTGCTTATTTCCGTACAGATGTCTCAGTTCCCCATTGGCACTCTTGTTCCACCATTCACTGGTTGTCGATGTAGATGAAGTCTCAGTCAGCAGGGGAATTTTAAACGTTCACTCCCCTGGAATGAATCCCTCAGTTAAATCTGCTCTCACATACTTTGAATATTACTTTCTACAATGCTTACCCTGCACTATTACAATTACTTGTGTGTGTGACTGTCCTTCCAGCTGTAAGCAACTCTTACTCATGTTTGGGCCCCTGGGGCTTAGCATAGTGCCTGGCACCCAGTAAATACTCTGTATTTGTTGGCTAAACAAGTGAGACAGTTCCTTACACAAGACCCGATTGCCCAATATGAGTACCAGAAATTAGGGGGAATGCAGTAACTAAGCACCTTACTTTTCAGAAGGAACTTAAAACCAACTTAGGGAAATAAGACTTTAAAAGAAGGGGGAAAAAAAACAGTTTTAGAGCTGTTTAGAGGCACTTATTAAGAAGAGTTTAAACAGTTGTTGGTTTAAAAAGTTGCAGGAATGAGTGCTCTTGGAGGGATCGAATGGCCTCTGAGACCACAGCATTTGACCTCTGGTGGGATAGAAATCCCAGAGGCCGGGTGGGTTGTTATACTGGGTCTTTCCTGCATTTGAGCCTCTGTCCCAGGGCCTTACGAGATACTTGGGCCTCCATAAATTTGGAGCCGATTGGGAACTAGCTGGCTGTTTTTCTCCCTGCTGAATTAATGTGAAGCTGAATCTCAAATATGAAATATATTAAAAGCAAACTAAAAACAGGTCAATGTTTTCCCTCTAATGCTATGGGAATATTTGTTTTTAAATCATCTTTTAGTAGTCCACAAATATTCCCTACAAAGTTTTTTTTTCTTGGGGGGGGGTGGGGGGCACAGACTGTTTTTCCCAGTGTAAAGAGGCCATTTCTTAAGTCGTGATTTATTCCTAAATTTACATGGAAAAAATGGCCCCAGATCCCACACAAGTGAAACTTTATTTTTTAATCTGGGGCACAGTAGGGAGTCCTGAGAAATGCATTTTCCTCCAGGATTGAAGGAGGAATACATAGTGTTTGTTTAAAGCGTCAGGTATTGAGAAATGTAATGGCAGGGTGAAAAGTTTGACCTCAGCTGCCAGATCCGATCTGCTAGGGGGTAATTGAGTTGCCATGTTTTTTTCCTCTTCAGTTTAAATCAAGTTTTGCTATAGCCCATTTAAGTGTCAAATTGGTAGCAAAACTTGACAACTTCAGGGTGCAGACTTGCTTTTGATCAGAATTTACATGCAAATCATTTTTGCCTTGAACTGTCAACTCCTGTTTCTGATACTCTTAAGGGGGACATGTCCCTCCCCACCCCTTCTCCCCCCAAACCGAGGGGGATGGTTGGCTAATGTTATTAATCAGTGTGTGGAAGAAAAATTATCTTGATAAATATGGTGGTTAAACTATATTTTCCCTTTCGTGTGTCAGCTGTTGCAGCTGGACATTTAATCTCCTTTTACCTAGAAGGAAATCAAACAATTATCCAGCGCTTGATGTCAAAAAGAAACTACTGAATGAGGGGTGGAGGGTCACCAGTGTATTGGGGAATGGACTTAAGCCACCAAAACCTGACAAAGGGTGCTGACAGTCTGCATTTTCTTGGGCATTAAACAAAGTCTTTGGTAACTTTAAAGAATCTTTCCTTGCATGACTAAACTCATTGAGAGGGTTAGAGAGAAAGCTGCCTCAGAAGGCTTAAGCCTGAAACTTTTTTTTTTTTTCAGTTTTGCCCTAAACCCTCGGGATGCTTAAAAGCACGTGAGCGTGTATAGCTTCGTCATCCAGTGAGACAAAGGAGTGTTTGCACTCTCACAGAGTTAATAATGACAGTAGTGAGTCTTTCTTGTTTCCAGCCACCCTGTCTTGGCGTTCCCAGTCATCCACCTTCCTGAAGAATTTAATTGTGATTTACACTCTGTCTGTAAATTCTTAGAGACAGCCCCACTCTGGAAAGCAAGAAAATAGGAGGCCCCAATGGGAAAAAAGTGGAGAAAAAGAAGTTTTCTAGAACTCACTGGAGATTAATAGAGCTGAGTATGAATATTTATAATTATCTATTACGGGGCCAGAACTTTTAGTGAAATAATGTGTGAAATTTTGTTTCCAGCCAGCCTGAAATTCCTTCCCATCTCTATACCCCCAGTGGGGTGAGAACATCAAACATGTCATCTTGCCAAGATGACAACCAGCATCGTGTCAGATGGGAGACACATGCAAGCCTGACTTGTGAAGTCAAAGAAATTTCAAGATTGGATTCGCCTGATCCGACGTGGCCCCGTTGCAGGCCCTTTGGAAATCTCCTAGGCCGGGCCCCTTCCCCACCCCTGTCCGGAGCTGCCTGCCTGTGTGCTGTGAAATTTTAATTGAATTGTTAATGACACCGAGGAGTGACATAACACATGAGGAACTTCCAAGAATCAGTCAGGAGGAGCCCTTTTTCTTACTGTTACAAAACAGAAGACCCTGGGAAATTGACAAGTCCAGGCGGTGAGGCCAGGGTAGTAATTGATAGCAGGCTGCCAATGCCAAGGTCCTTCCCTGGTAATTGCAAGCAGAGGCTGCCTCTGTGGTCTCGCCAGTGGTGT
The DNA here is from genome assembly GCF_000442215.2 of Lipotes vexillifer. Taxonomy (NCBI): domain Eukaryota; kingdom Metazoa; phylum Chordata; class Mammalia; order Artiodactyla; family Lipotidae; genus Lipotes; species Lipotes vexillifer. Next base: position 1,223,747 of record NW_006795130.1, on the reverse strand, counting down.
TGGCCGTGCCAGAGCGACCTGGCTTTGACGGATTGCTTTCCCGCGGTAATGACTTAGGCATGTTCCCTCTCTCGCAGGAGGCCATGTGTCCCTCCCGCTGGAGAAAATGAGCTGAACGTTTTGCTGCTTCTTTAACAGGGCACTGTTAAAATAACTCTATTCTATTCTATAAGCGCTGTAGTGCCAGGGGCTAAATTTATATGGTTATAAACAAGAGATATTACTTTGGAATACCACAATACTGTGTTTTGCTATTTCTTTAGGATTTCAAATGGTGTTTTCAAAATAATGGATTTTACTTGAAGAAAATAAAATTGGGGAGGGGAGGGGAGGGGAGAGGAAGGATCCCATTTCTGAACAAAACCCTCATCCTGTTTTTAAATTCCTCTGTGTGCCTTCCCTAATTCGCTAGCCCAGTAGTTATTTGTATTTGTGTTTGCTTTGCTGGCTGGATTTGACTCTCCATGGGGGCATCAGAAATATTTTTTACTCCAGGATTCTGAAATAAGATAGATGTTTTATTTCATGTTTTTTTAAATTCTCCAAAGGCTTCTTTTTATTTTTTTCCTTTCCCATTTCTGGACATTGATATATTTCAGAACTTTTATGTGGCTTTTCCTCCCTCCCTGCACCTATTCTCCCTTCTTCCCTCTTCCCCTTCGTGGAATGTAATTTTGCCGATAAAATACAATGGTAAGCTGAAATGTCCCTGATGATCTATGGCACTTCTGGATTTTCACTCACGTCAGTGACAGAAACTTACTAATTCTGATATAAGGGTCCCTGAATGCATTTCCCCACTGGGGCTTGTGCTTTCTGGCATATTTAAAGTTTGGGTTCCTCACCCCACCTCGCTCCAAGCACAGTTTCACACCAAAAACCAACTTCAAAAGAGTGCCAGGAAAGATCCCTGAAAAAATTCAACTGTAGACGTGCTTAAGAATGAAAAGAAGCTGTGTGTGTGTTTATACTCATGTGATGAGTTTTGATGGAGAACCTAAGAGGAAGGAGACAGATTAATGGGAACTTTTGGGTAAGAGCAGGTAGAGAACAGATTTGATTGTGGTTACTTACCTTATATTTAGTCACTGGCTCCCCAAATTTTGTGGTTAATTGTTAGTGCATATTTAGAATTTATATTCTTGCAAAGCGCAGGCTTAAATGATGTTAAGTTTCCAGGCTATCTCACCAAATTGTGCAAAAGAGCACCATTTACTTTTGCGGGCTAGCCTGAGACCCTCACCATTATAGCACTGTTTCTACTGGAAAATACCTTCAGGGTCCTAGCTTGGATATGGAATGCTAGGGCAACAGTTTTTCTTGCTTTCTCCCTATAACTTGGAAAGGGAGAAACCCCCTCTTCTGCTGTGCAGCAAAAAGATTGGCCCTAACCCTGCCTTTAGTACTGGGACAAGAGTGTAAACCCTTCCTACTGTCTGTGCTGTAGTGTTTTTCTGCGTGGGGCAGGCTTATAAGTCAGGTGCGTTTTTAAGTAGGGATGTGTTGTTGGAATTTCATGTGATTATTTGACTCCATTTCTTTAGTTACTATTCATATGGTATTAGACTACTGCTTTATTCAAGCCTGCTTTTCCTGTGCTTTCAGTGTGTTTTGTTTTAATGTGGTGGTTCACAGTGAGGGACAATTTTTCAAAATAAAATTATTTATTTATTTATTTTTGGCCACGTTGGGTCTTTGCTGTGCATGGGATTTCTCTAGTTGTGGCGAGCGGGGGCTACTCTTCGTTGCGGTGTTCGGGCTTCTCGTTGCGGTGACGTCTCTTGTTGCGGAGTAGGGGCTCTAGCCGTGCAGGCTTCTGTAGTTGCGGCACGCGGGCTCAGTAGTTGCGGTGCACGGGCTTAGCTGCTCTGCGGCATGTGGGATCTTCCTGGACCAGGGCTCGAACCCGTGTCCTCTGCATTGGCAGGTGGATTCTTAACCACTGTGCCACCAGGGAAGTCCCGAAGGACAATTTTGACTTCCCCCTTGCTGGGAACATTGGATGGGCACAGTTGGGAGGGTGGTTGCTACTGGCATCTAGTGGGTAGAGGCTGGAGATGCTGCTAAACATCCTACAACGCACAGAACAGTGCCCACAACAAAGAATTGTCGGGTCCTAAATGTCAGTATTGTTTAGCACAAGGACATATAGAAATAAGCTCTCAGTAATAAAAGTCCATGGATTGAGTCAGAAACCACAATCTGTCCATCCACAAGTGTTACGGAGAACTTGAAGCTGTTGCGGGGAGCCCAGAACCGAAGGATCTGAGACGTATAGAGCTTTCTGGTCACGAACACAGGCTTTAGACGTACACCTGGATTCAAATGATGGTTATACTGCATGACTTCGGGCTTGTTGCTTAACCTCTCTAGGTCTCAGTTTTCTTCTCTGCTGTGATAGTACTATATTGTAGGACAAAGCCTGTAGACTAGTGTCTGGCTTACACTAGACCTTAGTAAGTAAATGACTGGTTGTATAAATTGGTCGCTGCCCTCAAGGTGTTGACATAATGAATCTGGAGATGATCTTACTGCAGCATTACATTTTACAGGTGAGAAAACTGAGACCCAGAAAGGGAGGTCATTTATCCATAATGATGGCTGCTAGCAGATGGCAAAGTTGGGACTAGTACTCGGGTCTCCTCACCCCAGGTCTTCTTTTCTTTACAATATTAAGTTTCCCTTTATGGTCTAGAACTTAAGTCTGCTTAGGAAGGCACGTCCAACATGTCTGAAATAAGTAGAGACACCTTTAGTGACACAACTTCCAATCTGAGAGCTCTGGATTCTGGAAGGACACAGGAGTAGAGAAGTAGGATTATTATTTATAATGACCATGAAGCTTACACGGACTCTTTCATGATCCAAAATCTTGTTCTGGGAGCTGAAGGAAATGGGTAGAAGACTTACGGAGATGGTCTTGGGGTTCAGTTCTTTCTGTGCCGAGAAGCCTTATTTCATGGTGGTAGTTGGAATCTTTGAAGTTTCTCTGAAGACCTCAGACACACAGAGGAGGAAAGAGAGAGCATTTGCTGAGTGTTGCTCAGTATTAGGCACAGTGTCCAGTGATTCCATGCACATTGTCTGGTTTCATTGGTCTTATTGAGCTCTAGTATCACAAGTGTTCTCCGCTTAAAGATGGTGGATGAGAACAGTGAGTGATAGAGCCACAGAATGGCATGCTGTGCTGCCTTCCAAGGTCATGTTTCTGAATAATGTCGAATGGTAGGGTTAAACTCTCCCTGAACTCCTCTTAAGGTAAAGAAGTGGGCTATGAAATAGTATGTACGCTGTGGACCTCAGTTGTACTTAAAACCTGTGCATGCATAGCAAAAGGAAAGGAAAACTTTATGTCAGGGTATTAACTAGTTACTTGTAGTGTTGGGATCAAGAATGATTTTACTTTTCCTTTTTCATCTGTATTTTTGTACATCTGTTTTACAAGGAATAATGGTAGAATTGATGTGATCAGTGTTTATTAGTAAGTCGATGGTGCCTGGGAACTATACGCAAAGCAGAAGAAGCATAAAGATGGAGGTTCTGCCCTTGAGGAACCTTTATTGTAGTTCTGGAGAGAAGTCCTACACATATGGGAAGTTTACTAATATATTTACTGATAGCTTTTAACTATTGTGCTAATGTGTGGCTGATTAGATTATAATAGAGAATCTCTAAAGTTTTCATAATGGATTGGGGCCATCTATGTAATTTCTATATATTATTTCACTGAATCCTCCCAACGGTCATATAGGATACTTACTAGTATTCCCATTTTACAGATGGAGAATTTGGGGAGTGCTGAAGCAAAGATTGACTCCAAAGTTTGTCTTTTACCACCAGTTAATATTACCTCCCAGGGAACCCTGCTTAGCTGGTAAACCACCAAGTATCATTGCCAGTGAGGATGTATATGAGTGATCAGTTGAAGAGGAACAGATCCTTTTAGCCTGGATGAGCGAAGGGAGAAGTAGGACCCAGGAGTCTCTTCCTGATTTTGGCCTGATGGCAAATAAGGTTCCTAACCCACTTCCATCAAGATTCCATTGACTCATCAGTAATGATGTTTCAGGATGATTCTGTTTAGCGTTATTGAGCGTCTCTGGATCAAACACATGAACCACTTGCAGGGTTATGTTAGGAGCACGTGAGGAGGACGAGACCAGGCCCAGGTTTGAGGAGTGTCTTGGGACACTTCTCTGCCTCTCTGTGCTCATCGCTAATTAAAAGCCCTTGTGATGATTTCAGCACTGATTTGGGTGAGTGTGGCTCTAACAGACAGTACCACTCCCTGGCCTAGTGGAATCATCTTTCAGTTTACGGCCTGTGCTGGGTCTGTGGTGCCTACACAATGGTCAAAACCACAGTGGCCACAGGATGCACTGTGGAATGCGTGTGTGTTTCATCTTTATTAGGAATGCCACATGGCATTTCCTGATTGCACCAGCAGCTTACCGCCCCATCTGAGCTTCCAGACGAAATACCAGGGCTCAAGCCACATGTGTTTATGGTATATAATAAATCTCTATTTGTCATAATGGTTTAAATTTAAAAGAAAAAGAAAGGTGAGCTGTGATGTTAAAAAAAAGAAAAAAAAGAAAAAAAAAAGTAAAATTGGCTGTTATAAATTAACTTTCTTGGAGTTTCAGGTCAAGCCCAATTTATTAAGGGGGATAAAAGAGATAGAAACCTGGTCTGGGATCACAACTGTGATTTACCCACACCTCAAGTGGGTCCTCCTTTGGACCTTTGCTTGAACCACAGCTGGCTTGGTTTATGTAGGACCTGCTGGGAGCTGAGGTTGTAATGAAAAACAGTTATTCTTTCAAATTACTCACAAGAAGAGGCCTCATTTTATCAAGTGCCCTCCTTAATTTGATTGTAAGGTTTTTCATATTTATTTTTTCTGTGCTAATCACGCTGTACCTTGTGGCAAGTATAAACACAGTGGTGAAAGACTACACTTAAAAGGGGGAGAAAAAACACTCAGAGGACAGACAAATGTTTCTCTAGAGATGGCCTGTCGGGAGCCCTTAACGGATAATTAAGAAAGTTATTTTGGGTTTGGTTGCAACATTGTGAACTTTTCTAATGACTCTTCTTCAGAGCAGGATGGTATTTAATATTTTTGCAGGTTAACCTCTAGTGATGAAAAGAGGGCCCAGTATTGACTTCCTCTGGCAGGAACCAGCAAGGCTCCAGGAGCTTTAGCTAGCATCTCCCTTCTGTGCAGGAAGACGCCCTCTGTGCCCTGGCCTTGCCCAAGGAAGAGCTCTGAGAGTACCTTCCCCATCCAAGACTGAGGAGCTCTTATTTTAATACCCTGGGCTGGACCCAGGGGTCCAGGGCCCAGCCTAGGCCTTCTTTCTTGCTGATTAGATTCCTTCTGACCTGGACAGCCCACAGTATTGTAAACAATGAAGGACAGTTTCTCTTCTCAGCAAAGTCTCTCCACGTGGTCTTCTGCTGCCCAGAACTCCGTGAGCGCTCCGTGTTCTTAAGGAGGACAACTCAGTACCAGATTCTGAGTGGTCCATCAGACATGAAAATAAATTTTCATGTAACTTCATGTTACTGAAATCTGTAACATTTCTTATCTGTTTGGTTGCTGTGGTATAAAAGAGATCTAAGAATGCATTGGAAATACTTATTTTTTGTTGTGCAGGCCTATTTGTGATGAAACCTCAATGAAGTTTTGTGTGAGGCAGTAGAAGGAGATAGCGCCTCCAAAAGTTTTTTTCCAGGAAAGTAAGTCAAGGCCTCTGCTGATCTGAATAAACACATTAAGAGTTTATTATTAATATCATTATATTTTTGAGCTATTTCCTATCTCGGGTGACAACATTTAAGTTTAGTTTTTACTTTAAAGGTCAGATTAGTGAGATAGAATTTGCATACAGTAAATTCCCTTCGTAAGGGAACAGGTGATTTCTGACAAATGTATGCAGTCATGTAACCAGCACCACGATCAAGATAGAACATTTCCGTCACCCCAAAAAAAAGGTCCCTTGTGCCCCCTTATTGTCCTTTTCCTATCCCTAGCTCCTGGCCATGCACGGATCTAATTTTTGTGTCTGTAACTTTGCCTTTTCCCAAAATATCATAAAAATAGAATCATATAGTATATGTAGCCTTTTGTGCCTGTCTTCTTTCACTTAGCATGATGCTTTTGAGATTGACCCGCATTGTTGCATGTATGTTTATTCCTTTATATTGCTGAATAGTATTCCATTGTGTGGATGTACTACAGTATGCTAACACATTCACCATTTGATGGACATTTGGATTATTTAAGGTTTTTGACTATTATACATAAAGCGGTTATAAACATCTCAGAAAAGTCTATCTTGGCGAATGTTCCTTGGGCTTTTGAAAAGAATGTGGATGCTGCTTTGTTGGTTGGAGTCTTCTGTAAATGTCAGTTAAGTCAAGTTGGTTCATAGTGTTGTTCAAGTCTTTTATATCTTTACTGATTTTTATGGTTTACTTTTAATATAAATTGGAGGAGTATTGAAATCCTTAGATATAATTTTCGTGTTTTTATTGTTTCTTATTTCAGGTTGATCAAACTTTTATGTATTTTGTTGGTCACATACATATTGTTATGTCTTACTGATTAATTGACTCTTTGGTGCTTGAAAATATTCCTTGTTTTGAAGCCCACTTTGTATTACTTTATTACAGAGATTTCAACTTTGGTATATTTTTTACTCTTAATGTATCTCTGAATTTACATCTTTTCATATCCAATCTGATGATTTCTGCATTTCACTTGAATGTTTAGGCCATTTACATTTAATAAAATTATCAGTATACTTGGTTTTAAATCTAACATTTTGCAAATGGCTTTCTGTTTGTCCCGTCTGTTCTCTATTCCTGTTTTCTTCATTTCATGCCTCCTTTTAGATTACTTATAAATATATACGATTCTATTTTATCTCCATCATGGGCTTAAAATTTTTTTCTCTTTAAAACATTTTTTTGTTAGCTTTAGCATGTATTGTATACATCTTATCACAGTTTGTTTTCAAATAATATACCATTTTTGGTGTACTTTAAGAATCTCACTATGGTATACTTCAGTTTCCTCCTGCCCGTCTTCTGTTTTATTGTTGCCTTACGTGTTGCTTCTTACATATGTTTAAACCCCACAGATTATTGTTATTTTTCTTTAGACAGCAGTTATCGTATTTTAAACCAGGGAAAATAGTTTTAATTTATTTTAAAAGGAAAACCAGTCTTTAAAATTTTTCTAGTTTGATCTATTTGCAAATTAAATATATTTTTCAGAGCCAGTATCTTTTAAGGAGATGAAAATTAAGAAAAAAAAAGTCTAATCACATTATCCACATTTTTACCATTTATGGAGCTCTTTATTTCTTTATGTAGATCCAGATTTCCTTCTGGTACCAGACTCTTGCCTAAAGAACTTTCTTTAACATCTTTTTAATACAGCTATGCTGGCAGTGAATTCTTTGTTTTTGTTTCAATCTTCATCTCACCTTCATTTTTAGAAGATAATTTCAGTGTGAATGAATTCCTCGTAGACAGTTTTTGCTTGCAGTACTTTAATGGTGCCATTCCATTTCATTCTGCCTTGTAGTTTCTCTGTTGAGACGTCTGATGTCTTTCTCAGCTTTGTTCTTCTGTATCTGTTTCTTTTTCTCTCTGGTTGCTTTTAAGAGTTTCACTTTATCTTTTGTTTTTAGGAGTTTTACTGTGAGGTGCCTATGTCCTTCCTCCCGCACTTGGGGATTTCTGAGGTTCTTTGAACTGTGATTTGATGTTTTTCATCAATTTTGGAAAATTCTTGGCTATTATCTCTTCAAACATTTTTTCTGCTCTTTTTTCTCTCTCATCTGCTTTTGGGATTCCAAGTATATGTTACACTTTTTTGGTATCATCCCATAGCTCTTGGGTGCTCTGCTTTGTTTTCCCACCATTTTCTGCATAATTAATTTGGGTAATTTCTTATTCACTTAGGTTCAAGTTCAAAAATCCTTTTCTGTGCTGTGTATGGTCTGCTGATAAACCTGTTGAAGGAATTCTTCCTCTTTGCTATCATGCTTTTTATTTTTAGCACTTTCATTTGACTCATTTTTATAGTTTCCAGTTTTTTCTTCTGGAAATTACACATCTGCTCATCCACGACGTTCACCTTTTCTTCTGGATTAAAAAAAAAGCAGTAATAGTTATTTTAAGTTCCCATCTGTTAATCCCAACATCTTCATCACCTCCCATTCTGGTAATGTTGACTACTTTATCTTTTGATGAAGAATCTTTTTTCCTTGCTTTTTGTGTGTCATATAATTTTTGATTAAATTCTGGACAGCATGTGTAAAACAACAGTAGAGATCGAGGTAAATAGTACTTGAAAATGAAGATGCTTCTGTTGGGATGTTACTGTGGGTAGTTAAATCAATAGAGTCAGTAATTGAGCTGGGTCTGAGTGTTTTTGTAAGACATACTTCAAATTCCTCCATCGGTGGCTTGCTACTGCCTTGTGTTTAGTGAGAAGCCGGGAGACATAGACGGTTTTCCTCTTGTTCCCACTCTATCCTTACTGCTCAGCAGGTCCCATATGCTTGTACCATGTCCATGCCTTTTCCCCTCCTTGAGGGCTAGACTGCTGTTGCTGGTTACTCACTATGAGGCTTGTGGTGGTGGGAGTGTTTTTTCTCTTCTCCTACTCCAGTCTGTCTTAGGCAGGTCTTGAGTGCATAAGTCCCAGGCCTAAATTTTTCTCTGTCTCATATTAGTGGATGCTTTTGAGTAGGAGAGCAGGTCCCTGCTTTTGATCTATGCAAGATGCTCTGCCTGAACAGGTTTTTCTACCCCTTTCCTCAGGAGCAGATGTCTTTTGCTTCTAGCCCTTCGTTAGTGGCAGTGTACCTTTACCTGGGACTATTCCTCCTTAGTGGCTTATGGCTGTTTTTTTTTGTTTGTTTGTTTGTTTTATTTTGTTTTTTTTTTAAACGAGAGAAGGTTCTGAAAGTAGGCAAGATTTCATGCCTGTGCACAATGTTGGGGGTTCTCCAGTGTCTCTTGCTTGGTCTTAATCTCCCGTGAGCACCATGGGGGAAGAAGGCTGGTGAGTAGCTACAGACTCTTCTTGTATCTGGGAAGGTCATGAATTTTAAACTTTCCGGTGTGCCCACATTTAGCATTTACAAATTTGTTAAAATTTCAGCTGTTTTCTTCTTAATTTCTTTTATGATGGCTGCCCTCCAACCTGTCCTCTGCCAAAGGTGAAGCAGTTTGTATGTCTGGGCTCCCCTTCTAGAGGGACAAGTGAGATTTTGGAATTCAGTTCACTTGTCTGCTTTGCAACATCAGCTGAATGTCTCCAATCAGCCAGTGTAGAGGGGATTCCTGCCTGATAAGAACTAGGACAGGATAATCTGATGGTCCCTTATAGTCAGTCTCGAGGGGCTAGGATTTCAGAATCCATGTATATCTGATGCAGGGGACAGTTGCTGACCCTCACGAGGAGAATTTGGTGGGTCCTCACTAGTTGCTGGCTATTGCCTTACAAGAAAGTGGTAAAGAAAACTAGAGAGTTACTATTCTTATATAATTACTGAGGGAGGAAGAAGCGGGCAGTTCCTGGAGGGGGGTTGGCACTTGAAGGGAAGGGTAAGGAGTAGGGTCAGTTTCTCATTTTCTACAGGTTTTATCTTGAGGACAGGCTTTAGTCTGTGCCATGTGAAAAGGAAAAACTCGATAGAAATCATACTTCTTTTTTTGGCTTGAATAATCAGAGACCAAGGTTTAGGGTGACCTTAGCTGCTGAAAAGTGGCAAATCCCTGTAAGGAGTGAGCCAGTGAATGGAACCCCAAATCTCATGTGTAAAATCTGCCCAAATCTATAGTTGGACCCTGAACCACAAGAGTAGATTTCAAGCTTGTAAAACTAAAACAGTTGGAGTGAAATTTAAGCTGCTGCCTACCGCAGGGAGGACAGTGTTTTGCAGTTTGCTTTCAGCCAAGTTAATGGCTTGCTTAAAAAATGATCTTCAGAGGAGCTTAACAGAATCCAGAATTTCTACAGCATATCATTCAGGACATATGGGCTACAATCTAAAATTACTCACTGCGTTATGAAAAGTAGTTAATAGAGACCATCCCCAAGATGACCCAGGTGATGGAACAGCAAAGATTGTGAAGTTGCTAATTACAAAATATGCAGAAAGACATAAAGGGAAATACGGTCACAATGTACGAAAGGATAGGAAATCTCGGAAGAGAATTAGTATTCTATTATGTGATTATGTTATTCTATTCTAATAATAGTAGTATAATAATCTAGCACTGAAAACTATAGCAAACAAAAAATTCACTGGATGAGTTTAATGGTACAATGGAGGTGACAGAAGAAGAGTCAGAAATTTTAGAAAGATTGGTGGAAATTATTCAATCTGAAAAATCGAGAAAAGAAAAAAGTAAACAGAACCACAAGGACCTGTGGGACAATATCAAAAGCAGTAATATATGTTCTAATGTAAATTCTAACCTATTGGAGTTCCAGAAGGAGAAATGAGAGAATGGGGCAAAAAAAAAAAATTGAAGAAATAATGGCTGTAAATATCCCAAATTTGATGAATGACATAAATTTATAGATGCAAGATGCTCAGTGAGCACCAAGCAGGATTAATTTAAATCAAACCACACTTAGGCACATCTCAAACTTCTAAAAAAAAATTAACTAGAGAAAAATGTAAATTTCGTATAGGAGTTACTGAGATAAGTTGAATTACCTTAGTTTCTTATCAGAAACAAGGGATGCCAGAAAACAGTAGGAGAACATCTTTAAAGGGCTTACAAAGAGAAAAACAAAACAAAAGAACCTCTGTAAATCCAGAATTCTCCATCCAACAAAATTATCCTTGAAGAATGAAGATGAAATACAGACATTATCACATAGAAAAAAAACTAAGATAATAACTAGCAGACCTGCGTGCCAAGAAAGGATAAAGGAGGTTCTTCAAAAGGACTAATTTTCCTCTTAATTTCTTTAAAACACATGTGAGTGTTTAACCCCCAAACTTTAATGTTGCATTTTGGAGTGTATAGTTTATGTAGAGATAGTATATATGACATAAAGTCTGGAGGTGAGATAATGGACTCATTATGGTTGCATGATTTACTTCATTTTACATGAAGTGGTACAGTATTAGCTCTAAGCAGACTGTGACAAATGAAGAAAGTGTATTGTAATCTTAGAGGAATTCATAAAAAAATAACACAAGAAATAGAACTAAAAAACCAGTAGATAAATTAAAATGATACTCTAAAAAAAAATACTCTAAAAGAAGGCAGGAAAGGGGGAAAAACAGAACAAAAAAATAAGACACAAAGAGAAAACAGAGGTAACATGGTAGACGTAAGTCAAACCATAGCAATAATTACAATTAATGTTTTTTCTATTTATTTATTTTAACATTTTATTGGGGTGTAACTGCTTTACAATGGTGTGTTAGTTTCTGCTTTATAACAAAGTAAATCAGTTATACATATATCCCCATATCTCTTCCCTCTTGCATCTCCCTCTCTCCCACCCTCCCTTTCCCACCCCTCTAGGTGGTCACAAAGCACCGAGCTGATCTCCCTGTGCTATGCAGGTGCTTCCCACTAGCTATCTATTTTACATTTGGTAGTGTATATGTGTCCATGCCACTCTCTCACTTTGTCCCAGCTTACCCTTCCCCCTCCCCATATCCTCAAGTCCATTCTCTAGTAGGTCTGTGTCTTTATTCCTGCCTTGCCCCTAGGTTCTTCATGACCTTTTTTTTTCTTCTTCTTAGATTCCATATTTATGTGTGCTAGCATACGGTATTTTTTTTTCTCTTTCTGACTTACTTCACTCTGTAGGACAGACTCTAGGTCCATCCACCTCACTACAAATAACTCAATTTCATTTCTTTTTATGGCTGAGTAATATTCCATTGTATATATGTGCCACATCTCCTTGATCCATTCATCTGTTGATAGACACTTAGGTTGCTTCCATGTCCTGGCTATTGTAGATAGAGCTGCAATGAACATTGTGGTACATGACTCTTTTTGAATTATGGTTTTCTCAGGGTATATGCCCAGTAGTGGAATTGCTGGGTTGTACGGTAGTTCTATTTTTAATTTTTTAAGGAACCTCCATACTGTTCTCCATAGTGGCGGTATCAATTTACATTCTCACCAGCAATGCAAGAGGGTTCCCTTTTCTCCACACCCTCTCCAGCATTTATTGTTTGTAGATTTTTTGATGATGGCCATTCAGATTGGTGTGAGATGATATCTCATTGTAGTTTTGATTTGCATTGCTCTAATGATTAGTGATGTTGAGCATTCTTTCGTGTGTTTGTTGGCAATCTGTATATCTTCTCTGGAGAAATGTCTCTTTAGGTCTTCTGCCCATTTTTGGATTGGGTTGTTTGTTTTTCTGATATTGAGCTGCATGAGCTGCTTGTAAATTTTGGAGATTAATCCTTTGTCACTTGCTTCATTTGCAAATATTTTCTCCCATTCTGAGGGTTGTCTTTTTGTCTTGTTTATGGTTTCCTTTGCTGTGCAAAAGCTTTTAAGTTTCATTAGGTCCCATTTGTTTATTTCTGTTTTTATTTTCATTTCTCTAGGAGGTGGGTCAAAAAGGATCTTGCTGTGATTTACGTCATGGAGTGTTCTGCCTATGTTTTCCTCTAAGGATTTAATAGTGTCCGGCCTTACATTTAGGTCTTTAATCCATTTTGAGTTGATTTTTGTGTATGGTGTTAGGGAGTGTTCTAATTTCATTCTTTTACATGTAGCTGTTCAGTTTTCCCAGCACCACTTATTGAAGAGGCTGCCTTTTCTCCATTGTATATTCTTGCCTCCTTTATCAAAGATAAGTTGACCATATGTGTGTGGGTTTATCCCTGGGATTTCTATCCTGTTCCACTGATCTATATTTCTGTTTTTGTGCCAGTACCATACTGTCTTGATTACTGTAGCTTTGTAATACAGTCTGAAGTCAGGGAGCCTGATTCCTCCAGCTCTGTTTTTCTTTCTCAAGATTGCTTTGGCTCTTTGCGGTCTTGTGTGTTTCCATACAAATTGTGAGTTTTTTTGTTCTGCTTCTGTGAAAAATGCCAGTGGTAGTTTGATAGGGATTGCACTGAATCTGTAGATTGCTTTGGGTAGTAGAGTCATTTTCACAATGTTGATTCTTCCAATCCAAGAACATGGTATGTCTCTCCATTTACTTGTATCATCTTTAATTTCTTTCATCAGTGTCTTATAATTTTCTGCATACACGTCTTTTGTCTCCTTAGGTAGGTTTATTCCTAGATATTTTATTCTTTTTTGTTGCGATGGTAAATGGGAGTGTTTTCTTAATTTCACTTTCAGATTTTTCATCATTAGTGTATAGGAATGCCAGAGATTTCTGTGCATTAATTTTGTATCCTGTTACTTTACCAATTCATTGATTAGCTCTAGTAGTTTTCTGGTAGCATCTTTAGGATTCTCTATGTATAGTATCGTGTCATCTGCAAACAGTGACAGCTTTACTTCTTCTTTTCCAATTTGGGTTACTTTTATTTCCTTTTCTTCTCTGATTGCTGTGGCTAAAACTTCCAAAACTATGTTGAATAAGAGTGGTGAGGGCTTCCCTACTGGCGTAGTGGTTGAGAGTCCGCCTGCTGATGCAGGGGACGCGGGTTCGTGCCCCGGTCCAGGAGGATACCACATGCTGTGGAGCGGCTGGGCCCATGAACCATGGCCGTTGGCCCTGCGCGTCCGGAGCCTGTCTTTTATTTCCTTTTCTTCTCTGATTGCTGTGGCTAAAACTTCCAAAACTATGTTGAATAAGAGTGGTGAGAGTGTGCAACCTTGTCTTGTTCCTGATCTTAGTGGAAATGGTTTTGGTGGAACGGGTTTCAGTTTTTCACCAGTGAGGACGATGTTGGCTGTGGGTTTGTCATATATGGCGTTTATTATGTTGAGGAAAGTTCCCTCTGTGCCTACTTTCTGGAGGGTTTTCTATCATAAATGGGTGTTGAATTCTGTCAATAGCTTTCTCTGCATCTATTGAGATGATCATATGATTTTTCTCCTTCAGTTTTTTAATACGGTGTATCACATTGATTGATTGGCGTATATTGAAGAATCCTTGCATTCCTGGGATGAACCCCACTTGATCATGGTGTGTGATCCTCTTAATGTGCTGTTGGATTCTGATTGCCAGTATTTTGTTGAGGATTTTTGCATCTTTGTTCATCAGTGATTTTGGCCTGTAGTTTTCTTTCTTTGTGACATCCTTGTCTGGTTTTGGTATCAAGGTGATGGTGGCCTCGTAGAATGAGTTTGGGAGGGTTCCTCCCTCTGCTCTATTTTGGAAGAGTTTCAGAAGGATAGGTGTTAGCTCTTCTCTAAATGTTTGATAGAATTCGCCTGTGAAGCCATCTGGTACAGGGATTTTGTTTTTTGGAAGATTTCTAATCACAGTTTGAATTTCAGTGCTTGTGATTGGTCTGTTCATATTTTCTATTTCTGCCTAGTTCAGTCTCAGAAGATTTTGCATTTCTAAAAATTTGTCCATTTCTTCCAGGTTGTCCATGTTATCGGCATATAGTTGCTTGTAGTAATCTCTCATGATCCTTTGGATTTCTTCAGTGTCAGTTGTTACTTCTCCTTTTTCATTTCTAATTCTATTGATTTGAGTCTTCTCCCTTTTTTTCTTGCTAAGTCTGGCTAATGGTTTATCAATTTGTTTATATTCTCAAAGAACCAGCTTTTAGTTTTATTGATCTTTGCTGTAGTTTCCTTCCTTTCTTTTTCATTTATTTCTAATCTGATCTTTATGATTTCTTTCCTTCTTGCTAACTTTGGGGTTTTTTTGTTCTTCTTTCTCTAATTGCTTTATGTGTAAGCTCAGGTTGTTTATTTCAGTTGTTTCTTGTTTTTAAGGTACGATTCTATTGCTGTAAACTTCCCTCTTAGAACTGCTTTTGCTGCATCCCGTAGGTTTTGGGTCATCGTGTTTTCATTGTCATTTGTTGCTAGGTATTTTTTGATTTCCTCTTCGATTTCTTCAGTGATCTCCTGGTTATTAAGTAGTGTATTATTTACCCTCCATTGTTTGAATTTTTTTAATGGATTTTTTCCAGTAATTGATATCTAGTCTCATAGCGTTGTGGTCAGAAAAGATACTTGATACGATTTCAGTTTTCTTAAATTTATCAAGGCTTGATTTGCGACCCAAGATAGGATCTGTCCTGGAGAATGTTCCGTGAGCACTTGAGAAGAAAGTGTATTCTGTTGTTTTTGGATGGAATGTCCTATAAATATCAATTAAGTTCATCTTGTTTAATGTATCATTTAAAGCTTGTGACACACAAGCTTTATTTATTTTCATTTTGGATGATCTGTCCATTGGTGAAAGTGCGGTGTTAAAGTCCCCTACTATGACTGTGTTACTGTCGATTTCCCCTTTTATAGCTGTTAGTATTTGCCTTATGTATTGAGGTGCTCCTGTGTTGGGTGCATAAATATTTACAGTTGTTATATCTTCTTCTTGGATTGATTCCTTGATCATTATGTAGTGTCCTCCTTTGTCTCTTGTAATAGTCTTTGTTTTAAAGTCTCTTTTGTCTGATATGTGAATTGCTACTCCAGCTTTCTTTTCATTTCCATTTGCATGGAATATCTTTTTCCGTCCCCTCACTTTCAGTCTGTATGTGTCCCTAGGTCTGAAGTGGGTCTTTTGTAGACAGCATATATATGGGTCTTGTTTTTGTATCCATTCAGCCAGTCTATGTCTTTTGGTGGGAGCATTTAATCCATTTACATTTAAGGTAATTATTGATATGTATGTTTCTCTTACCATTTTCTAGATTGTTTTGGGTTTGTTATTGTCGGTCTTTTCTTTCTCTTGTGTTTCCTGTCTAGAGAAGTTCCTTTAGCATTCATTGTAAAGCTGGTTTGGTGGTGCTGAACTCTCTTAGCTTTTGCTTGTCTGTAAAGGTTTTAATTTCTCCATCAAATATGAATGAAATCCTTGCTGGGTAGAGTAATCTTGGTTGTAGGTTTTGTCCCTTCATCACTTTAAATATGTCCTGCCACTCCCTTCTGGCTTGGAGAGTTTCTGCTGAAAGGTCAGCTGTTAACCTTATCGGAGTTCCCTTGTATGTTATTTGTTGTTTTTCCCTTGGTGCTTTTAATATTTTTGGTTTGTAACTTTTGATAGTTTGATTAATATGTGTCTTGGCGTGTTTCTCCTTGGATTTATCCTGTATGGGACTCTCTGCTTTCTGGACTTGATTAACTATTTCTTTTCCCATATTAGGGAAGTTTTCAACTATAATCTCTTCAAATATTTTCTCAGTCCCTTTCTTTTTCTCTTCTTCTTCTGGGACCCCTATAATTCGAATGTTGGTGTGTTTAATGTTGTCCCAGAGGTCTCTGAGACTGTCCTCAATTCTTTTCATTCTTTTTTCTTTATTCTGCTCTGCAGTAGTTATTTCCACTATTTTATCTTCCAGGTCACTTATCCGTTCTTCTGCCTCAGTTATTCTGCTATTGATCCCTTCTAGAGAATTTTTAATTTCATTTATTGTGTTGTTCATCATTGTTTGTTTGCTCTTTAGTTCTTCTAGGTCCTTGTTAAACGTTTCTTGTAATTTCTCCATTCTGTTTCCACGATTTTGGGTCATCTTTACTATCATTATTCTGAATTCTTTTTCAGGTAGATTGCCTGTTTCCTCTTCATTTGTTTGGTCTGGTGGGTTTTTACCTTGATCCTTCATCTGCTGTGTGTTTCTCTGTCTTCTCATTTTTCTTAACTCACTGTGTTTGGGGTCTCCTTTTTGCATGCTTCAGGTTCGTAGTTCCCATTGTTTTTGGTGTCTGCCCCCGGTGGCTTAGGTTGGTTCAGTGGGTTGTGTAGGCTTCCTGGTGGACGGGACTAGTGCCTGTGTTCTGGTGGATGAGGCTGGATCTTGTCTTTCTGGTGGGCAGGTCCATGTCTGGTGGTGTGTTTTGGGGTTTCTGTGGCCTTATTATGAGTTTAGGCAGCCTCTGTGCTAATGGGTGGGGTTGTGTTCCTGTCTTGCTAGTTGTTTGGCATAGGGTGTCCACCACAGGAGCTTACTTGTCATTGAGTGGAGCTGGGTCTTGGCGTTGAGAGATCTCTGGGAGATTTTCCCCGTTTGATATTACGTGAAGCTGGGAGGTCTCTTGTGGACCAATGTCCTGAACTTGGCTCTCCCACCTCAGAGGCACAGCCCTTATGCCTGGCTGGAGCACCAAGAGACTGTCCTCCACACGGCTCAGAATAAAAGGGGGGAAAAAAGAAAGAAAGAAAGAAAGAAAGAAAGAAGATAAAATAATAGAAAATAAAATAATTAAAATAAAAAATAATTATTAAAAAATTTTTTTAAGTAATTAAAAAAAGAGAGAAAGAAGAGAGCAACCAAACCAAAAAACAAATCCACCAATGATAACATGTGCTAAAAACTATACTAAAAAGAAAACAAACAAACATAAAAACGGACACACAGAACCCTAGGACAAATGGTAAAAGCCAAGCTCTACAGGTAAAATCACACATAGAAGCATACACATACACACTCACAAAAAAAAGAGAAAGGGAAAAAGATATGTATATTGTTGCTCCCAAAGTCCACCTCCTCAATTTTGGGGTGATTCGGTGTCTATTCAGGTACTCCACAGATGCAGGTTACATGAACTCGATGGTGGAGATTTAATCCGCTGTTGCTGAGGCTGCTGAGAGGGATTTCCCTTTCTCTTCTTTGTTTGCACAGCTTCTGGGGTTCAGCTTTGGATTTGCACCTGCCTCTGCGTGTAGGTCGCCTGAGGGCATCTGTTCTTTGCCCAGACAGGACGGGGTTAAAGGAGCAGCTGATTCGGGGGCTCTGGCTCACTCAGGCCGGGGGGAGGGAAGGGTACGGATGTGGGGCGAGCCTGCGGCGGCAGAGGCCGGCATGACATTGCACCAGCCTGAGGCACTCCGTGTGTTCTCCCGGGATAGTTGTCCCTGGATCACGGGACCCTGGCAGTGGTGGGCTGCACAGGTTCCCGGGAGGGGAGGTGTGGAGAGTGACCTGTGGGTGCACACAGGCTTCTTGGTGGCGGCAGCAGCAGCCTTAGCGTCTCATGCCCATCTCTGGGGTCTGCGCTGATAGCCGCGGCTCGCGCCCGTCTCTGGAGCTCCTTTAGGCGGCGCTCTGAATCCCTTCTCCTCGTGCACCCCGAAACAATGGTCTCATGCCACTTAGACAGTTGCAGCCTTTTTCCTGGACTCCCTCCCGGCGAGCCATGGCGCATCAGCCCCCTTCAGGCTGTGTTCACACAGCCAACCCTAGTCCTCTCCCTGGGATCTGACCTCCGAAGCCCGAGCCTCAGCTCCCAGCGCCCGCCCCTGCGGGTGAGCAGACAGGCCTCTCGGGCTGGTGAGTGCCGGTCGGCGCCAATCCTCTGTGCGGGAATCTCCCCGCTTTGCCCTCCGCACCCCTGTTGCTGCGCTCTCCTCCGGGGCTCTGAAGCTTCCCCCCTCTGCCACCCGCAGTCTCCGCCCGCGAAGGGGCTTCCTAGTGTGTGGAAACCTTTCCTCCTTCACAGCTCCCTCCCAGAGGTGCAGGTCCCATTCCTATTCTTTTGTCTCTGTTTATTCTTTAGCCCTACCCAGGTACGTGGGGAGTTTCTTGCTTTTGGGGAGGTCTGAGGTCTTCTGCCAGCGTTCAGTAGGTGTTCTGTAGGAGTTGTTCCACATGCAGATGTATTTCTGATGTATTTGTGGGGAGGAGGGTGATCTCCACGTCTTATTCTTCCTCCATTTTGAAGCTCCTCTCTACATTAAATGTTAATGGACCAAGCACCTAATTGAAATGGGACGAATAAAGCCTGACTTTTTACTCCTCAGGGATGTTTTAAAGGGCCATGGGCGTGTTTTGGGTTTTCAGGAGACAGCGTGGCTATGGAAGCTCAAGTTCTAGTCCTGCAAGATTGATATTGATGAATAAAAGGAAAAGAGCTGATAAAAGGCAATTAACTATTTAGAGCAAACGTGAGGCATAGGTTCTGGTTTGTCCAGCTCTTCTGGCCATGATTCAACATCACAGTTTCTGTCAGAGCTAAAACTGGCTTTACTTCAATGTTGAGCGACAGCTGGAGGTGGGATTGAAGTATGGGACAAGATGCCTATGTGTATTTTCTCCTCTCGCCTGGCGGCATCCTGTGCATCTTGAAGCAAGTTGTTCCTGTTTTCACTAAGCTTTTTCCTCCCGCCCACCTTAAAGCCATATAACGTATGGAGTTATGTGTTGATTTGTTAAGTTCAACTGTCTTCAGTCTGGGCCCCCAAGAGGTTTCGAGGACAAAGTGTTTTGATGTGTCCTTTCAGACTGATGTGCAGGAGGTCTAGTGTGAGTGACTTATTAAATGGTGTCTAAATCCTCCAGGACACCCCTGGCATAGAGGATACAGCTAGCACAATGGCATGTTTTTTAGTTCTCTGGTGAAGGAAGGGTATGCAGTGTACTGCTTCCCTGGGCAAACAACATTCACACCCCAGAGAGTCCTCCAGAGAAAGGACTGGGAAATACATTCATCAACTTGGAAAGCAAGAAGTCAATTAGATGACAGTCCGCGGTATGATTTTTTCTCCTTTTTCTCCCTGATTGGCCTAGTATCTTCTACAAACATTTTAAAGCACCTCCCTGAAATTGAGTCTGTGTAAAGCGGTTTGGGGCTTAAGTGTGACCAAGAGGGTGTTGGCATTCATTTTCCTTTGAGAGAGGAATGCTATTTTCAGGCACCCTGACAAGGGAGCAAAACCCTCTGTGTTTCAATAAGACTTTGCACTGGATAACATAAAACTAATTTGCAAAGTATTCATTGACTTGAATCCTATTTAAGGGCCTGTATTCAATCTCAGATAACACTGTTATCAACCGTATGACTTCTGCCTTAGGCACGTTTTGAAATGAGGTGGAGTATAACTTTAAAATAGACATTTATGGTCTTAGGAAGATCACTTAACTCCTCTGGATCTTATGATATAGTGAGTTAATTGGACACTTGTGGAGAGTTTGGGGTCAATAAATCCATGGTGTGGGGTGAGGCTTGGATATCTGTGTTTGTTTTTTTTTTTAATCTTAAATTTATTGATACATGTCAATAGTAGCACAGTTTAATAAAAGGGCAGTGTCATGAACTATGAAGGGTCTAAGTTTTATCCATTTTGGAAGCTACGTTAGCATACCAGTATACGACAGTGTCATGCATGCTGGCAGAAGACATAAAAATTTTGGCGGACATCTGTATTTTTAAGGAGCTTTATAGGTGATTCTCTTGCTGATCTCTAATGAGGGCCTCTCCAGATGCTAGCATTCTGTGATTCCATGACTATACATAAATGTCAAGAAAGATAATTTTTGTATGTAAACTCTCCTTTTAAAGTGGTCCCTTTAGGATGGAGATATTTTTATCTTAATATCCTTTAGGTCCCATCCTCTGGCAACCTGTCTCTTGACAATTCATTTGCTTATTTTGGTTGACCCATCCCAAGGAATGAAAATGGTTCACAGAGGTTTCCTAGTCAACTCCAGAAGCAAAAGCTCTGGCACCTCCTGGATGGGGAGTTCATCTGTGCAGTTCTGACTTGTCTCAGGACTGTCATGTGACCTTGGCAGGTCAGACATTCTCAGTGGGTTTGGAGGGGAGGATTTTGTGTTTTGGGGTGTATCATGATGATATGAAAACTCTTTCAAGAATAGAGTTATTATTTAAAAGCAAAAAGGCACTTGTCAGAGGACAGGGGCTGAATGCTGAATTCATTTACTGGGAAATGACTGGGGATCTTGGCAGTGATTCACTGAGGGTGCTTGCCTGAAATTATTGTTTTCTGCCTTCTAACTGGGTGCTGGTTTGACTGTTTCTGTGAGGGTGTGTTGGTTAATCCTTTGCTTCACTTGTTCTTTTTGGCACAGGCGGGGGCATTTCCAAAGATAAAAATCTGTCAACAGAGGCTAAGTCCTAATCAAACAGGTGTGGATTTGTTGGGGAGAGAGAACTGTATTGTGGGAGCAGCCATCTAGTCAGGAAGTATCTTGAAGGAGAATGGGACAGCAGGGTGTTGAACCAGCCAATGAGCACAGTCATGAAGGCGTACATTAATTTTTTACTGACCAACCTGATTGTCAAACTCGACACTTCACTTAGCTTTAAACTTTAAATCATGCGGGACAAGTTAGATTAAAGGACAGAGGAACTGAAAAATCAAATGGTGAATCCCCTTCACACACTTATCAAACTCTCAGGGTGAGCTTCTAGACTAGAGGACTTATATTTAAGCAATAGTGCTGTTTTTTTTTTTTTTTTTTTTTTTTTCACACACTTATCAAACTCTCAGGGTGAGCTTCTAGACTAGAGGACTTATATTTAAGCAATAAAATTGTTTTTTTTTTTTTTTTTTTTTTTTTTTTAAGACATGACACCATAAAACTCCTAGAAGAGAACATAGGCAAAACATGCTCTGACATGAATCATAGCAATGTTTTCTTAGGTCAGTCTCTCAAGGCAATAGAAATAAAAGCAAAAATAAGCAAATGGGACCTAATCAAATGTATACGCTTTTGCACAGCAAAGGAAACCATAAACAAAACAAGAAAGCCTATGGACTTGGAGAAAGTACTTGCAAACGGTGCAACCACCAAGGGCTGAATTTCCAAAATATACAAACAGCTCATAAAGCTCAATGACAACAAAAAAAACTCAATCCAAAAAAGGCAGAAGACCTAAATAGATATTTCTCCAAAGAAGACATAACAGATGATTTACAGGCACATGAAAAGATGCTCAACATTGCTAACAATTAGTGAAATGCAAACCAAAACTACAATGAGGTATCACCTCACACTGGTCAGAATGGCCATAATCAAAAACCCCGCAAATAATAAATGCTGGAGAGGGTGTGCAGAAAAGGGAACCCTCCTACACTGTTGGTGAGAATGTAAATTGGTACAGCCACTATGGAAAACAGTATGGAGGTTGCCCAGAAAACTAAAAATAGTTACTGTATGATCCTGCAGTCCCACTCCTGAGCATATATCTGGAGAAAACTCTAATTTGAAAAGAAACATACACCCCAATGTTCATTGCAACACTATTTACAGTAGCTAAGCTATGGAAGCAACCTAAATGTCCACTGACAGATGAATGGATAAAGAAGATGTGGTATGTATATACAATGGACTATTAGTCATAAAAAATGAAATCATGCTATTTGTAGCAACTACATGGATGGACCTACAGATTATCATACTAAGTGAAGTAAGTCAGAGAAAGACAGATACCATGTGATATCACTTATATGTGGAATCTAAAAAATGATACAAACGAACTTATTTACAAACCAGAAACAGACTCATGGACATAGAAAACAAACTTATGGTTACCAAAGGGGAAAGGGAGATTAGCAGATACAAACTACTGTAGCAGATACAAGGTCCTACTGTATAGCACAGGGAACTGTATTCAATATCCTGTAATAAACCTTAATGGAAAAGAATATGAAAAACAGTATATGTGTGTGTGTGTGTGTGTGTATACGTGTGTGTATATATATAGAACTGAATCACTTTGCTGTACACCAGAAATGAACACAGCATTGTAAATCAACTACAATAGAAAACAAACCAGCACTGATTGTTCCTTCCTCTGAGTCTTAATTCTTTCAGTACTCATACTCTATCCCATCACTCATTCCTCCAACTGTACTGAACTTCCTGAAACAGTCCTCTCCACTCATTGCCTGACATGCCCACCTCCTGTTCACCCTTCACTGTTGGTCTTCTAAGTGTGGTCTATGGACCAGCAGCATTGGCATCCCTTGAGAACTTGTTAGAAATGCTGAATTGTGGGCCCCACCCAAGACCTAAGTCAGAATCCTCATTTTAATGAGATCCCTAAGTGATTTGTGGCACTTTAAAGTCTGAGAAGCACTGCCAAAGCTACAATCCTTTCTTATAGGCCTTCTAAGTACAAAATCTAATGGCTGCTTCTCACTCTCCTCTGTCATTTGCCATGATTTTCTTTTCACTTTTGTGAGAACGATGACTGTAAAGTTTTTGTTAGAGATTAGTAAGCCAGAATGTCATGGTTGAAATACTGTGGCGTAAGGCACTGAATGACCATGTCCTGTCTGACTGAGAGTTAGTTCTGTTTCCCAATTTTTTTTTTAATTGAAGCATAGTTGACTTACAGTGTTACAGGTGTAGACAAGATTTTCTTCTTTATAGCTTCTCTCTTTGATTTCTCTAACATAGCTCTATCTAGATCTTCTTGACACTTGACTGACCATTCTTTCCAGGGATCATTTTCTGGCCCATTTTCCTTTTGTCAATTCCAAAACACAGATATTTTCAGTTTATCTCCAGGCCCACTTTATCTTTCTCCTAAGGTCCAAATCCACTGTTCCAGTTGACTTCTGGACAGCTCATCATTGGATGTTCCTTTGGAACCTCGAGATTACTCTGTCCAAACTAACTTATCTTTTCCTTTACGCTAAGAGGCAATTTCTCCTCTGGCCTTCCTTAGTTTGCTTAGTGACATCCCTGGGTGGGGAGAGGGGGTCACAGCACGATCATTGACTGTTTCTTCCCTTCCTTCCTTCCTTATCTAATCTTGTACCTTTCTCGTATCTTGCGCATTGTCTAATCTTGTACCTCTTCTAATTGTACCTTTTTCATTGTCACGTGTTCTGATGTTCTCCTTTACTGTTTCGTCAAGTTATTTAACCCTCTTTCCTGAACTGTTACAAGGGCCTCATCATTATAACTCTAGCCTCTGCCAACTCCTGCTTCTCTAGCCCCGCACTGTCAGCTTGTTCTTTCTACATGTTCTCATCACCATCTTCCTCTGCATCAAAGCGCTCGTTGTTTCTGTACTGCCTTCAGAGTGAAGAGTAATCTCTTTAGTGCATCACTAAAGAGGGTCTTCTATGCTCAGATCCCAGTTACTTCTTTACTATTCTCTCCAAGCACCCTATGCTTGGCCAAACTGAAGTCTCTTCCTTCTCTTTGGCATTCCCCTACTAACTGCCTTTTGGAATCTGGAATACAATTCTAATACAGATTATTACAAGGATGGATAGTGAACCAGTAATTGTTTATGAATCAGCCTGGGTTTATTGCTAACAGACCAGGTCATATGATTTCCCTTTTTCTTTTTAAACTTAATATATAAGGGAGATGTTTCAATCATTGTACATTTGAAGATCAGGAAGGCGTTGAATACTGGATTTGTGCCAAACATCTGCACCAAAAGAGGGCACCTAAATAGAGCTCTGTCAGTATGGAGGAATGTTTCTTGTTCCCCACAGAACTTGATTTTGTACCTGATTCTTGGGAAAAATATTTACCGGTGACTTAGGTAAAGATACAGAAAGGACGTGTATCATAATTGTAGGAGACAGAGCTGGGAAGGATGGTAGAATCAGATAATAGAATCAAAATATTGGGAGATCATACCAGCTAGAATATGGCCAAATCAGAAGAGGTGAAATTTAAGATTCCATTTGCACTTGGGTCTCCAAATCAACTGTTAGGGTGAAGTTTCAGAGTAGGGGTGATGTAGGGGAAAATTAAGTTTTATTTGGCATCTTCAGATACCTGAATATGAGTGTTTAAGGAGCTCATGTGATCATAGGTTCAGTGACAGACACATGTTATCTTGAAAAAGAAGGAAAGCCACACCTGGAATATTGTGTTCAGCTCTGGGCCCTAAATTTTAAGTTGGAAGTAGACAAATGGAAGTCTTTTTAGGGGGATCACAGGCAGAGTTGTTGGGCCAGGGTGTGGTTGAGTGTGAAGAGCTCCTCGGGTTGTCTTTGAGGTCCCTTTTCAAGCCCAATTTTACTCCATTATAGTCTCTGTGGTGGAGGGTAATAGCTGTCTTATTATTGTAGCTTCTCTGAAGGCATTTAGTGCAATGCTTTGCTCATAGCATGTGTTAATAAATATTGGTGAATGAACGTTGTTAGTGTGATGTAAATTTTGCCTCCAGACCCAGAACGTAATTTCCTTGAGGTCACACACCACATTAATGTTCTATATTATCCCCAGCATCTTGCATGAGGTTGGATTTTTCAGCAGGTACTTGGTAAATACAGGCTGAGTTCACAAAGTTAAATATTGGGAGAAATCCATTAGACACCTCATACTTAATCCCCAAATCCCCCCTTTCCTTTTATATAAAAACAAGGGAACAATGTAATGAGGGGAAGGGATATTGACCAGGTCAGAAGCCTTGGTTTCTAGGGCTGCCTTTTCCACTAATGAGCTCACATCAGGCAAGTAAGAACCCATGTACAGGCTCTGATGATGAGGGAGAAGTCGGATGGGAAGCATCATGACTGCTACAATTTAAGGTCGGGTGTCTGAATGCCACAGCTGGGTTTCTCCCAGACTTTTGGTATTGGTTATGGTAATGAAATGCTTTAAGATGACACAATTAAGATACTTAATCATGTGCAAGTTTAAGTTCCTTTCAGTTGGCCTGGAAGCAGCAGAAATTGTACGTTTGCTTCCCAGGAGATTGTAGCCTAAGACCAATAACTCGTTTGTGTCTGTACAGCTGTTATTTGCTATCCGCTAGCAGGTGTGACTAATTCCACCAGTGACAGCACCTCTTGGATGAATGTGAGCCTCTAAAGCAACTCCTTCATGAGTATCTGTGAGAGAGCGTTATTGGGAGGGTGCTGGGCTCCTCTTTTTTGTTACTGGTGGGGCTAAATGCCCTTCTGAGAGTCTGGGATTAATGTTGGCGCTATTTCCTGAGGGCACGTCTGCTCTCCATGGAGCCTCTCCTGGCATATACCCATGATTCTTGGTATGCTTTTTCCACTCTGTACTTCTCTGAATTGTAATAGCTCTTTGAACTGGGTAGGCATGTTTCTGAAGGTTCTGAAAGCGCATTTTTGGAAGAGAGGCAAAGTGATGGTGTGGGGAGAACAAACGTGAAAACCTGGGGCTGGGTTTCGCATACCACTGTGTTAGAAGAAAGCAGTGGGTTTTCTGGGCAAGGGTGAAGTGGCTAAGAAAGCATGTAAAAACCATCTGCTATTGACTGTTCAGTCTTTAAAGGGTTAAAAGTTGGAGTGGCTGTTTACCATTTAATTGTGTTTAGCTTCGTTCTTAAAAAAAAAAAAAGAACTTAAAAAATCATGTTTCATTAATGTGCCAGCTTGGATTATTTTCCCGTCAGTTTAGCAATCAACAGTAATAAAAACCTGGATATAAAATCTTCATACATTTATAGTAGTATGAAGACATTAAGTGAAAATCCTTTAAAACATTTTCCATTTTCATTTCACTTAGCAGGTGCTACATATCAAGCTATTATTTACCCAGCTAAACTGAGCAGGAAAGTGATCCAAGTTGGTGAAGTGCCTCTAGACAGCTTGTTCAATTGTTGTTTTCTCTTTCTGATTATGCCCAGCTGAAGGGATTAGTTTTAGCATAGATCAGATCAAGGTGATGGGAAAGTTACTCAGGATAACTTGGAGAGTGTTGAGGTTAGCTGCAGTCAGCTAGCCGGTGGAAAACCTCATCTTTATGCCTTTGCTGCCTGGATAGCCCATATCTATGGAGGCAGTTTTATTTAAGGCATGGCCAGTGTTATTCTCCAGGCTAGTGGAGTAAAGCAGCATCGATAATTCAAAGTGACCAGATAAGCCACAAAAAAGTTCTATTTAGCTTTGGAAGGAACACAATATGTTAACAATAGCTTATATTTTTGTCTGGCTATTTCCAGTTGAAAAAGTGCTGTTGTGTACCACTGGAACACCAAGGAGGAAACCAAGGTACCACGCCTAATTTTACTCTTACTTACACACATGACCTTAGGCCAGTCACTGAGTCTCATTGTATTTCCTCATCTGTAAAATGGGAATAATAAACTGATCCTTCCTAGATGGAAAGAGATTTGAGGTAATAGTGTTGTAAGTTACCTTGAAAGATGAAAGCATTGCATTGATCAAGTAACTGACTTAACGACCTTTACTGATGGCTTATCTTTTGTTAGGAGTTGTGCTAGACCTAGGGATATAGTGGTGGACTGGAAAGAGGACAGAGGCTTCCCCTTAATCACCTCACATTATGGGATTAGTATTATCTTTTTCTTGGAGTTACGTTAAAATGGATAGAATTTCTTGAGTTTATAGTAGCTGGGTAAGATGTAATAGGATTAAGCAGGGGTTAGAAAAAGGAACTAATATGAAATGATTTCCTACATGTAAATAATGATAGGGGAAATCATAATCTCAATGTATTTATCTGAACTGGGTATGTTAACCATGTCTAATGGAAAGACTTTTATTCCTAGGATCCCTAGATGAGCTTCACAGGGCCCTGGAACAACCTGAAATTAGATGCAAAATTTGGGTCTGTGACTTGCCACAAAGGTTGAAAACTACTGAATTAAGGGATATGCTCTTGTTTCCAGGACAGGGTGATAACGAAGATTTCTCTGGCTTAAAGGTCTCTCCTGCATTAAATCTTATGTCAAATTGCTAGCCTCGGTGCCACTGACTTGCACAGTCTCATCTGTAAAATGTGGGCATCGTATTAAATAGTCTCTGGCAAGTCCTTTTTGGCTCTAAAATTCATTTTCATAACTTCAGTTTCTCAGAGAAATGAAAGCATTTAATCCACTTTAGCCAGTCATTGCCACAACTTCCCTCCAACCTGATAATGTTGAAATAATTTGGAAATGGTTTTTAGTGAAAGAGCACATTTCTTTGACATTTCTGCCAATCTGGAAGTGTCTATATAGCCTGAAGAGAGAATTTTTATAGGGCCATCTGGGAAGCTTTAAGTATCTCCATAAATTGACTGTGGTTTGGGCTTCTACATGGGAAGTGTTCTGATCAGCCATCTTCAGGGGTTGACTTGGGGGTGGCCCTGTTGTCCTTACAGTTTGGTTATTGAATTAGCACAACAGAGATGAAGATTGGTTGACATGCACTTGGCCAGTGAGCACGTGCTATGGGCTTTGTTGAAGCAGCTGGACTTGTAGAGAAAATTAGATGAACGTAAAGTTCCTTTTTCACATTTCCAGGGTGATGCTCTGCCATGTTTTGTGGAGGTGTGATCATAGTGTCATGTAGTCACTACTCTGTGTGAGTTTTGAGGCAGATGATAGGTGGGCAAAGGCTGTTTTTGGTCTTCCCAGTGGGCCTTGCTTTCTTCCTTGATGGAAAAGCTGGGATTTTGTCTGCATGTGTCTCATTCCGTGTGTTACCCATACCCCCCTACAGGGGTGTAATCTGGATTGTCCTAAGACCAGTATTGGGGTCCTCTTCCCCTTGCCTGTGATAGGCATGGTCATGTGATGCTGTTTGGCCCAATGAACACAAGGGAACATGTGCCAGGAGGCTTCAGGGAAAGGTTTCTTTGCTATTCAGAAGACATACAAGTAAGAGATGGTTTTGCTGCTTCCACTAGTTTCTATTGAGTCCACATGAGAGCGCTTGTAACTCCAGTCACCTTACCTCTGTGGGGTCTGATAGTCTGGGGACAAGCTGGCACACTGGAGGTGGCAGAGGGGAAATAGGAAAAGAGCCTTGAAACTTGACTCTGCTTCCCCAGCCCTGACTTGGAGCCTCTTAAACCTGTCTGTTCTAAATGCTCCTGGTTGGCTTTGTCTTCAAATCAGGATTCCCCCTTTTTTTTAAAACCCCCAAATTCACTGCTATTATTACTTTTGAATACTCAATGCATATTTTGACTTAACAGTATAGAATGAAACCTTTAACGTTCCTCCCTGTCTTCTTCTCCTGCTTTACTTCCCTTCAGTGCACTTATCACCATTTACCAGATTATATGTAACAGTCGGTGATTTTAATTCATTGTAGCATCCCCAGCAAATAGAACAGGGCCTGGCACATAGAACAGAGTGCTCAGTGGATATTTGCTGAGTGGACATTTTATCAATTTAGTTGATTGACTACTGCTTCCATTCACTCTTTCCTTCTAGTTTCAGTTAGTATAGTGCTAAGTCCACAGTTAGCTTAGTAGATCTTTCAGTGATGATTTAGATATAGGAATTTTCTCACTTTGTCTGAAAATGTCTTTACTTTGGCCTTATTTCTGAAGGGTAAGTATAGTTTATCTGGGTATAGAATTCCACCTGATAGTTACTTTTCTCTGAACACTTTGAAGATGTTCTTTTGCAGACTGAATTGTGTCTCCAGCCATGCAAATTCATATGTTGAAGCCCTAACCACCAATGTGACTATATTTGGAAATACGGCCTTTAGGGAGGGATTTAAGGTTAAATGAGGTCATAAGGGTGAGACCCTAATCCAATAGAACTGATGTCCTAGTAAGAAGAGGAAGAGATACCAGAAATCTCTCTCTCTGCGTGAGTACAGAAGAAAAGCCATGTGTGCACACAGTGAGAAGGCAACTGTCTACAAGCCCGGTAGAGTACTCACCAGAAACCAAATTGGCCAGTGCCTTGATCATGGACTTCCAGCCTCCTGATGTGTGAGAAAATAAATGTCTGTTGTTTAAGCCACCCCAGTCTGTGGTATTTTGTTATGGCAGCCTGAGCAGACCGATAAAGATTTTATTGTCTTCTGGAATTTACTGTTACCGGTGAGAAGTTTGCTCTGTCTTTCATTCCTTTGAGGATAATCTTTTCTCTCTACGTGCTTTAAAGATTTTTTCCTTACTTTCAGGTTTTTCATTACACTACTATGGATTTGTTTAATTTAAAGTCCTTAGGACTCAGTGACCTTATTCAGTCTAAGAATTCGTGTATTTAATTTTTTTTACAGTTTTGGAAAATCCTCGACAATTCTTTTTGATCATTGCCTTCTCTGCATTCTCTCTTTTCTTCTTTTGGAGCTCCTGTTAGATTATATCATGGATCTTATTCTTTCTTCCTTGGCATGGATCAATATCTGTTATTTCAAATGGGCCATCTTTTTCTTTTTTAAATTGAAGAATAGTTGATTTACAGTGTTTCAGGTGTACGGCAAAGTGATTCAGTTATACATGTACCGTATATTCTTTGTCAGATTCTTTTCCATTATAGGCTTTACAAGATACTGGATATAGTTCTCTCTGCTATAGGTTCTTGTTGTTATCTGTTTTTTATATGACAGCGTGTATCTGTTAATCCCAAACTCCTAATTTATCCCTCCCCCTTTTTCTTTGTTAACCGTAAGTGTGTTTTCTATGTCTGTGGGTCTGTTTCTGTTAGGTAAATAAGTTCATTTGTATCATTGTTTTTAGGTTCCACACATAAGTGATATCATATGATACTTCTCTTTCTTTGTCTGACTTACTGCACTTAGTATGATAATCTCTAGGTCCAGCCATGTTGCTGCAAATGCAGATATGCCATCTTTGTATCTCCCTCTGCTAAGTTCTGGATGCTTTTTTCTTTCGGATTTACCCTCTAGCTCATAAATACTTTTCAGTTGTGTCTAACATTCTGTTCAGTCCATTCATCACATTTAAAAATTTGATGACTGTGTATTTTTTAATATTCTGTTTTTTCCAGACATGGTGTCATCTTATTTCATAATGGTTTTTATACCTTTTAACCTTTTGTTTTATGATCTTTCAGGTTTTTCTATAACTTCCCATTCTCCTATTTGTGATTGGTTGATTCTCCTTCATAGTTGTTTGTTTCCTTGTGTGTTACAGAATTTAGTTTTAACTGTGAGCTTGTATTTTTCAAGTGTTGTCTCTTGGGTTGTGGAGTGTGGAAGGATTACTGTTTTTGAAAAACAGAGCTTTCATAGATCTAATACCAGTTGTATATTATTTTTCAGCTTGGATTTGAAATACCATTACTCTACACCCAGGACTAGTGCAGGGTTGGAGTTTTAGTTTCTTGCAAGAGGCCTTTTTTTGTGCCCCAAGCCCCGAGAAACAACATGCCTCCTTGTTTTCTGACCTGGTTGTTGGTTTCTTTTGTCCCCTTTTTATATACTGGGCAGCGCTTAAATGTCCAGCTTTATGGAGAACTCTTAGTTCCAGTTCCCCATCTTGTGTCAGCTCAAAGCAACGTGTCCTGTCCCTTAGAGGGCATCAAATACCTGTATCCTAGGGGTTATATCCAGGTCTGATAGTGTCATGGGCTCATGTGGTTGTAGGCTCGGGTTTCAGTCTTTCCTTTCTCCTACTTGGCAGTTTTTCTCTCTCTCATCCCCCTGACCGCCAGCTCTGCTATGTATTAAAAATTTTAGGGGAGGGTTATATTTTATCCAGATTTCTTGAGGAGTGTTGTGATGTGGGTGTATTTCAGGTTGGTCTGCCGTGTTGCTGGAAGTGAACTGAAGTCTGAAATCACTGAAGTCATCAATGACTTGGTAATCGCCAAATTCAGTGGAACTATTTCAGGTCTACCCTTCCTGGAACTCTGGCTACTACATTTAGGAGTATTGATCAGTCACTCATGTTTTAAACCTCTCCACTGCCTTGGCATCGATGATATGACACTGCCCTGATCATTGAGTACCTCTTTGCCCATTCCCTTTCTGTCCTCTTTATAGACCGCCTTCCTCCACTCCTTTCTAAAAGCTGGTGTTCCCAAGAGTCCTCAGCTCTCCATGTGCTCTTCGTGTGCACCCTGTGATTTCACGCACTCCATGGTTTCTTGTATCTGCTGACAAGTCCATCTCTATCTTGAGCCCACGTTCTTCCTGCCAGACTCAGGCTTTCAACTCTCCCGCTGAACATACTTCCTGAAGTCCCCACAGACACCCCATACTTAATACCTCCAGTGCTGACCTCGTCACCTTCCTTCCTGTCCACCCCAGCCTTCTCTTCCTCTTGTATTCTTTTCAGTTGCTGTCACCCATCTGTCAGTTCTCAACAACCTCCCTTTCTCCTTCCCGACTCTCACACCATGAATCAGTCCCTTAGTCCTTCTGATTTTACCACCTAAACACTGATTGAATTTTTCTCCACCCCAACCCTGCACTAAGTGGTCTGGTTCAAGCAGGTCTATGTTGACATCTCCTAGCCTCTTTCTCTCCAATTGCATTTCCCACACAGTTCCTTGATGACCAATTTGATCCTGCCATTCCCTGGCTCATCACCCATAATGGCTGCCCTTCCTCTCTGGCATGAAGTCTCATCTGTTTCACATGGTTGGCAAAGACCTTTGAGATCTGCTCTCCGCCTGCTCTCCTCTGTCTTGACTCAGGTTTTACTCTTGTAGCTCCCCACGTGCCAGCACCCATATCCCTACACCAGGCCTTTTTTTGCTTCCTCATCTTTACTCATGACATTCCCCCTGCTGGGAGCTACCTTCACCTTCACTCCACGGGCCAGCTTCTATCTTTAAGGCCTATTTCATGTCAAATCTCCTTTAACAATCATTTCCTCTCCCCCTGCAAGTGGCTTGCATGTGCTTCTCCGGCGTTCCTGCTATTCTCTGCATACGTGTCTATCATAATCCTGTTTTTGTGTCTGTTTTCCATACAGTACTGTGAGCACCTAAAGGAAAAGACTTGTGCTTCGCTCAGTTTCGTATCTTGAGCACAGAGCCGGGCACACAGTCGTTGCTCATTAATGTTGAGGTGGATGAGTGAATGAATGAATGCAGGAATTTTGTTGAGAGAATGGGAGTTCTGTGCTTGCTAGAGGGGTCTGGGATGACCTCTTGGAGAAGGCAGCCTGTGGTCTGGGGTGTGAAGGATTCGGCATGAGATTGCTGAAAGTGGGACAAGAGAAAAACTAAACTGTCAGTATTTTTTGTCTCCTTTTGGGTGCTTTACAAGTCTCTGACTGATAGCAGCAGCGGGCGACTAATGGCCAACAGTGTTCTGACAGCACCTGCTGACAAGTGATAATGAGATTAGTGCCTTTTGATTCCGTTATTAACAAGTAGCCAAAGAATCATTTGGACGTGTCAGGGGCTAATGATAGGAATCCAGGGTCTCTATGACTTTGGAGCAGCAGTTCAGGTACCTGACACTTTGAAGAATAATTGCAGGCAATGTTTTTCTAAATATCTTAAAATGAATGTTTCATTGGTGTAAAACATACGTACAAAAAGCGAACAGATCCTAAGTGCTCAGCTTAATTAATTATCACGAAATGAATATATTGGTGTCATCAGTGCTCAGACCAGGATACAGAATACTGTTAGCATCCTGAACTAGAAGCTCCCCAAGGGTCTGCCCCAGGCACCACTTGTACCCCTTCTTCCACCAGGGGTAACTGATTGCTGTCCTGTCCTCAAACAGCAGAGATTAGTTTTGCCTGTTTTAAACGTTTATGTAAATGGGATCTTATAGTATGTCCTCTTCCATTTTTGGCTTCATTTGTTCAACATTGTACCTTTGAGATTCATCCATGTTGATGAGCAGTGGTTCCTGCAGTCTCATTGCTATATGGTATTCCGTTGCATAGATAGGCCAAAATTTTAAAAGCTGTTCTCCTGTTGGTGGATATCTGGGTTGTTTTCCAGTAGTTTCTGATAAATACGAATAGTGCTGTTATGAACAGTCTTGTCCATCATTCTGTGATTGTACATTCCCATTTCTGTTGGATACATACCAGGGGGTAGAATTTCCGGGTCATAGAGTGTATGTGTTCTTCAACATTAGTGCAAACCGCCTAACAGTTTTCCATAGTTTTGTTGTGCCAACTTATATTTCCATCAACAGTATATGAAAATTCCTGTAGTGTCACATACTTGTCAATAATACTTTTCACCTCTAATAAAATCTTGTTCACTTGGATTCCATTGATATAATAGAACTGGGGGTGGCATGCGTATAGGCTAAATTGAAATTTACGTTCATAGCAGCTTTTGATAGTGGTTTGCAAAGCGTGTTCAGCATATGATATGCAGGCTTTTTTTTTTCTTTTCTGTTTAAGGGAACCCACAGAGTGTTTTAGAGGCCCCTTAAGACAAATAATACGCTGAGATAATGCATTACCTTTTAATCGAAGTCTTTAAACCCACACATTTAACAGCATTTTGCTAACCTCTGTTACATACATGCATAGAATTACCAAAACTGTATTTATTTATTATTATTTTTTTTTGTGGTGCGTGGGCCTCTCACTGTTGTGGCCTCTCCCGTTGCGAAGCACAGGCTCCGGATGCGCAGGCCCAGCGGCCATGGCTCACGGGCCCAGCTGCTCCGCGGCATGTGGGATCTTCCCGGACTGGGGCACGAACCCATGTCCCCTGCATCGGCAGGTGGACTCCCAACCACTGCACCATCAGGGAAGCCCCAAAACTGTATTCAAAGTGCTGTGTGTTATAAAATGAATAGATGAAGTGACATTTCTTTAGAGTCTCCAGTGGTATGCCACAGTCCTCTGCCTGCAGTTCTGTGAGGGTTGCCATGACTAAGGCAGTTGACGATATACTGGTCAAGTCTTAGGGTAACTTGAAGTAGGGAGGAATCTAGAATCATTAAGCTTGAGTGACAGAATTGAGCTCCAAAGATGTGACAGGCTGGGAAGATAGATGGCCCCAATCTAACATGATAGGTTGCTGGTGCCCACCTATCCGTGGTCCCAAGGTTGGGAGCAGATGTGTCCCTTTAGGTGCACCCCTTCATTGGAGCAGGGGTGCCAAGCCAGGATCCTTAGAAGAGGCAGTGCATGCTGGCTGTCTCTTGTACAGTCCTGAAAATCCTGTCCTGAGGCCTGTTTTTGTGTAACTGAATGCTGGATGAAGGAAAACAATAAAGGATTCTTGCATATGTTTTCTTAGTGAAACAAAACACCATTTCCCTTTGATCTTCTTTAATTTACTGATAATCTCAAGGTAGCCCCAGGTTACTGGTCCGGTCACTTGCTGTGAATCAGCAAGATTTGAGAGAAGGAAGTTAGAATGGGGTCAAGAGTGAGTTGTGGGGTATCGGAGGGGTGCAGTGAGAGAGGGTTTGTCACAAGGCAGAACAGAGTGCTGGGGCTGGGAGGAGGGAGGTGAGTGAGACATTACAGTGGGGACCTGGGCACAAGGCAGGAAGAGAGAGAAACTGGGAAGTGTGCTACCATGACATGTACAAAGTGAAGGCATGGCCAGAGAAAGAAAATGGACCAACTCAAGCCCCAGTCTTCTTGTCAAAAGTATGCTGAGTTGTGTGTGCTGAGTAATCTGTTGGTCAATTCAAGGCCAAAATGCATAG
This sequence comes from Lipotes vexillifer, assembly GCF_000442215.2. Taxonomy (NCBI): domain Eukaryota; kingdom Metazoa; phylum Chordata; class Mammalia; order Artiodactyla; family Lipotidae; genus Lipotes; species Lipotes vexillifer. Next base: position 1,188,583 of record NW_006795130.1, on the reverse strand, counting down.
AACTTTCCCATTCCTTTTGAGTTCTTGCGCAGTCACACAAGTTCTTTGCCCCTCAGGGTCTTCATTTCCTTATTTACCTACAGCTCTAGCCAAACTAACTACATTTTTTGACTTTTAAAATACTTTAGGGACTTCCCTGGCAGTCCAGTGCTTAAGACTCCGCTGTCCTAATGCAGGGGGCATGGGTTCGATCCCCGGTCGGGGAACTAAGATCCCGCATGCTGCACGGTGTGGCCAAAACAGAAAAAAAACAAAGAACAAAGAAAAAAAGCTCTAACACTCAGTGAGTAGAAGTTTATTTTTTATCAGTTTCAATTTTTGAGTAGATAATCCCCCATATGATAGGAAAATTAAGAGATACAAAAGATTATGAACAGTTTTCTTCCCATTCTGTTCTACTTTTCCAGGTTCCCGCTGTAGCCCCCAGGGGTAACTATTTTTGGTTTCTTTTATATTTTTTCAGAGTTTCTAAAATTCTGTATGTACAAGCAAAAGGAAATATACATTATTTCTTTTCCACTTACACAAAAGATAGCATGCTATTCATATTATTTTGCCCCTTGGTTCTTTCACTTAACAATAATACCTTCCCATATCAGTACAGAGAGCTTTCTCATTAATTTTTCATAGGTACGTAGTGTTTGACTAGATGAATTCATAATAATTTGTTTATCCAGTATCCTACTCGTAGACATTGTGCTTGTTAGCTTCCTTTCAGTATTACAGAGCTGCAATAAGTGACCTTAGACTGTCATTTTTGACTGTAAGAGTACCTATAGGGTAAATTCCCAGAAATAGACTTGCTAGGTCAAAGGCCATATGTGTTTGTAATTTTGATAGGTATTGCCAAATTGCATTCCTTAGGGGTTAAATTAATTTAACTTGTCACCAGCAGTGTTAGGTGCATGCCTGTTTTCCCACAGCCTCACCAACAGAGTGTGTTATTAAACTTTTGGATTCTCGCCAATCTGCTAGGTAAAAAAAAATTTTCTCAGTGTTTTAATTTCTGCTTCTTTTATCGTGAATGAGGTTAAGCAACCTATTATATATTTGCGAGGCATTTGTATTTCCTTTTCTGCGAACTGTGTGTTCATATCCATTGTCCACTTTTCTATTGGATTTCTGTCTTTTTTTGGATTATTTTTGGACCTCTTTGTGTACATATGTGTGTTTTCGTGTGTGTACAGTTGTGCATATGAATGTGTGTACCCTGTGGGTATGTAACTAGTCCTTTTTCTGTGGTAAGGGTGCAGGTTTTTCCCCCACATTTTTCGGTTGCCTGCTGATTTGCTTTTGGTGTATTTTTATTTGCTTTATTTTCTGTTTTGTCATGCAGAAATTTTGCTTTATGTGCAGCTTTATATCATCTTTTATTTTATGGCTTTTTGATTTTTAGTTACACTAGAAAAGACTTCTCTATTCCTTGGTTTTCTTCTAGTACTTTCATGGTTTCCTTTTTAAAAAAATGTGTTTTAAAAAAAGAATTTGGAATGTATCTTGTTATATGACATGATCTGGCTCAGTGGGGACTCAGGCAGGTAGGCGATCAGGAGAAATGAACAGAAAGAAATGATGAGGGTTGTGGAAGAGGAGTGAAGAGAGAATTAAAATGCCAGCAGGAGAAGAAAGGTGAGAACTGATGACAATTGGAAGCTGGTAACTATTAGAATATGTGTCATTTAATAGTGACCTAAATATTTTTAAGACTTCAGCTGTACTTGATCCTCATGATAAAATAGGTAGGCAGTCATTTCTTGTTATAGTATTTTTAAAAATTAATTCATTTATTCATTTATGGCTGTGTTGCGTCTTTGTTTCTATGCGAGGGCTTTCTCTAGTTGTGGCGAGTGGGGGCCACTCTTCATCGCGGTGCATGGGCCTCTCACTATCGCGGCCTCTCTTGTTGCGGAGCACAGGCTCGAGACGCGCAGGCTCAGTAATTGTGGCTCACGGGCCCAGTTGCTCTGTGGCATGTGGAATCTTCCCGGACCAGGGCTCGAACCCGTGTCCCCTGCATTGGCAGGCAGATTCTCAACCACTGCGCCACCAGGGAAACCCTTGTTATAGTATATTGTTTCTTAAAAAAAATCTGCAAGTATGGCTCAACATGTTAAGAGCTGATAAAGTTGGGTGGGTACATGAGTGTTGTAGACATGCTATTTTCAATTCTTATTTCTTTGTGCTAATATATTGTTGCACTTAAAAATAGCATTTAAAAACAGGTGGGGCAAACCTTTGTATCCTCACATACTGGTGTCCAGATGTACCCTGATGCTTGATGGGCCCCACTTAAATCTGGTGGCGGGGGTGGTGTGTGTCTTAGGTTCAGGTTTTTTTTTTAACTGCTTATTGAGGTTTTTTTTTTTTTTTTTTTGCGGTAAGCGGGCCTCTCACTGTTGTGGCCTCTCCCGTTGCGGAGCACAGGCTCCGGACGTGCAGGCTCAGCGGCCATGGCTTACAGGCCCAGCCGTTCCGTGGCATGTGGGATCTTCCCGGACTGGGGCACGAACCCGTGTGTCCTGCATCGGCAGGTGGACTCTCAACCACTGCGCCACCAGGGAAGCCCTTGAGGTTGTTTTCATTTAGGTCATGGGCAGTGTCCTTTATCTTTGTACTTTAAACAAACAAAACCAAAATTTCTATGGCTCACGCTCAATTCAAGAGCAGTAACTTATTCCTATACATCTTGGAGACGTGAGAATAAAGATGTCCTCTTTTTTTTTTAAGATTCTCCACAGTCCTTTCATGATCAGGACTCATCGTTTGTACTCAGAAGCCACTGTTCTCGTCTGAGAGGTCTCTGATTTATGTTCATGGGGGTGTTTTCTGTACTACCATGGAATAGTTTTTAAGTAATTTCTCAAATATTTGTTGAGCACCTACATGCTGGGTGCTGGGCACTATATTCTAGGTGCTGTGGGTAATGTTTTGAATAAAATTAAGTCCTTGCCTTTATGGAGTTTACCTTATGTAGGGGCCAGGTAATAAGCATTTTAATAAATTCATAAATGATCATCTCAGGTAGAGGTAATGATCCAAAGAAGTCAAGAGAAAAGCAGGGAGGATGGTGTGCGTGAGGAGGTGGGGCAGGGGGCTGGCTGAGCTTTGTGTGGTCAGGAAAGGTCTTTTTCTGAGGAATGGCCTACTGACGGGAAAAATGGACCAAGCAAAGGGAGAAAAAACTTTCCAGGCAGAGGGAGCAGCATGGTTTCAGGCTCTGAGGTGGCAAAGAGGAACCGGCTAGGTGCACGGAATGGCCCTCGTTGTGCAGGTTTAAAGCAGGGGGGCGGGGTGGGAGCCAGCCAGGGGCTGACCAGCCCTTCCTGGAATGAGGGTATCGTGGGCACAGTGCTGACCTGCATTCGCCTCCCCTCTGTTGTCGAAGCTGAATGACAGTTACTGGAGTTGCCTTTCCCCTCTATGTTGGTGCTCTTTGTTTCTTTTTCTTTGTTTCCTACTCATTCTCATTTTAGAGAGTGATAGGAGTCAAACCTCGGATGTGGCCCAAAGTTATAATAAAGTCTTCAAAGTCTCATTTCCTGCTCTGATAGGGACATCCAAAGTATAGGCTTTCCCCTGCACAGCGGACATCTGGGCCCACAAGGCTATTGGCAGCATGGAGACAGTGGAGGGGTGGGCTGAGGGGAGAGGGTCTGCTTACTTTGATATTAATTCATCTTTGATGGGCATGAAAAGAAAAAAAAGAACATAAAAAAGTATTGGGGCAGCTCTTCCATAGTCAGGGATAATGGTTTTCCTGGCAGAGCAGTGCCCCTGACGCGGCAGGCCTCCCAGGCTGCATCTCCGCATCCCTGTTCCTCAGGCTCAGGAAAATGGCTGTCAATCTATTTTAAGTGGGGAAAATTGAGGACGGTTTTTCAGTGCGATCGCTGGCTTGGTTATGTCAAGTGATTTCTTCGGAGAGTAATAATGGGTGCTGTCTTCAGAAATAGTTTAGTCACAAATGCCTAGTGCTTAAAGTTTATTCGTTTCCCTCCTGTCCCTTTCTCCAGTCTTACCCCTGCCTCCGGAATACTGTCTCTCCCAGAGATTTCTTCCCGTGAAGATGAGCAGGCAGCCTTTGCTTTCTGGTTTCCTTTCATAGTCCTCTTCTCTACGTGTCCTCCTCCCCCGTCCCGGACGCCCCACACGGAAGCTATCATCAGGCTCAGTACTTGGAAACACATTGTCAGAAGACGGAATGACATCACAAGGAACAGTCATTCGGGGGCCAGTGAGGTTAATAAGTTACCTACTTCCCTCCCCCATCCCAGTGCCAGATAATTTATTTCTTAACCAGTTTTTACCAACCAAATGTTAACACATATGCCTGATTGCTCACCTCCTCTGGGCACCAAACCTGTTTTTTCTAGAGTGCAATAAGTGATTATCCAACTCATGCTGCTCTGAAAAAGAGGTTTTGTTTTAATAAGCAGTTTGCAGTTTGGCTCACAATGCTGAGGAAAGCAACATTATCTCCAGCAGTAAACTCTGCAGTCATTGCAAAGCTTGACAAGAAAATGATTGAGTCTGTTTGTTATACCTTTGTGGAGCTGCCACTGCTGCTGCTGCTGGAAATGTTGCTGTTTATTCAGCAATGCAATAACACTTGCTGTAATTTATGGATGCACAGTTCCCCAGATTACTAAAGGTAATATTGTTGACTAAAGGAAAGTATACGAATGGATAGTTTCAAGTTGTTGCTGTCCTTATAAAAGTGATTGACTGTTCACTTTGCACAGGAAAGAATTTGCACAAGCTTCATCCCCCTTAACAGTTACAGATTTTCCTTCCTCTGACAGTTACAAATAACATGGCTTGTCCTAAGTGGTAAAAATTTACTGATTCCATGGAAGTTCAAGCCAGAGGCTGTGTGGATGGGTCCTCCCTCCGTTAGCTCCCGGCCAGTTCTCCCATCTTGCCCCTGGGGGGCGCCAGACAAGCCACACCTGGACTGACTCTTGGTGGCCTTTAGCCTGCGTGGGTGGCCCCTGGTTCGGTAGCTTAATGTTTAGACACTTGGTTTTTCTGTAAGTGAGGCTGAGGAGGCCACGGTAACTCTTGATGGATGCTTATTACATGACCTCAGGCTGGCAGGAGAATGTCTTTGTGGTTGGTGGTTCTATGGCAAAGATTGGGTGAAGCTGGTCCTTTTGTCCCAGCAAATGTAGACAGAGATCCATGCAGAAGAGTAGAAACGTAGCTGCTCTTCTCAAAATGGTGTTGGTTGAAGGACTGAAAACTTCGCCTTTGGTCACCATGGGTGTACCTGTTGATGGGCTCATGTATTATAGAATGCACTTAGGGAAACTGAGTAGAGTAGAGGCTCATCCTCACATGGAGAGCCCAGCTCTGGGGTATGGGGAAGCTTCTCAGAGGCCTAGGAATTTTCTCTGTGCATGGTAGTTGGTGCTTTCTCCTAGGTCCCGAAGAAATACCACTTTGTGTTTTAAAGCCTGTTAGCCTCTGTGGCCTGATGGCTGACAGGTGGGTGACAGTCTGAGATGCCAGGTTTGGCCTTTATTGAGATGGAGAAATCAGCAGATCCTTGAGCAGCCTCTCAGGGGAAAACAAACAAACAAAAGAACCAAAAAGCAAAACTTTGTAGGCACCAAAGGCCAACAGGTTTGAAAGCATCGCTCTGTTTTCTTGGGAAACAAGTAGTTAACAGTACACACACAAATATGAATATAAAATACACGTAAGACATCATGTGTTTTGCATCTAAAATTTCCTATTTTTCTGTAAGCAAGCTCTCAGTGGGCCAGTGTGCAACGAAACGTACCAGCTCTGTACTGGATTGTGCTTTGTCAGCCCTTCAGTGCTCCCTTGAATGATTTGTTACTTAATTGGTCATAGTAGGGGGGACCCTGGGCATATGTGAGACAGTGTTTGTTAAATCTCAGTGATTGATGTCAGGAAGACAATAGTTAACAAAATATTATTTATCATTTTGTTAGGTCAGATGTGTGCTGTTGAGAACAGAAGGGTTAACAAAAGAACATCTAATTTACTTACTCTGGGTGGATATTGGCTTAAAGATGAACTTGAGCCGACAACTTTGCTTTTTCCTATTTACGCCTCACCTGTTCGTATATGTTCACTTTATAATTGATGAGAGATGAAAAGGAAGGCTAGTTTAGTTCATGTAAATTATCATTCTTTTATCAATTTTATAAATGGTTGTCATTTTCTCCATCTCATTTTATAAAGATTTGATGTGTAATTGTTTTGGTTTATGACATCAATGATTTTATTACGTGAAAATTTTATTCCTGGGTTTCTTAGCGTAACATACAAATCTTTTGAGAATTGAACATGCTTGTGAAATTCAAACCCAATTTTATTTACTAATGGCCACTAGTGGCTCATAATGAAAACACTTGGTCTTGGTTGTTCAAATAATTACAAAATAATGGATTTGCTGGTTGTTGTTCCCGGTCAGCATCCCAAGTTCAGCTGGCTCATGTCAGTCTTGACATTAACCAAATTCAGAAGGATAAGAATGTTACAAAGTGGATATCAGTTTATATAATTTGGATAATCCCTATCTGTTATATTTTAGCGTTCAGCTGATGTTGACAGTGGGTTTTATAGCAAATCATAATCTTACTCTATTCTCTAATCTCAGTCTCAAGATTAGGCAGCTAATACTGACATCAGCTATATTTGGGGGCCACAATATTCTTTTTCTACATATATATTTATCTGTGTTTGCATACTGTGTGTATATTATACATGTATAACTTTTCTCTCCTTGTAATCCACATATTTGTAGTGTTTCTGAGTGATAAATGGTATTAAGACAGTGTAAATTATGTGCTTCTAAATGAATAAATATTTTTCCAACCACACTAGATGGGTTTATTAGTCATGAGCTGATGAAGAAGCAAGTTGAAAAGAGTAGATAAAGAAATTTATAAAAGGCTAGAAAATAAATTCAGTCCAGCTACACTGATCTCTTATCTACACATCTCAACCAAATGAGTTTGAAAACATTTTCAGGGATGATTCCCTACTGTTATTTTTAAAACTGCAACGGAAGCTTACACTCCATGGAAGAAAAGTAATTATATCTAGAATCTCAAAGAGAGTACTAATAATACTGATCATATGAGAATCTTTTTTCCTCTATAACACCACTTTTAATGTTTTACGTATGCATGTGTGTATATATCTGTGTATATCTATAAACGAATAAATGAACAGATATTGTTTACTATGAACTAGACTTCTTACAGGCATTTAATCCTCATTCTCTCTGAGATCTGATGACCTTCCCTGTTGTACAGATGGTGAAACTGAAGCACAGAGAGTGTAAATATCACTTGCCCAAAGTTACGTGACTCATGAGTGGAAAACCCAGGATTTGAAACCAAAATGTCTGCCCACCCCCCAGCATCTGGGTTCTTCATTGTTAGGTTTGACTGCCCTGCTGAAGAGAGGAGAGAGGAGGTGACTTGCTCTGTGACAGGATGCTTTGCTGGCACCAGTGTTGCTTCAGAGTTTGGCCAATTGGATGGATCCTCACTTGGCCCTCATTCTTGGGCCCACGTCTCCTTCCTAGGAGTCTCCTTGGCATCCCCATTCAACATGCACTTACAACAAACCCTCAGAGGAAGGATTAAGTTCATTTTTCCATCTGTGAGTCTGCTGAGAGATTTTACAAGAGCAAATGAGGTGCATGAGAAATTACTCGAGCTGGTTTTCAGCCACACCTTTCTCTGTATGAAGTGGAATTGGAAGGGCTTGAACTGTAAAGGTAAAGGGAAATTTTTTTGTAAACTGCTCTTTGCTGTTTAAGTGCTCATGTACTTAGTGTCTCTCCCTCTCTCTTAAGTACCTTATATGGCCAGAAGATTTTTTTTCTTCAGTGTTAAACTTAATTATAAAACCACTCCTTAAAACCAAGTCTAAATTCTCAACTCTAGTTATTATTTTGTAATGAGGATGCAGTGATGACATGATGTGTTAGGCTGTTGAGCTGAATGGAGAATTTTGGTAAAGGTTTACCTTGACATAGTTTGAATGTTTTAGTAGGAAAAGTGGTCAGGGGAGGTGGGGTGATGGCCACGTGAAGGGCCTTTGTCTTGGAGAAATCTTGGGTGGCCTTGGACCTCTGCCTCCCAGCCCCCCACGAGTCAACCCGCCTTGCTCTGGCCGAAGGACTGGCCCCAGGTGAGCGGGGAGGGTACTGGGAGGTGCAGCCCCTGCAGTCTGGGATGTTGTTTAAATGCCGTAAAAAGCCTCACTCATTTACTCCTTCTGAGTACCGGAGAGGAAAACCGTGTGGTAATCCTGGCATAGCAGGTGGTGCTGCTTTCATATCGGTATAAAATGAAATTGTGTGGCTGTTTTCTCCCTCCCCCCCACCCCCCACCCCGCTCTCCTGTTCACTCTTTTTAATCTTTAAATAAGACGATTGGTAGCCTGTTGGCAAGAAAATGGGCCCTGGATTTTTATTCAAAGTTATACAAGGATGATAGTTGGAATTTTTGGCAGGAGGCACGCCATTGCTTTTCAGAAAGTGCTGTCAAGGGAAGCTTTTTCTGAATTACCTGCTGGGCCTGGGCGCTTTTATGTTGTTGTTGTGACAGGTAGATTTATAAGGCTTGAAATTTGTACAAATCAGTTGTCATTCAGTGCGAACTGTCAATGTGTCAAGCTGTCAGCCCGCTGCCAGGGGACGCCTGAGGGGGAGTGCAAGGGGGCAACCGTGGAGAAAGGAAATGAGTTCAAACAGACCTGAAATGGAGCTCAGTTCTCCGGGTTTGCTGTCCCCATAGAGCTGGCATTGATTTTTCTTGATGTTGAGCAACAGCAAACCTTAAATGACATGTTGTTAGCAATCCAAAGTTGCTGTTTATTGTCTTTTAAATGGCAGCAAATCATGCAGAAGAGAATACAGTGTGCATTTGCGAATCGGGCATGTTTAGCAGCATCCTGTTCATGTCACTTTTCTGGCCTGGCTGGTCTCAACCAAGGGACCCGCTGCTTCACTGATGAGTCCAACTTTCTGGAGCGTTTTGCAGACGCAGCGTGAAAGGAAGTTGTGTGCTCCTCTCTCCGTGGGCTGCGGATCGCTAATAAACACGGGATTAAAGGAGCCGTGAACCAGTGCCACTGTGGAGCCTAAAAAAGCGAGCTGTGTGTCCCTAGCACGGCTCTGGCTTCCTTTTAAGACGGATCTGGCCTACGCTCCTTCCCAGACAGACGGCTTCAGCAGAGAGGGCTTTCCTGGACAGCGTTGGACCTCGTAGTTAGGTTTTCCTCGGCAGAATTAACGACGACATCCAACTCAAGCAATGCCCCTAGTCTTGAAACCGATTATTGAAAACAAAAACCGAAAATTTTCACCAATAAAAAGCAGCGGCAAGATGCTGTTACTACCCAAACAAGGTGGTACATTTTTCCATCTGGCTGAAAAGCATCTTCGTTTGGTGTCCCTTAGTAAATATGCGGCGTGGCTCAAGGGACACTTCACGTGTAACCCTCCTGTCATTGTCCTTTGCATACGTACGCAGTACACAGAGAAACGTGAACATTTTGCAGAAAGTTAACGGGGGGAACAGGCATATATATATATATTTTTTTAACAGGCATATTTTTGAAAAATAAAATTAAATAGGCACAAAGGGCCCTATTTTTTCAGTGTATGGCATTGAGCAAGGAGGCCTGGCTTCCATCCAGATTTTCAAGCCTTTGCCGCTCTGGGCAGCGTGTCCTGGCTTCAGTCAGTCGTGTGACTTCGGCCTGTTTCCCTCGTCCCCTGTCCATCAGGTGGCACAGAAGAGGGGAGGTGGGCTTGGGGGGCCAGGGGAGAGGACAGGGAGAGGTGAGGGGGCTTGGAGGTAGGAGCCCGGAAGGTGACACCTGAGAAGCAGTCAGCACCAAGAGGTAAAAAAATTAATCAAAGATTTCCATCTAGCCATTACCGGCTGGCGTTCACGGCCTCTGAGCCTCTGAGCTAAAAAGTCTGCAGAGAGGCTCCTGGCGCTGCAGAGTTTGTCTTGTAAAAGTGCAGCTGTCCAAAACATGACAGCTACAGCATTAGCAGGGCCATTAAGAGGTGTAGAACATTTCCAGGGAAATGATTTGAAAAATGACAATGCTGGCTCCTGTGTGATATTAATTATACCCTGTACTCGTGGCAAATAAGCTAAAATAGTTGGCAAGAAAGAGTGAGGTGTCCTGTTTCTGACCGTCATTCTGATCAGTCACCGGACGGGTGGGGCACGATGGTCGGGAGGTAATTGTGAAGGTGAGAGGTCCGCGCTTGAGTCATCAGTCACGGCTGTCCTGGAGGATGGTCTTAGGGTGAATATGAAATGCAGGAGACTGAGGTCAAGGGGGACGTTCACGGGGAGGGTGGGGTGGTGGTGGTGGAAGGGTTGGCAGGTCTGTCCTCCATTGAAAACAGGTAGGTCTACACTGGAGCACGCAGTAGAATTTTGGGTGGTGATAGCAATTTCCTCTGTCTGTGCTGTTCAGTATGGTAGCCACTACCCATGGGTAGTGCTGAGCACTTGAAATGTGACTGAAGAACTGAATTTTAAATTTTACGTAATTTTAAATTAACATTTAGATTTAAATAGCCACATATGGCTACAATATTGGGCAGATCAAGACTCTGGAGGGTGGTTTCTCAGTGAGATTCTGAGGCTGGAGTAGGATGTAGAAACGAGTGGCGATAAGAGTCAGGACTTCTACTGCAAACCCTTGATGGTGTCACCTAACACATGGCTTTCTCTAGCGACTTCTTACTTTGTTTTACCTTTACCTGACCTGTGGAAATAAGCAAGAAATATTAACCCATTTTACAAATGGGCAGACTGAGGCCCAGGAAGGTCAAATTAATCTGGTCAAGGTCACAGAGCAAGCACCCATGATGTTTGCTACCTTCAAGTCCTGTGCCTCTTCCTTAAGATGCTGCCTCCTGTTCCAAGGGCTCTGATATGCGATTCTTCTTTCTGGGAAGTCTGGGGTCTGTGCTACCTGTCTGCTTGGCCTTAGGCTCTAGCACCTTCTTTCCACAGCATTCTTCATCTTTCCTTTTTCCCCCAGCAAAAACGGGTTTATTCAAGATCAAAAAAGAATTTCGGTTTGGGGTCTGCATCCATGGCAAGCCATGTGCAAGTCCCCAGGCAGCAAGGAGAGGAGAACTCTTTTAAAGAGGGGAAAAGGAAGTTGGGAGGGTTGTAGTAGACAAAGGGTCCATTGGCAGAATTGAGAGTTGAGGAAGAGTGGCTTTTCACTGGCTGCACTGTGACCGTCTCTCATTGGCTGAGCTCTTGCCAAGCAAGAAGAGGAAGTCTTTCTTCTTCCTGTTTGCCTCTGCTATCATGGTAGGGCATGAGGGCTCCCCCTTCTAGCCTCCTGACTTTATTTTAATTGCGGTTTCTATTTATTAATTTTTTTTTAGCATTGTTCATTGTAACCCCCAATACCCTGCATGTGAAGGGTGTGCCCAAGCCTGAGGCATCCTAGTGGGTGCTCCCCCCTTCAAGTGCTGTGGCCGTACTTTGTGGAAGGCAGCCAGCCCCTTGGCCCTGCCCCTGGGGAGCCCCCCTTAAACCTGTCAGCCCTGCATGTCTGGATTGTGCCTTGGACCTGTGGATCAGATGCATCATCCTTCTTGCTTCGCCACTGATCCTGTAGCTAAATTACCCTATATAAACAAGCCTTTGTTATTCCTGACTGTGAGAGATGTGGGGCTGGCTCTTGGTAGGGAAGAAAATAGACCTGGGAAGAAGGAGGTCATGAGCTGGTCAAAGTGCCGGAAGAAAAGGCTTCTGGGGCTAAAGTTTGCAGATTTGGGGAGTGAGTGAGTGTGTGTGTGTGTGCTGCATGGGGGCACCTTCCTTGGGTGTGTGTGGGTGTGAATGTGTGCGTTCCACGTATGCAGCCACTTATTTGTTTTAAGTGGAATCCACTTGTGAGATTTAGTAAATAAAATTAATAAATAAATAAAAGAAAGCCTCGGCTAAGGTCAGCCTAGACCTTTTGAAGAACTGTTGAAATGTCGCTGGGCTGTTATCTGCTAATCCTCCAGGTGTGCCTAACACGAGAAATAACACTCAGTGTTAAACCACCAAGTATAGGAAAAATGTCTTGAAATTATAGTGTTTGGTAAATTAGAGATTGCTTCTGTTTCTCCCCTTCCAGAGCTAAGGCAAGGCTGCTTTCCGTCTCCTTGTTTACCTTGAAAACGCACTTTACTGCCTGTGGTGTATCTGTTAACCTCCCTGAACCCTTGCAATTTCATTCATGTGATTTGTTATTGAATGACCTTTTGAGGATTTTACAAAACGTGACCTTTTCTTGTCAAACATTCAAGGGTTTGTAAAGTGAAGCTGTCACGGGGACTCTGCGTGTTTGCTAATTATAACTAATATGTTTCCCCACATCCTTGGAAATGCAAATCACTTATTTGTTCCATGAATGGCTGCTCTTTCTTGCCTGTTGGTTTGAGATGCCTCTGAGCTGCTCAAAGGGACATCTCCTGCCTGGAAATTCTGATCCCTCTTCTTAAAGTTAGGGAACAGGAAGGCTGATTGCCTTTTAAGTTAATTTGACCTCTTGGGAACAACTATGGGAGATTCCAGGAACTATTGAAGGCTTTCAGAACAATCCAGTTATTCAGAAAGTAATAGGAATAATGGGCACTGTCAAAATGTTCTGTGTGGTTCTGGTACTAGCCTCGTCCAGGGAAAGAGGTTGGTGTTTTTTGTTTTTTGTTTTTTTTCATTTGGTGGTGGAAACAAAGGCACAAATAGGGGAGTTTTTGTGCCCAAGTATAGAATTAGAGGCAGACTCAAGGGGAGGAACATTAGGGCATTAGGATCTTGCTTTACATTCCTTGATTTTGGTTATTAAAAATGTAGTACTAACAACAGCTAAACTAACATTCATTGAACGCTTACCGTATGCTAGACACTGTTTTCAATGGTTTACAGGCATTATCTCATTTAGTCATCTCAACAACCCTGTGAGTTAGGTATTATTATTGTCATTACTAGTTTACAAAGGAAGAGACTGAGCCTCAGATTAAGTAACTTGTACAGGGTCAGTTGGCAAAGGTAGGATTTGATCTAGGGTCTTTCTAAGAAGAATATGCTATACTATCTCCTCCATGAAGGTATGAATTTTGATAGGCGTAGTGAAACTGATCTACATGACTGCAGAAGTAGAAAGTAATCTACTTCAAAAGCTTATTATCTCTGTGTGATTTCTTTTCTCTTTAAGAATACTATCTTCAGTGATGGATAATCACCCTATTGAACTATTGTCAGTTTCCCTAAATCCTGGTTTAAGGAATGCAGTGCTGGGTCAAATCATATGCCATGTATTTGCTGCTCACGGAAGAATTGAGTAGGGCTCCCGAGACACTTCTAAAAGTGCCTCCAGTGAGTTTCTTATTAGGAGGAGAAAATAATCCCCAAACATTCTAAATGACGCACAGTTACTGTCACTAATGATTTGTGGTTATTGGAGGAGGGATTTTGATCTTGAGGGGCTAAGAAATGGCCGCTTCTCTCTAAGCTGTATTTGTTAAAAGGGAAGGAATAAAAACCTTGGATAGCATATGGACTGAATAAACTTCAGATTTTCTGAGCTTGGGGGAAATTCCATTGGAATTGTGTGTAAATTGCTGGAAAGTACTGTTTTGTTTTGGTTCCCTTCCACTCTAGGTAGGGCTGTGTCATAGGGAGGTTGGCCAGCCATAAAGGAGCTGCATGTTGGATTCTTTTCGCAAAGTCTAATATGGAGTCTGCTTTATAATATTCAAGTGCTTGGCCCTGCTCCGTTGTTGGTCCCCTTAGTCATTTGGAAAACTCTCTTTATGTAGGTAGGGGATTACTAGGCTTTTCCAGCTTCCAAGCATAAGTCCTAGGAGAGGTTGTCTTTCAAGTGACTTTCATGTGTTTTCCTTCCTCATTCAGTTGATAGACATAGATGCACAGAGTAATTTGTATCTTCGAAACAATGGACATTTTTGAAGTGTTGGCTCATATTATTTAGAAAGGGTCATTACAACTTTATCCATTAAAAAAAGAAGTTCAGATTTTGAGGATAGAGGAATATATTTCACTTCTTTTATGAGTCTGTTCTCAAGAGCTAAGCAATTTGTTGTAAAAAATATAAGAAATATTGAGAATGAGAAAAATTATTCATTCTATAAAGCCCTGTCCCTCCTCATACTTCTTTTTCCCACTACAGCCTTTGATGGCTTCATAAATGACCCTCAGTGTGAGAGAAGCTGTCCACCTGCTATTTCAAATGTACTGAAGGTGTTTATGATGGATAGTTAGGTATCAACTATACAGTAACCCAGCCTTCTACTAAAGAGGACCCTTATATCTTGGTGTTTAATAGCAATGGCTTATATATTTCAGGATCTTACCATTCTGGATATAGTCAGACTGACCTTAAAGCTTTTTAAAAATCAGTATTTCATAAAGTGGATTTCAGATAAAGAAAAGATTTCAGATAAAGAAGGAAAATCATGAAAGTTTCATCTTTGGAGCTTCTCTTTTAAATTGAGTCAAGTTTAGTGTCTGTTTCATTATTAGGAATGTACTTTGAAGAATTCTGTCCACTGAGCTTAATGATACCCAGGACCATCGTGGCACTTTGCCAGTAATCACTAGCCAGGACTTGCAGATTTATGCTAGTGGCCTGAGTGTATTTAAAAATCTCCAAAAATATTGTTGAACAATGAATGGAGTTGAGGGATTATTGCAAAATCCGCAAGAATCATAGGGCATTGCAACTTTAGAAAGAGAGGGACAGTGTATTAGGACAGTGACTGTATCAGGACAGTGGTTCCTAATATTCTAAGGTAAAATATTTATGAATGATGAAAGCTGTGGCCATCTGTCCCAGAAAAGTGCACATTAACGTAAAATTTTACATTTGGTTTCAGAGATTCATGGATTGCCCTCAACATCATCCTTGGGAACCCAGGTGAAGCCCCTTAGATTGAGTGTCTCCCAGCCCAGTTAGAGAATCATGCCTGACCAAGGAGGCAACTCAGTCACTGACATGTTGTTGTTCAAGCTTTTTTTTTTTTTTTAATTTAAGGCAAACTGGCTTTTTTGGTGGTAAAGTTATTGTCCCATGTGCATAATTACTATGTCACCGCTACTGAATTGGTGAGGACAGCCAAGGATCTTGATACCTATCAGCAGAGCTATTAGAAATCCAGCCATGAATTGTTGGAGCTCTAAGCAATGATTTGTGACAGGAGAAAAACAATGAATTTGGAGCCAGGAGACTTGAGTTCTAGTCTTTTTCCCCACAGTGTAATGATGAGGAAGTCATTTGACTTCCCTGATCGTCAGTTTCTTATCCGTGAAAAAAAGCAGTTGGATTGTGACCCCCCCCCCCATATACCTTTCAGTCTTAAAATTCAATCAGTTAACCATTCTTTTTTTTCTTTTTGTCTCCTGTTTGTATAAGTTCAAGAAGTTGAAGTTCATTGCTGAAGTTCAAGTTAATTGCCAAGAATAGGAAGTCAAGACAAATTTTGTTTCTTGGAAAAGGTTTTTATTTAATTTAGGGGTTTCAGAGAGTCCAGAAGAAATAATGAAGATTATATGTTGTAGCAAAAGTGCTGAGCTTTTGTGGGGTGAAATGTAGTGAAAGACATGAAATTTGGGAAATATTTGTGTGAGGCTACAGTTGCTTTTCAGACACATTAGGACTCAGAAACTCAACTTATTTGTCAGTGCCCATGTTTACCAGTAGCACTTCTGCCATCTCCCAGTTATTCTTACCACTGCCTTCTTGTGTGGAGGTAGAGCTCCTAGCAAACATCCTGAAGTTTATCCTGGAACATGAGTCCTGGGGAACTGAAATGAGATATGTTACTTCCAGAAATTTGTGATAACGAATTAGAAAAGGACATTGAGGGCAACTTCCTTAGTGTCAACCTGGATCCTCTTTTTAAGCATAAGAAAAACAAATGGGGAATGCTACATGATTGTCATGACTATATGGTGGTGATTTCCCTGGACTGAGTAGGGAGAGATGTGAGTTCTCAGTCCTGGTCACCGTTTCTCTGAGTTGGGGTGTGAGTGTCTCCTTCAGAGTCCTTTCTGCCTCTTGGTGTTCCTGTTGCCGGTTGGATGTCAAGTAGCTCAGCTGATAGTAACTGTTTGAGTATAGAAGGCAGTTTGCCCCAGGCTGTATTTTACCACAGGTCAAGACTCAGCCTGTTCTCCATTTGGATGTTTCAAAGTTTTCCGTGTTTGTCCCAAGCAGAGAGTAGCACCCAGAAGGTTTTTATATCATAGGAAAATTAAACATTTTTTTTTCCCCTCCAGCAGTGGGAGGACAAGAAAAGAAAGAGGTTAAACATCTTGAGAGGCCACTGGTGGGACATTCTGATCTGATTTGAGTGTGACAGCCAGGACCTGTGTCCGGAAGCATCTTTTTCTGGGTACATGGTAGCCCCCTCTGCTGGGATGTTGTTTTTTTTTTTTTTTTTTTTTTTTTTTTGGGCCTCTCACTGTTGTGGCCTCTCCCGTTGCGGAGCACAAGCTCCAGACGTGCAGGCCCCGCGGCCCATGGCTCCCGGCCCCAGCCGCTCCGCGGCATGTGGGATCCTCCCGAAACGGGACACGAACCCGCGTCTCCTGCATCGGCAGGCGGACTCTCAAGCACTGCGCCACCAGGGAAGCCCTGGGATGTTGTTGATGGAGGAATAGTGACTGCGATGAAAATAAATTATCAGCATTTTAAAGATGAGGAAAGGGAGTCACAGACGTGAATTGACATGTTTAAGGTCACACAGGAAGAGGAGGTGAAGCTGGGACAGAAATCAGAACCTCTGGCTCAAATGTCCAAGTTCTTTATCATGATGTGAACAGCTGAAGGAGAAAGTTGGTGGTGGCTGTAATGGTAACTAACTGGTTTCTCCCAAGTCTTAATCTCCTTCCACATAACCCTCGTTTTCTAACAGTGAGATAAGATGTCACTGCTGGTGACGGCATCTCTTGAACCGAACAAAACTGAGACCACGGGCTTCCCTGGTGGCACAGTGGTTGAGAGTCCACCTGCCGATGCAGGGGACATGGGTTCGTGCCCCGGTCCGGGAGGATCCCACATGCCCTGGAGCGGCTGGGCCCGTGAGCCATGGCCGCTGAGCCTGCGCGTCCGGAGCCTGTGCTCCGCAACGGGAGAGGCCACAACAGTGAGAGGCCCGCGTACCGCAAAAAAACCCAAAAAACTGAGACCACACTCATGTGTGCCCCGGCATGTGTATGTCTGTTAGGTATGTGAGCAGGTGATGTCAACTCTCTTACCATGTGGTTTAATTTCCTCTCCATTGATTCAGAAGTGGAAAGAAAATGTCAGAACTCCTGAAGTGCCTTTAAAACAAAGGTGCAGTCAAAGTATTAAAACCAGAAAAGAAAAAAAAATGCTATTTTTAGAACTGAAGTTCCATTTTCTCACAGAGTCCCAGCTTCTTAAGTGCAAGGGTCCCACCCCAGGCTGTTTTGTCTCTCCCTGTTAGCTCACAGCAGTTCAGACTCCCTCTGCCCAACCAGACTCCCTCTGCCCAACCCGAGGTCCTGGGTTTCTACTGTTCCTTTGGATTTCAAATGTTATGGGGACTGGGGACATTTAGAAGTGATGATCTCTTGGCATGGAGACTGCTTCTGCCAAAGCTGCTGCAGTCTTTTTTTCTCATTTCTTTTCACTTCCCTTCTGTTTTGTTTACCTTTGGCTTGAGTGAGTCGACTGGCATTTCTCTTTGTACTGGGAAAATTCACTATTTGCCAGAAGCAAGAGAGAGGGCAGAAAGCAGGGTTACAGATAGATCTGAAGGCATGTTTGTGTTTGCTTCTCTATTTCTGGGGGCAAGGGACAGTGTTGCCATCCATTAAATATTTATTGTGTTAGCAGCCTCTGGTCGTCCCTGCTAACGGAGGCAAGGGATGATATGATAATCCAAAATAGCACAAAGTTCCAAGTTACTTATATTTGGTTTGGCAGTGCCTTACAATAAAACCCCATGAATTCAACCTAATTAGGAAGAAGGCCAGTTTGGATTAGTGAAGCCCAAATTATATTTTATGGAAAATTGATTTTGTAGCTTCTAAATTTACACAGTAATTTGAATTAGGTATCAAAGTCTACGGGAGAGTGTCTCGGGACAGTTTTAACGACAAGTTTAAAATATTTGGCAAAAAATTGTAAGATTTTATAGAACTGGCTGCTTTCAAAGTGGTGAGACATTTCAAAACTGTCCTGTTATGAGTTTTAACTATTTCCATCAGTCATAAATTGTGAAGCAATGGCCTTTTAAGACACATGATAGGGAAGTGAATGCCTGTTAAAAATTTCTGCAAATTTCCAATCTGTTAGATTTGAATGAAGAAAATTGGCCTACATGATATTTTTCCCTCAGCAGATTTATTGTCTTTATTATGCATTGTTAAAGCTAATACAGATGGGGAGTCATTCTATGTAATATTGAGTTTCTTGGGACATCATTATGCTGTAATCTGTTTTTCTGTTGATGCAGGTGATAATTTTGTGATACTCTAATTTCTGCTACCTCCAGTTTTAGTTCTTAATACACCGTCTTTTTGGGTCTCTAGCCCTTTCTTCCCCCCACATTTAATCATCGGTAAACATACACTAAAGCATTACAGGTGAGTTTCTTTTTCTTTTTAAAGATCTCTGCCTTGCTTAGGTTTTGTAACAGCAGTATTGGCTTTCATTCCTCATGTGAAAGCAGGCAAAGTGACTTAGTGGTTTCCAAATGCTGGCCTGTAGACTGGATGTGTTGGAACTACCCAAGGAGCTTTACAAAATACAGATTCCTGGGCCCCACCCCTGGAGATTCTGACTCCAGGGGTTTTGGTGGAGCCCAGGAATTTCTTTTTAACCAGCTGTCTGGATGCTTCTGGTGGGCACCCAGACATGAAGAGGTTGGCTGGAGTGGTTAAAAAAACCAGTAGCCAGACAGAGGCCCAAATTTATCTTCCAACTCTGCCCAGTAGGTCAGGACTTGCTTGATTTGGGAGCAGTGGGGTAATGGGGGCTGGGAACTGAAGTGGTGAACCTGATCCTTTGAGGATCAAAGCTTTGAGTCTTTGAGTCTCCCTCCTCTCTGTTCACTGTTTCTTCCAAAGAACCCCTTTCTGTTACTGCTGCTGCCTGGCTTGCCTTCTTGGTCAAGGGCCACGTTCCATGTCTTGGTCTCCAGAGACCTTTAACACCAGCAACTGTTTGTTTGAGTGCAGTGACCTTTCACTTCGTTTTGTCCCCTCAAAGAGCCCCCCCACCTTTATTTTCTCCTTAGCCTTCCCTCATTCATTCATGGGCCACAATTAATCTCACATATAGCACCTAACGGAACAGGGCTGCCCTTGCCATAATTAGCAGCTGGGATCGTGGCAGTGGCGTGAGCCCTCTCCAGGCTGGGAGGTGGGCTTAGAATCGAGGACCAAAGCCCAAAGTATTGGCACCAGGAAGCTCCAAAGAAATACTCATAGATTTGAATTGCTAGAGACAGTTCATTACTTACTCCACAAAATGGACTTATTAAAAGGCCGTGAAAGGAGGTAATGTCAGTTGCAAATAAATCTGTGCTACAAATCCAGAATGAGTGATGTCCAGGAGCCCTGGGGAAGCCCGAGTAAAAGGCCACTCAGAGGACCCCCACCTCCATCCCAAGGTTGTTCAGGAGTAAAGTGTCAAGGACTCTGGCTCTTGTCAGAGACAATTAATTGGGACTTAAAGCTCTGGTTTTGGGGAATGAGATTTAAAACATACTGATCAGTGAGCTTCATTTGAGCACTATCGGTCACTGTACCATCAATCTCCTTTAGTTGTCAGTCTCTGCCTTCCAGGACCCAGTTCTGGAAAGAGTAAACATGACATTTTAAGAGAATTCAGCAACCTTCTCGTTTGTAAGGAAATTTTTGATTGTCAAGTTCATGGAAGCATTTTATTAGCTTTAAAAGTTGCAAAATTGGGACAAGAAGCTTTGTCACAGCCTTAAGCATGGTGGGCACACGTGGTCCTTTGGAAGGAGCCCCGCCCTGGACCAGAGGAGAAGACCTGAGTGTATGCTACGGTGAGTTCTGCGATTGTGAAACACTGGTATGAGCACTGAGTAGAAATGGGCCCCTAGTATGCCTGCTCTGTGCGGTCCTCCCATGTGAACAGTTAGCCACAGTCATCTTCAACCAGGAAGTCACTGGTAGGCACGGACCTGGCCTTTCCAGTGGGCCGAAGGTGAGGCCTTTACACTTCGTTGGCCAGAAAGTATGTCCGGTTCTTGCCCAAGCATGGCACATCCAGAAGATCTCAGGCGTACATTAAAAGCCTGCCTGGGTGGAGTGGGTAGTATATTTCTAATACTGCCAAATCCTGTTAACTCGGACAGACTGGACTGAAGTACAGCTTAGAAACTGGTGTGCATATTTAGTGTTTTAAAAGAAATAAAGCTTTAACATTAAAAAAAAATGGTGGTAAGATACACATCATGTAATGTTTACCATTTTACCCATTTGAAGGCATATGCTTCAGTAGCATTTAGTACATTCTGTTGTGCAACCATCACCACTATCTAGCTTTACCACTTTTAAGTGTAAAAAAAGTATTTAAAAATAACTGACAAATTGTTTCTACCCAGAAGCAGACCTCATTACTACATGCATGTATACACACACACACACACACACACACACACACACACACACAAGTACATTATATGAATGTCATGATCTGATGGTGGCCAGAGGGACTTTGGAAATTCTCTTTCCGGCTCTGTGGATGAGGAAACTGTGACCATGACCCCGGGGTCGCTTAGGGGACTGGCCCCCGCTTGCGTGGCAGAGGCAGGCCCATGTTTCCCAATCCTGACACGATGTGTTCTGTAATGTGTTTATAGTTGGCAACACATTTTCCATAAAATATATTATTGAACTAAAGCCTTTGAGAATAATTTCCTCTTTGCTTGAATGTTTTCCCCTCAAGCCTTGTTTACATTGTGAATTTTCACGGCAAACCCTTTCTTTGGCTCAGCTTAGGCTATATTTTACCACAGATGCCCAATTATAGGAGCCGTGAACTTCTCTTCTTCCTGACTTGGCCTGGTGCTGGTGGAAACTTAAAGTGTGTCAAGCATTGAGGCGTTGTGTGTGTGCAGGGCTCAGGGCGGTGGCCTCGCATGAAAGCACACCTCTGCCCTTCCGGGGCTTGGGGAGGGCTGAGGCTGGGGACAGGGATGCAGCCGGCCGAGCCCAAAGCTGGCTGGACGCTCAGGCTGAGGGAGGGCAGGGCGCGAGGGCTCTGCCGCGGTGGGGCGAGCGGGAGGCCTGCTTCCTCCACGAGCCTCCCAAGCAGGTGGTGTCTGGCCGGATGCTTGTGTTCCAGGTACAGCCCTGCACGCTCTCGGCTGTGGGACCAGTGGCATGGGCTTGTGGCAAGCCTGTCTCACGCCCTTTATCCGAGGCTCCACAGTGGTAGGTTACCAGGCATTGGCGGACCTTGGTTTCCTTTAATGTTGTATTGCCGTAAGAGATACGTGGCATAAAATTGACCGTTTTAACCATTTTAAGTGTATGGCTCTGTGGAATTAAGTACGTTCACATTGTTGTGCAGTCAGCACCATTATCAATCTCCAGAATTTTTTTCATCTTCCCCAACTGAAACTGTTATACAACAGCTCTCCCCCCGCTCCCCTCAGCCCCAGGGAACCCCCCTTCCACTTTCTGTCCCTGTAAGTTTGACTACTCTAGGTATCTCATGGCAGTGGAATTAAATAATATTTGTCTTTTGGTGGCTGGCTCACTTCGGTTTTCAGAACATGACTTTATCAGCAGAGAGTCCATACAGTGCCTTCAGGAGAATTAGAAAAAGAGGCCCGCCCCTTTTCTCTGGGTAGATACAGCCCCTGGCTAGAGCCTGAGCTTGGCAAGTGGAACGTAGCCTGGATTTCAGTCTCCACCTGCCCCCTTGGCCAAACACCATCGTACAGTGAACAACTATATGAGTTGGCCCTGTTGACCACGCCCTCCCTCAAAGGGAGGGTTCTCGTTGCCCTGGAGCCCTAGCTGGGTGTCTTTTCTGTTACCCATTCCTATTCTTCCAGCTCCTTCTCTGGTCCCCTAGTTCCCTTTGCTGTTAAGGTTCAAGCTGGTTGATTCCCCTCAGAATGGGGCTTCCCAAGAATGGCAGGTTTTCGGAGGCCGACAGAAAAAGTCGTTGGGACTTTTAGGAACACACAGAACTCATTCAAATGTCATTTGCTGTGAGCTAAGTGAAAGTGACCTAGGTGGGTTAGATTTCCTTTGGAAATACTCGGGGGGTTAAACACTAAGAGGAAAAGAGAGTAGGAAAATGAGAGGATTTACTTAGGCCCATGCCTCTGAAAACTAGTTGAACTATTTAGGAAACTGAAGGTGCAGCTGGTTGGGTGTGCTCTGAACCGTGCTGGGCCCTTTAGCCCTACCTCTTTTAATAAAGCAGTGGCTGAATTGGAAGCAATCTAGGCAATAATGAATGTCCTTGTAAATCTCTTTGGTTGAGAAACTCTCAAAATATGGTCAGAGCTCAAGCAGCACCTGTTTCCTCTTAATTCTACTATAATACGTGAATGATCTTTTATAAGGCATTAAACTTTAATTGATGCCATTTTACTAAGCAGCTTTTAAAAGCAGTGATGGCAGTAATTGAACTTACTAAGATGACTTCTAATTGTTATGTGTGATGTGAAAAAGGTTTTTATCTAAAATGTTGATTATTCTGATTTCCAGAGAATGTGCTTTATTTATTTACTTTTTCTGTTTTGAAGTGGTGGATGCAGAGAGGCAGTAGCATGCATAAAGAACTGGTAAGCATGGACTTCCTGGCCCTCTCACTGTGGAAGTATTAGGGAAAGTATCGAAGCAGGTAGCGAATAATATATAAAAGTAAAAAGATTAAAATGAGACCAGTGTAAACTCATCTTGTGGAGGCGTTTTTCAGAGTGTGAGCTTTGGCGAGAAAGAAATGAAGGTCGGGTTTTGCTCAGGTCAGAGCCGTGGTCGGGCCTTTTCACTTGGCTTTTGCTGTTGCTGCTCTGCTGTGCTAAAAGCATTCCTCGCATGTGCGCTGTTGTGGTTGAACTTCTTATTTGCCCTTCCTTCATTTGACATTCCTGGGCAAAAGGCTGTCTTCACTCAGGACAGGCATGTTACACAAGTGGGGAAAACCGGAGACTTGAAAATCTGGCCAAATATTTTGTTGCCGCACTGAACTGTGGCTCAGGATTCAACGTGAAGAATGCACTCTCTGGCTCACCTCCTCCCCCCCTTCTGTAATTCCTTTTCCCCCTCCGAGTTTGGTCATTCGTTTTGCTGCCTTTGGAGTTTTAAAAAGTTGGATTGTTTCTCTGTTATAAAAATAACACATACATCAGACTTGCAGGTAGCCACCAGCCAAGGAGAGAGGCATTTGGGGGCAGAAGCAGGCCATGAGTGGAGAATGCAGGTTGTTTTCACTATTTCACGACTGGTGTCCTGGAGAACAGTGTGGGTAGAGGGGTGCACCGTTGTGCGCACTGGTAAACGTATTGATGGATTGGACCAGATCCCGAAATCTCTTTTCTCCTTATCTGCACACCACCCTCCTTTTTTTCCATCCCTACCCCTGGGGCAGCTGTCCCATTTTCTGTGTGAAAGAAAAACTAGAGGATTCCACAGTTGCCTTTCAGTGTGATTGCTGAGGCTGTAGTGTTTGCAGACTTCTTCACGGTTCACCTTGTTTTTCCCCATGAAAACAAGATTTCTTATGCAAAACGGGTCACTTGAAAGCACCAAACAGTTTCTCCAGAGCAAGAGCCAGTGTTTCATGCAGGAGAGATGTTAGCAAACCACTGACATATGGATGTGATCTCTGTTACTTTGACCAGATTTGGTTTCTACAGAGTGCGTGAGAAGGGAAGATAAATTTTGTCCTAGTAATACTATAGCGACTCATAAATAAATGGTTACCCTTTGGTGCTTGCAGTTTTCATTAAAGTCGCCTGAGCTTTGTTATTGACACCATAGGTTGCCTATTCAGGGAAATGCAGTAAAATTTATCAGTGTGCTTTCTACACCTAATAAATCATCCAAACAGGGAACCATATGGCAGATAAGACCTTGAAAATGTGGCTTCAGCATGTGAGGAGTCAAGTTGCTGAAATCTTGAATGATTACAGCCTGCACATTTTCCCCTGGAATATCTTATAGTTATTTTACATGCCATTTTCTTGTTCACCCCATCACCTCTTTGTCTCTCTCCCTTTCCCCTCTCTCGCGTGTGCTTTCCTCTTTTCTCCCACTCGGGCGCCTTTTTTTTTTTTTTTTTTTTGGCTGTTCTTTCACTCTTTGTTTTTCTTTTGGGTGGGGGGCCAGCTGTGATTTCAGCTAGAAAATAAGCATCCGGAGCAGATAAGGCGTTGTTCTAACGCCTTGCTGGTAGGAGGAAGAGGGGCCGGGAGGAGCAGAGACTGCCGGGAAGGGATGATGTATGTGGCGGCTGTGTCCCTACTCTGCTCCAGCGCATTGTCATTAATCACGGCCATTAGTTTTTTTCCGAGCTGCCTTGTCTGCGCCAGACTTCAGAAAAGCCATTGTTTCTTTCATGCCACAGACTGGGGGCGGGTGGGGGGGTGGAGAAAGGGAAGAAAGAAACCCTAGGACTTTTATTTCTCCTTCCTCATTGTGTCTCCCAGAATCTCCTTCCTGTCCTGTCTTCTCTCACCCCCAACCCCGACTCCGACCCAGCTGCCTTTTCTCTCTCTGCAAGTTGGTGGGGTGGAGGGGCAACCCAAACTCTGACTGGCTCATCAGTACCTGTGTTTTATACATTCATGGGACAGCACAGCTCGGGGCACGCGATCGGGACGTATCCACTGAATCATAGTGGTTGCTCCTCAGGCACTGTTTAATTTCAAGGAGGTTTTGCAGATATTTGTTTGTTTCCTTCTTCTTTTGGGAATTAAAGTCTAGATGTCCTTGCTGTAACCCGAGGATACAGCAAGGTAGGAATGTGCCTCTAGTGGAGCATCTGTGTTGAATGTCTGGGGAAGAAGAGGCTGGCTGCTACCTGGGGAGGCGTATTTAGGTGCTTACCAAGCCTCGACCATGTCCTGGGGATTCTGCCACTGCATAGCAAGTTCTTCCAGAGCAGCTGTGGCTTATCATCAGTCGATGCCACCCAGTCAACTTGGGTGAATCTTGCTGGTTGATAAGCGACGGCCATCGTCCAACTAAAGACTTCAGCTTGAGGAGACAGCCGCCCGCCCCCCGCAAAGTCTGCAGATGACTTTCTGGCTTCCCAGTGCACATCATACCTGAGTCATGTACATGACGTGTGACTGCTCAGTAAACTAGTATTTTTCAAAATATAGAATTTTGTAAAACATACAGCCCCACCTCAAAGAGCATAAGAGTATAATTTTAAGTACAACCTTATGCAGTTTTCTGTGAAAACAAGCCAATTGTTGGTGCAAGAGGAAGCATAAGAATTAATGAAGTCTGTATGACAAATGTGTTTAAAAAGAAAAAAAACCCTTAATTACTTTCAGATATAAACAAAGCTGTTTGAACGAGGATCCTTAAATACTGCTGAGTAGAGGTACTTGGGGTACTTAGTTTAATGAAAAGATGGTAGAGATTTGTTATTTATCTATCAGTTGAATATTCACAGTATAGGAAAAAATGTTTGTGAGCAAGGAATCAGGAGACAGAGCAGAGTTATGCTTGTTCTGCCTAGGAGCCATGTAACTTCAGTCCAATTGCTTGACCTCTCTGAATGCCGGTTCCTTCTTGTCATATGAGACGGTTGGTTCTAGATCATTGTCTCCCTAAGTGTTGGATCATGGGTGGTACAGGAAATTTTAGGTGGTACATGGGATGGACTTTAAAAATTTTTGTAACTGTGTTAATGTTTATAATTAAACATAACTGTCTACTTATGACTGTATTATAACTTTCATATTTTAATTAATTTATTTTTAAATTTATTTTTGGCTGCGTTGGGTCTTTGTTGCTCTATGTGGGCTTTCTCTAGTTGCAGCGAGCAGGGGGCTACTCTTCATTGCGGTGCGCAGGCTTCCCATTGCAGTGGCTTCTCTTGTTGTGGAGCATGGGCTCTAGGCGCACGGGCTTCAGTAGTTGTGGCTCACGGGCTCTAGAGTGCAGGCTCAGTAGTTGTGGTGCACGGGCTTAGTTGCTCCGCAGCATGTGGGATTTTCCTGGACCAGGGCTCGAACCCGTGTCCCCTGCATTGGCAGGTGGATTCTTAACCACTGCACCACCAGGGAAGT